>NW_005871109.1:4250324-4319436 GCF_000147115.1 Myotis lucifugus
ACTCTATGTCCCTTCTTGAGCCTTATCGGGAAAACTGCAGTCACCGCTCGGGCCTCGGGCTGGAATGCTGCCCTGGATGACCTTGCTCTGTTTGCTGGGGCCTCCACAGGGACAGCCAGGGGTCAAACCGGGCAGGAAACGGCCCCTGCTGCTTGGCTGCCCCTGCTCCTCACTCACTCTCGCCGCCTCCAGCCAGCAGCCCCAGAGGCTCCGGGGAACAGGGCTGTCCCTTTCCTAGACACTTGCAGAAACAGGGCCCAGGCGGGAGAGGGGACGGTGGGGGAATGAATCACAACCAACAGGCTCAAGGTGCCAGCAGCCCCTCCTTTGGCCCCGAGAGGAAATGCTGGGCTGAGGAGGAACAGGGGCTGCCCCCATCACACACACCCCCGCCCCCCAGGTGCCCCCCCGCAGGCCTGCACTTGCCGCCCCCGTACATACCAGGAATGGCTGGGAGAGGCCCTGGAGTCAGGACACATGGGTTTTGCCCCAGATCTGTCATTGCCTGCGTCCCCTTGGGCAATTGCCTCACTCTCTGAGCCTCACTTTCCTCATCTGTAAAATAGCGCCAGCTTTCTGGGTTGTTGAAGGTAAAACGAGCTCGGCGGGACTGTGGGTCCCATCAGCCCTTGGCAGGCTCAGCTGTGACCCGCTGCCCCCTCCCGGCCCCAGAGCGGCCGCCTCCTTCCGGCCAGAGGAACGAGGGGACGAGGCCCTGCCCGGAGCAGGGCAGCAGGACAGCAGGACAGCAGGACAGCCCTCAGGCCGCCCCTGGGCGAGTGGGACCCGCGGCGCACGCCTGCCACCTGGCGGCCCCCGCCGGCCTCGCCCCGCCGGCCTCGCCCGGCCCCGCCCTGTGAGCCGGCGGCACCTCCTTTCCCCCCAAAGGTGTGACCCTGCCTCTGCCCAGGTCCGGGCGTTTCAGGACCGGCCGTGCAGGCGCGGGGTGGCGGGATGGCCCCTGATGAAGGCGGGCGAGTTCCTCTCGTAAAGGAGCCGAAATGCGGGCCTGGGGGCTGCACAGCCCCGGCAGGTTGTGGAGGTGGGTTAGAGCGCCCCGCTGTTCTCACTGGGCACCTGCTTTTCCTGTTTCCCACTTGGCCATGTATGTGTGGCTTCGTGCTAAGAAAACACCTACAAACTGCATTTTTAAAGAATCACATGGGGTCTCACTGACGGTCACGGGAATTCCACACGTTGGGGCCTGGTTTCTAGCCTCTCCGTCTGCATGAAGTCTGGGGGCGGCCTGGTTTCTAGCCTCTCTGTCTGCATGAAGTCTGGGGGCAGATGGGGCCGGGGGCTTGAGGCTTTGGGATTGAAGATCATCCAGGGCGCTGGCCGGGTCGCTCAGCTGGTCAGTGCGTCCTGGCCATAGGCAGGGTGGTGGGTTTGATACCCAGCCAGGGCACATACAGGGATCACCCAGTGAATGCATAAATAAGTGGCACCACAAATCGATGTCTGTCTGTCTGTCTCTCTCCAAAAAAAATCAGTAAGTAAAAGAAGGAAGGAAAAACAGTCCCCAGCCTCGGGGTAGGGTGGAGGAAATGATCCAAATGGAGCAGAGCTTGCTTCCTTGTTACCTCTGAGGACATCACTGTACAGAGGATTTTTTGAGGACAGGGACTTATTTCAGAAAGGGGCCGTTAAAGGGCGGCATCTACTAAGCACCTGCGAGGTGCCACGTGCCGGCCGGCGGGCAACCATGAGGCCATGTCCCGTCCTTGAGGCGCCCTGGGCTGGCCCTTGAGGAGGCTCATGGGAGTGCAGTGCCCGGGGCGCCTCACTCGCGGCTACTGAGGCAGAGTCAGTAAGAGCCTCGAAAGCTGCTGGGCGAGGCCCTGGAGTGGAGTGAACCGCTCTGGCCCCAGAAAAGCTGTGATGGCCACCAGGAGGCCACAGCACTCCTGGGGGAAAGCAGAGGCCGGGTCCTTCGGGCTCCGCTTGGGCCCCCAGAGGGCTGGTGTGCCGGGGGAGTGGGGGCTTTTCTGGGCAGGAGCCCCCACCCTGGGACTCATTTGTTCACTCAGCCACTGGCACGTGTCGAAGACCTGCCTCTGCAGGGCGCCTGCCTGTGGACGTGCAGAAAGCGCAGCCGGTGTTTCCCAGACTCTCCAGTCGCCTTGCATGGCTGGCCGGCCTCGGTCACCTGTGGGGTTTTCTCAGAACTTGCCCGTCCACCCAAAAATCCCCATTTTGAGGCCTGGCCCAGCCAAGATGGAAAGCCCCTCATCACATGACTTTCTGAAGAAAACGCAACAGGATGAGACGGGATGAAAGCTCGGGGGTGAAGTCTCTGCATGTGAGAAACCTTGAGGACACCGGGTGCCTCCTGGTGCGACGCGCAGGGGACCCGTGGCCCGTGCAGACCCGGAGCTCACTGTGCAGGTGGCACAGGAGGCAGGACCCAGGTGTGCGTCACTGAAACCTCCTCCTTCCCAGCTCAGTGCTTCTGAAGGCCGAGCGCTGCCCACTGAACCCTCCTCCCACTCACTGCGCCGTGGGGCGTTCGGGCCTCGGATTCGGGATGAAATCTGCCACCCATACTCCTTCCTTTTTTTTTTTTTTAATCTTTATTGTTGGAAGCATTACATAGGTCCTCCTTTCCCCCCATTAACCTCGTCCAGCTCGCTCCCGTCCTCCCCCCCACCCAGGCCCGCACCACCGCATTGTCTGTGTCCACGGGCTCTGCATATATGCGTACAAGTGCATTGGTGGATCTCTTCCCACCCACCCTCCTCTGCTTTCTCTCTGAGGTTCAACTCTGTTCATGCTAATATGTCTCTGGGCCTGTTTTTGATCATCAGTTTATTTCGTTCATTAGATCCCACATGTGAGTGAGATTCTGTGATGCTTGTCTTTCTCTGACTGACCCGTACACCTTTCTTGAACAGCCTGTGTGTGCCCTGTAAACAAATGTTTCAGACACAAATGCCCTCCAAGTGGGAACAGGGAGCCCAGTGGGTGCCCGAAGCCAATTCTAGCATGACAGCAGGGCTGAATCTGGGAATGGCTGATGGCATTTCCCCAAACCTGTATAGGATACATTAAATTGATTGATTGCTGCCAGACAGCTCAGGGCATCTTAATCTACATGTTATTGCCTCCTACTGGCCAAACACCTGAACAGCTAATTCTCCCCAATCTGACAATGGACTGTGTATAGGAAACCCTGACCCTTTGAAGTGTATATCTCCCCCTCGCCTCAGGACAATTTGTGTTAATAAAAAGCATGGGGTCCTGAGATGAGGAGATCTTAGTTTCCTTTAAACTAGGCTCCTCTGACCCCCAAATGCCTTTCAAAATTATATTTCATCTCTGGACTCCTATTTAATCTATGTACAGCCTTCTCCAGCTTTCCTGAACCCTTCTTAATGCTGGAACAAGAACCCCAGCAAGCGGGCAGCGTTGGACAGACGCTGCAGGAGAGGAGGGGCAGGGCCTGGGCTTCCGCGGGGAGGAGAGGGACAGATGAGCAGGTGGCAGCGGTCCTGGCACCCCCGAAACCAGTCTGAGGGCAGTGTGTCTCCTCAGGGGAGCGAGCCCAGGGTCCTGACTGACCCATCAGGGCGGGTGGAGACCATGAGAACGGGGGTGGGTGGGGGGGAATGTAGAAGGTGGGGCCCAGCCAGGTCTGCTCTCAGAGACCCAGTGTGGGCTGCTGGTCACAGCAGAGAGGTTTGGCTGAGGGGAAGAGGCCGGATGACACGGGACAGGAAATGAGGGATTCAGATGGGGAGAGGGGCAGGCTACGGCTGGGGGCTGACCGGAAGGGGGTTTGCTAAACAAGCTTCCCTCTCCCCACCTCTCACACCCTGGCCTTCGGCAGGGCGCTGTGCCTGCTGTGGAGGAGGCGGACACAGCCGGGGAGGAAGGCTTCATTCCTGTGGGCGCACACCCCTAACAGTGTGCTGTGTCTACACCGTGGGCACAGAAGCAATCTGAGGCTAGCCCTGTGGGAACTTAGCGTCCACCACAGTTTACCCACAACCCAGGGCCAGAGGCTCAGCCACCTCAGAAGGGTCAATGGGAGCTGAGCCTGGGACTAGAGCGTGGACATGTCAGCTGGGGGGTGGGGGATAGAAACAGAGGTAAAATGTTTGACATCCACATGTATCTAAAGGACCTGCGAGGAGGCAGGGGGTGTGATGAACTCATCCTGGAAAAGGTCAGGATCTGATCTGTCCCCTCCGGTCTTTCTCTGAAAACTGAGGGGCCTGGGCCCGCTGACCTCTCGGGAAGAGCCGGCTGCTGCAGCCAAGAAGCCCTGCGGTCAGACAGCAAGCTGCACGCATCTTGAGTATAAAGTTGACAGTTTATTCTATAACCACTGCCCGTTTCCAGCATCCGAGAAGGTTCTCCTGTGCCCTTTTCCAGTTAACACCCTCCCCCACTCACCCGCCCTGGGTAACCACGATTCTGACCTCGGCGTCCACAGATTAGCTGGGCCAGTCCTGCAAGTCAGTACAAATGGAATCATTCCGTTCTGGTTGGCCTGTTTGCACAACATAATGTCTGAGATCCATCCTCGAGGCTGCCCCTCTCAGCGATGTGATTTCAATTAGTGTGGCCTCCTGGCTATGCCACGATTCACGTCTGTTCTCTGCTGATGGGCTTCTGGCCTGGGGCCATCCTACAGGCTGCGGTGACCCTCCTCGGGGCTCTGGTGGACTCTTGCCTCCTCCCGGTTGTGGAGCCACTGGCCTGGAAGGCGGCTGCTGTTTTTAGTAGATACTGCCACCTAGTTTCCCCGAAGTGGAGGGTGACTTTTGCAGGTCTCCACCTGAACATATAAAGAAGGACATAGAGGGCGGAGAGGAAAGAACATTCCTTAAACCAGGGGTCCTCAAACTACGGCCCACGGGCCACATGCAAATACAAATATTGTATTTGTTCCCGTCTTGTTTTTTTACTTCAAAATAAGATATGTGCAGTGTGTATAGGAATTTGTTCATAGTTTTTTTTTTAAACTATAGTCCGGCCCTCCAACGGTCTGAGGGACAGTGAACTGGCCCCCGTTTTAAAAAGTTTGAGGACCCCTGCAACAAATCCCAAGACAGGTTCTTTCAACACCTGCTATGAATTGATAAAAACTGAGCAGAGCCTCTCCCCCTTCCCTGCGGCCGGACCTTCGCCGATCCTCGCTCCTCTGGGGCAGCCGTGCCTTGTGGGAGGCGTTGCACCAGCGCTCGGCTCCGTGAGGCACATCGCCGGCTGGCGGCACACAGAACACACCCTCACCAGCTGCTGGGTGGTTCTGCCGGGCCTGCCGGGTGCGCAGCTCAGCCACTCAGAGAGAAACCGACGCCACGGCAGCTCTTCCGCTTCCTGCCTCAGCAGCCTGCATCACAGGCTTTCAGACAGACCCAAAGCAACTCCCTCCGACCTCTGCGCAAAAGGCGTTCAGCGTTTCTGAAGACAGGGCCCCACGCAGGTGCCAAAGCTCCTGCCCACCGCTCTCTGCCTGCTCACGGAGCAAACGGCCTCTCTGCCTTCCAGGTGCTGCACCCCATTTATACCAACTCCCGGGGCGCCTTACAGGGAAGCCCTGCCTCCCAGGGCCTGTCGTGTTCTGGGCAATAGAACATGCCTTTCTGTGTAGAGCAACCTCAGCACTGCTGACATCTTAGGCCGGACGATTCTTTGCGACCAGGGGGCTGTCCTGTGAATTGAGGGACCTTTGGCAGCATCCCTGCCTCTCCCCACTGGATGTCAGGAACACCCCGCGCTGTGACGACCGAAAACGGCTGCGGACATTGCCAAATGTCCCCAGGGGCAACTCATGCCTGGTGGGGGGCCACTGCAGCAGGGAGACCAGTTTTTAAACACCCACCAGCCAGCGCACCCTCTCCCTCTCGAAGCGGGAGGTCAGCTTCCGGGTGACCTCCATCAGGTTGGATGAGTGGCCGCCTGTGTCCACAGCAGGAGTTTTACTCTTGGCAACCAAAACAGGACAGATCTTGGCACCAAAACATGAAAACCACACTGTTTACTCTGGGAAAACTGAAAGACACATGAATTTGGGAAGCAGAGGTAAGAGGGCTTGGAGGTAAGAGCAACGATGAGGGAGAAATTGTCTCTGTAAGTTCCCGTCCGTGAGCGGACACGGTTACCCACATCAGTGACTCAGACACCGAACACAAGGCCACAGTTCACTTAGTGACATTGGTGTGAGGCCCACACTGCAAACCCAGTGTTTTCAGGAGGTGTCCCTCTCCCCAGCCCACCTCCTTGTATGAAAACACAGACACACACCCAGACACACACACACAACTTCATGGTACTATTTTATTAAATCAGACAGTTTTAGATGTATGTTGTTCTGGGTTGGTTTGTTTTTTTATTTTCTAAGTCCATTTTTTAAAAACCATATAAAATATGTTTACTATATCTTAGAAAATTAGCAAAAAAAATTAAGATTGTTCAACATATTACATTGTACAATTAGGTAAGAACGTTTGAAAATTTATAAATATTTTGTTCCCTCTTAAGACGGCACATGACAAAAATACACTTTTAAAATGTTTTCATAGGTAATTCCTATAAATGATCATCCTCCTGTTTATTAAGTAAAAGGCCCGGTTAGGACAAGCATGCCCACACTCCTAAAACGTTCTGTACAGTAACTACAAGTAAAGCAAGGGGTCCGTCAGCACGTTGACAACTGAAACCATTTTTAAATCTTAGGAGGAATCCAGTTACTCTCAAAATATCATTCCACACGGGATCCACTTAGTTCATCTATGGGCTTTGATTCGTAAGTACAGCAGGTCCTTGAATAACATCGTTTTGTGCAACACTGATCTGTTACAATGCTGAGGAGATACCACGAAAACTTCACGCTGGTCTTTACAAATTAGCCTGCGGGAAAACTGGTTTTGCTGTATACGTCTCTTCGCTTAGGGTCGGAGAACCTGTCGATAATGTTAAGTGAGGACTTGCTGTATCTGTCTGAGCCAAAGCACTGTTTAAAAGGATGTGTACTGCCCTGAAGCCAGATGTCAGTCAGTGGCACCGTGCTTTAAACAGAAACCTGCACAGCCACACCCTCAGACACGGTCCATGGGCAGCTGCTGGCTTCCGTCTCTGAGCAGCACGGTCAAGGGCATCCCGTGTGAAGTGCCAGGCCATTGGCCAATCTAGCTTAGAAACAGGTACTGGGAGGAGGACACGTGCTGCAGAAGGAGATGAGGAACTGAGTCACAGAGGTCCAAGCATCCAGGGAGCCAGAGCACCAACCCGCGTCCCCCCTCCCCCCCAACAGGACGATGACGGTGACGCTGACAAGAATGAGAGCTACAAAGGAATTTCCAGAAGCGGCAGTTTTCAAAGAAAGAGCCTGAAAGTGTTGACTTTTCTCCTTTCCAGATAAGCCCTTATCTGCAGGAAGAGGACCAAGGCTTCCGCAGTATCTGGACCGAATGGGAGGTTGAAGGAAGAAGAGTTAGAAGCAGCAAAGCCAGTTCCTTTTGTCTTTCGCATCAAGCCCTCCAGCTGCACACGGAGCCCAGTGGTGGCCGGGACGCTGCCGCGGTCACTCGGTGCCCTTCTTCCCTTTCCAGCTCTTCTCCCGCTCCTCCAGCTCCGCCTGGGTGAACGCGGCAGGGCCCCAGTGAGTGACCAGGTGAGGGTTTTTGGAACCTGAAAGACAAACAGGCTTTAAATACAGGAAGTACTGTGTTCTTCCACTGACATGATCATTTTCCCACAGACAAAACAGTGACTTTTCCACTGATTTCTTCTCCGAGGAACATCTGAAAGTGCCACAGCAGCCAAAGCAACTAGAACAGTGGTTCTCAACCTTCTGGCCCTTTAAATACAGTTCCTTGTGTTGTGGTGACCCCCAACCATAAAATTATTTTCGTTGCTACTTCATAACTGTAATGTTGCTACTGTTATGAATCGTAATGTAAATATCTGATATGCAGGATGGTCTTAAGCGACCCCTGTGAAAGGGTCGTTCAACCGCCAAAGGGGTCGTGACCCACAGGTTGAGAACCACTGAACTAGAAGATGTGCACAAAGGGATCACCGGGCCTTCGCGTCTGTTCAAGGGCAAGTAAGTCAAGAGACGCTTGCCCTGAGCAGCTTGGCTTCTGCACATTGGGGCTGAAGAAGTTTCTTTGCACAAGTCTGATGCACATAATGAAACAGAAAGGTAGACCGAATACACACACAGCTGTTACCTGGTTCTATCAGGCGGATGAGCCCTTCGTGCTGGGCCACTTTGTCCTTCCAGCTCTTGGTCTTACTAGTTGCCATCTCCAGCTTCTTCTTAACTCCCTGAAACAGAGCAGGTTTTGGATTTGGCAACACACACTGGTAGTTGAAGAGCCAGACAACAAAGACTGGCCACTTCCCATCAGCTCGGTTTTCTCTGTGAGCCCTCACAGCCACTCTAAGAAGCAGGAACCCGCAGCGCCCCCTTATGCAGGTGCAGAGACTAGGATTCAGGGCAGTTGAGTGTCACACCGAGGACCTAACCCACACTGATTACAGGTGAGTGTCAAGTCCCGGTGCCTGCCTCTCGGCTCCAAGTCCACCCTCCCTTGCCCAGCCGTGGCTCTAGGGCAGGGGTCCTCAAACTACGGCCCGCGGGCCACATGCAAATACAAATATTGTATTTGTTCCCGTTTTTGTTTTACTTCAAAATAAGATATGTGCAGTGTGCATAGGAATTTGTTCATAGTTTTTTTTAAACTATAGTCCGGCCCTCCAACGGTCTGAGGGACAGTGAACTGGCCCCCTGTTTAAAAAGTTTGAGGACCCCTGCTCTAGGGTAAGTCTCCCCACCAGCGGGCACCATCTCAGCTCTGTCAGCAGAGGGGGCTGAAGGGGGAAGGGGCTTGGCTTCCCAGTTCCACTGGGCTCTTCTCGGCGGCTCAGCCCCCGTGGCATGTGGGACACCCGTGGTGCACCCCAAGGGGTTTCAGTGGCACCTCCCTGTCCAGCTTTGGCCAGGGCCCCAGAGGCGGCCCCCAGTGAGCTCCGTGGGCACAGCACCTCGGGGAGCTTCCCTGCCGTCCAGTGACCACAGCTGTGCCCCCCCAAGGAGGCCCAGGTCCCAGCACTGGGCTTACGGGGACCCTCCAGGCGTGTCCTTCCTGGGTGCTCTGCCTCAGTCCTGCTCCTGCCATTCCCATGCTCTTAGAGTCCTCTCTACCACTTCATAGGGGATCCGGTTATAGTTAACACTTGTTTATATTCAATTTTCCCTGTTCCAGTTACTGTGTGGGTTCCATCTCCTGAGTGGACTCTAACCAATATGCCTCACCGCCTTTCTTCTTACTTCCAGCTAAGCAAAATTCTTACTATGGCTTCTTGCCGCTAAGCCAATGTTCTCTCATTTTAAAAAAAGCGTGTTTGCCCGGCTGGTGTTGCTCAGTGGATAGAGCGTCCACCTGCAGACGGAAGGGTCCCGGGTTCAATTCTGGTCAAGGGCATGCACCTCAGTTGCAGGGGCACGTGCGGGAGGCAACCAATAGATGTGTCGATGTTTTGCTCTCTCTGTCTCTCCCCCTCCCTCCCACTCTCGCTAAAAATCAATGGAAACATCCTGGGTGAGGATTAACAACAAAACAAAAAGCTTGTTTTTAACCATTTAAATGCACATGTGCCGTGTAGGTTACCTCGTACTGCTCAAGCGCCTGCTTCCGCTCCAGCTCCAGCTGCTCCAGCTGCGCCATGGCTTCCTGAAGGGCCCGCTCCTTCATGATGCGCTGGTTCTCCAGCTCCTGCTTCTCCGCCTCGGTCGTCTCGATGGCCTGCTGCTGCTCCAGGTGCCACCTCTCCAGCTCCGCCCTCTTGGAAGACTCTTCCTCCAGCAACCTGCAATGTGGGAGCTCAGGATCGCGGGGGCCCGGGCCTCCACACCTGACCCCCCACCTGACGAGGCACTCGAGCAAAGAGACTCTCCAAGGTCACCCCATCCGCCTCTCTCGTGCTGCAAGGAGGAAACTCGGACCCAGAGAGGCCCGTGTTCGCAGGACATGACCCAAGCGTTCTGCTCCAAACTGTTTCACCCTCTTTTGAAAAAAAAAAATTAATGACATTTAAGGAGGCTTCCTGTGCCTTGAGCCGGGCCAATAGTTAAGTATATTCCTAATTAATCCTCACAATAAGCTTAAGATGAAGAAAGTGAGGCATAAAGGTTAAGTGACCTGACCCAGGTCATTTGCCTGGCAGGTGGCAGGGCCACGTTCTGAAATTTGCCTGGTTACTCCAACATCCAAACATTTTTCATCTGTAAAAACCTATTACAGAGGAAAAAGCTGACAAACTAATGAAGGTGAGGGAAGAAGGAACCAACAAAAGGTAGAATAATAATAGAAGCCATTTACTAAACAATCACTACATGCCAAGCACTTTACCGTCGTCGTCATCAACCCCACAAACAAGGCGCTATCATTTCTACGTTTTACATGAAGCCACTGAAAAGCAAACATGTAGCAATGGGTTTCAACCCAGGTCTGTGTGACTCCAAATGCTATGTAATAAAAGGCTAATATGCAAATAGACCGAACGGCGGAACAACCGAACAACTGGTCGCTATGATGTGTGCTGAACACCAGGGGGCATGCACAGAATATGGCAGGCGTCGGCTGCGGTGGGATGGTGGAGCAGGTGAGCAAGGGTACCAGACCAAGGCGGGGCGCCGGTCGCTGTCATTGGGGCGAGCCTCTGGTGGTTACTGAAAATTCTTTGCTCCTGCATGACACGGTCCCGCCTGGCACTGCACCTGCTGCCAGCGCCGGCTCCGCTCACACCCACTGCGGGCACTGGAGCCACTGCTCGCACCCGCTGCCAGTGCCCGACGCCGGCCCCGATCACTAGGCGCCATCAGTGGATGTGAGCGGCGGCTGCTGGCCCCAATCACCCCTGAGGGCTTCTCCACCTCCCCCTACTCCTGAGGGGCGATCGGGGCAGCAGCCAACACTCGCACCTGCTGACGGCGCCACCCCAATCGCTTCGCGCCGTCAGCGTCAGCAGGTGCTAGTGGGCCGGCGCCATCAGTGCGTGGGAAAGGCGATGGCGGGAGCGGGGCTGCAGGCAGACAGGGGACGAGGGGGGACGGGGCTGCAGTGGGAGGGGCTGGGCGGGGGCGCAGAGGATGGGCCAAGACCTGCCCTTGTGCCCACTGCAGCCTCGTGGCCCACAGTTCCTTTCAAGGTGCACAAATTCGTGCACTGAGCCCCTTGTGTTACCATAATAGGCTGCCTGTCTGAGAACTTCCAGATACTTAGGTATTTAAATCAACTAAACCAACAGACAACCCAAACCTGTACCCAAAGCACAGACACTGGTCTGTGCCAGCCCAGGACAGGACGCACCACTAGTGTCTGGACCTCAGTAACAAGCCATACAGCAGGCCAGTTACTACCCGAGAACATCTGCTCTTCTAAAACCAACAGCAAAGGAAGTAAAGTAACAGACTCCACACCCCTATCTAACCACCCCCCCCAACTACTCCACCCTAACCCCCAACCACAGCTCTGTCAAAATTCCCTCTACAACACCCTGCGAGGTGATTACCCAACTCGGCTCGAATACCCTGTGTGATGGGCCACTCGCTGCATTATAGACTGAGCCAGTTGCTTTGTGGGCAGTCTCAATCCTGGGAGAGGTCTTCCTCGGCCAAGATGAGCCCTCCCGCCTCCCATCCCTAGCTCCACAAAGGCCAATCGGTGCCCCTGGGATGTCTCTTGGGCTGCGATGTCCACACCTGCACACCCTGCAAGTGTGGTCTGACCAGCACAGTCCATTCCCCCGCTCGCGTGGACCTACTGCCCCCTCCCGTGGTCCTTTCTAGGTGCTGGGACACAGCAGTGAACAAGACCGGAGGGCCTGCTTTCACCCCAGTGTGAGAGGATGGAGGGGGAAGGACACTGGCAGCGTGTGGCTGCCCAGCATCTGAATCCCCTTCACACGTCTAGAGAAGCCGGCATAGAAGGTGTCGTGATGGAAAGCAGGGCGCACCTCCTGCTACAGAAGCTGCAGGCAACACCTGCTCTCCCTGCCCCTTGGCAGCCAGGACACGAGGAAAGCCTGGGCTTGCTAAGCAGCTGCCCCTCCTGGATTTTCACCTCTGAGGGAATTGACACAAAGAAGCAGAGACAGTGGGGAATTTATCGTGGCAGCAGTAGCCGCGATCCAGTGGTGGCAGGAGCAACCACCGACGTGGTGCCAATGTCGGCACCACGGCCTCCTGACGGGACTCTTCCCGTGGCCTGGTTTGGGCTGGGGTTTGGTTCCTGCCTGGGTCCCAGGCCTGGCCACCTGCTGTTCTGTGGAACTGGAGATCTACCTAAGAACCTTCCCAGGAATTGTTTGATTACTGTAGCCAACGCAAGTTGTTTCTGTGGTTTGCAAACAAGCCCCTGACCAAAGAATCTAACCTCTCTGTTTCCTCATTTACAGAAAAGCTATAGGAACGACACCCACCATCAACGGTTTGCTGATGCATTAAATGTGACAATGCGTGTAAGGTACTTAGAACAGCATCCATCACATAGAAAATGCTGACTAAAGCAGCTTTTGTTATTATGGAGGGATTATTGCCTCATTAGCTCTGGATTCTCACATTCACTGAGGCTACCTGAGAGTAGATGAGGTTTTTGGCAATCACTTCACAAGGAAAGTAAAACTCCGAATCTTTTCAAATGAATTTCTATTCAGCCAGGTCTCCTGGATCCTGTACTTGTTCTGTTGATAATATTTTTTTAAAAAAATTATTGATTTCAGCAAGTAAGGGAGAGGGAGAATAGAAACATCAATAATGAGAGAGAATCATTGATCAGCTGCCTCCTACACACCCCACACTGGGGATTGAGCCCCCAACCCAGGCATGTGCCCTGACCAGGAATCGAACCGTGACCTCCTGGTTCATAGGTGAAGGCTCAACCACTGAGCCACGCCAGCCAGGCTTCTGTTGCTATTTTAAACTATCTTCTTGGTATCAAACCATCATTCCAGCCTGTCAGTGTCTTTTGAAGAATTCTTATTTTGACATTCTACATATTATCTCTCTTCCTCATCTGCAAGCGAGATAAAGGAACAGAAGCCAACACTGAGTGACTAGCAAACGCCAGGCCTTGCACAAGCAGCCTGCATGCATTATCTCGTGTCATCTCCTCCACCCTGCAAGGTTGGCAGTTACCCTTCGTCTGTGGATAAGGAACTGAAGGCTCAACGCAGTGAAATGGCTTTTCTAAAGTTACACAGCTAGAAAGTAGCTGGGAACCAAACCCAGACCTCACTCCAGAGCTTGGTTCCTCACTGCCTTCACATACGTGAAAAGTATCACACGTGAAAGAGACTGTTGTTCTGAGAGGCCCCCAGGAGTAGAACTTGGATCCGCTGAGTTATTCACAAAATACCCGTGGGCGCTTGCCGTGTGCCAGGCACGGCACCAGCTGCCGAGACTGCAGACATGACTGAACTGTGCCACAGGCCTCACAGGTCCGAAAACGTAGTGGGAGGAAGTTATAATGGGACAGGTGATGGCTCAGCCTCAAGAACTTTCCAATAGTTGGGTTTTCCCAATGTCAACTGAACAGATTTCTTCTGAGCTCCCATTCAGAAGAGGCTAGCGAACCTTCAGGTTACACATCAAAAAAATAAACTTCAATTTTAATATATCAAAAAATTGACAAGACCCCGATGGCTCAAGTCAAAGTTCTTGCACTTAAACAAGTTACTATATAAAGCATCTCTGGGGAGCCTGGCCGGAGTGGTCGGCGGTTGAGCATCGACCCAGGAACCAAGAGGTCGCTGGATGGATTCCCAGTCAGGCACATGCTTGGGTGGTGGGCTCGATCCCCAGTGAGGGATGCGCAAGAGGCAGCCAATTAGTGATGTTCCTCTCTCGTCAATGTTTCTATCTGTCCCTCTCCCTTCCTCTCTCTCTAAAATCAACAAAAACATATTTAAAAATAAATAAAGTATCTCTGGGGACATAGTGAGATAATGTTAAGACACTGACAGAGAAAGGGTCATCCAGTGGAAGAACAAGATGCCAGTGATTCCAAGAACGACGTAATATTGCTGGAAGAAAGGGCGGGAGGATTAACTAAAAAGCCCTCGGCATATACCCTTCACCTAAGGTTGTTTCATTTCCTTAGAGGGAGACTTAAGTGTTTCTATCTCAACTCCATGAGGACTTCCCTTGATTTGCTACCGAGAAAGGCCTGTTCTGGGAGTGGGAGCAAGGAGAAAGCCCCCTTTGCCAATCTGACAAAATGACCCTCTGAACCAGGCCTCGCCTTCCGGGATTGCAAGGGAGGGACTGGCCGTGCTTAAAAATGACCACCAGAGGGCGTCAGTTTACCCATTTCGAGTTCCAAAAACTAAGTTAAAAGAAAAATAATTTAAAGCAGCAAAATAAATACCGTATATTCATAAAGTGGCTTTTGCACATCAAGAAAAAAAATTTTTGTGCAGTAATTTCAGCTTATTGGTGCAAATCTATACATATGTAACAACTACATTTGCACTCAAAAGGTTGAAACCATTTTGCTATGTACTTAAATCAGAATGTACAAAATAATTAGCCAGAGTTTTTTAAATAGCAATACTCATTCCTGGCTCCTACCTACAGATATTTTGATTCAGTAAATGTAGGACAGGCCCTACATGTGTATTTTTTTTTAACTTTACAGGTGATTCTAATGTTTACCACTGGTTAAAAGCCACAAGTTTTATCCAAAATTATCCCTTATTCAAAGATCACTCATTGATAAATAAAAATAACTAATCTATAATAATAAAAGCATAATATGTTAATTAGACCAGATGTCCTTCCGGATGAAGCCGGGGCTGCGAGGGAAGCCCGGGTCCCGGGTGCCAGAGGGCACGAATTTCGTGCATCGGGCCTCTAGTATGAATTTCGTGCATCGGGCCTCTAGTATTTTAATAAGTTTCTAGAGATATCTGGTTCCCTCTGTGATCCAATCTCTGCTGTGTTATAATCAACCTCTCTCCAAACTGCAGGGAAGTAAAATATATATCATAGCTCTCCTGTGAGTGCTCTGGGTAATCTACAAACCTTCCCGGTAAGTGAACCTTGTGCCAACATCACTGCCAATGGCAACTGGGTGGCAGTTCTAAGAATCTAGTTAACATCACAGGACACTGAGAACACACCTGTGGGACTGTAAATGCCAGGCAATATGCTAAGCATTTGATTTTCTACTTAGAAGATCATTTTTCCTTAATAGAATTAAAATCTTCAAAACCCATTTATTTTTAAAATCATTTTGGCAAAGCATACAACGAAGACCTCCTCTCTTCTCTTCCTGCCTAAATATTAAGCGAGCCTCCTCTGCCGCTCCACATGAGAACGGCAGCCGTGGGAAATCTACCGGGCCGTCCCGCAGCTGTTCCCCAAAGCGGAGTCACAGCTCGAAGCCTGTGTGCACCTGCGCTGACCAGCCGGCCACTGGGTCAGTGTGTTCAGTGTGGACAAGACATCGTAAAGAACACAAAGGGAAGCAAGTGGGAGACGAAGCGGAGAGCTCCAATTTCATGTTCGGGTCTTCATTCTACCCCGTCCTCCCTGCTGCTACAAAGACCAAAAACGCAGTTCTCATCCGAGAACATGACTATCACAAATAGTAAACCTGGCTTTAAAAGCTCTAAGCGGGGGTGGGGAACCTTTTTGTTGCCAAGGGCCATTTAGATATTTATAACATCATCCACTTAATATAATTCACTTAATATAAACGTATGTTGCCATGACGAAAGCTCCTAGATTTACTGAATTTCGAGTCCCGCCTGCGGTTGCCTTGGCAGGGCCAGACCAAATGATTTCACGGGCCTTGTACGGCCCATGGGCCCGACGTTCCCCACCCCTGCTCTAAGGGAAAAAACAGTCTAGCTTTTAAGAAGTTCTAAAAGTAAGCTTTTGAATAATAATTATTTAAAGAATCTCACTAATCCCAAATGACCAAATGAAAACTGCTGATTTCCTCCTCCTCCCCCAAAAGCGGCTGCAACTCTGGCGTGAAGCAGGCCCCTGTCTCCATACCAAGGGCTCTTCTCTGGTCCGGAACATGCCGGCGAAGCTAGGGTCTTGCCAGAGCTGATCCTGGGTCCCTGGGCATTCTAGCTGGGCACCCCGTCCAACACACCGAGACGGCTCTGAAATACCGGTCAGCCCGCAGCCCCGGAAGCGAGGCTCTCCCAGCGCCCCGGACTGAGAATAGACAACGCAGCCACCGAGCCTCCAGGTCTCTCCCTCTCCGCCAGCGTGAGCCCTTCCTAGAAACTATGCAAAGGCGAGTACACAAACGGATGGGCACCTGGCCTGAAGCTTCCGCACAGTCTCTTCATCTTGCCGGGCCTGCCGCTCATCCTCAAGGGCCTCCTGCAGCTTTAGGTACATGTCTTCCAGCTCCCGCACTCGCTGCAAATACTGTTCCAGTTCACAGGACTTTTGGGCAACCTGTTCTTCCATCTGCTGTCGGATCTGACGGTAGAAAAGGGTCATGTTCAATCGCAGGCTGGCCTCACCCTCAGGGAAACCCTCCCACTCCACCACCGTCCTGAGGGGTTGCCACTGCCCACAGCTGCAGCCCCGCAGGATGGCGGGGCCCTGCCCTTCGTCCTTGACGCAAAAATAGAGGAATCGAGCACCCACTCCCAATACCAACACCAGAACCACACCCAGAGAGTCTGGGACAAACTACAACCCCGATGCTGTGTTCCTGCCCTAGTACATTCTCCATCCTTTCTGCTCCACACCTTACAATCAAGTCAAGGGAAAAAAATGTTTCCCTGTATAATTTCTCTTTAGATTATTTTCTGTCTTAAAGCTACAAGCCCTTTACCAACAGAGTCTTCTCTGAAAGGAATGACCCTTTCCCCAGTCGGAACTGCCGAAGGGAAAGGGAAACACTGATGTGCGGAGCCTCCCGCACTTACCTGGCAGCCTAGCACCCCCTTCCCCCTTCCCCCGCTCCCTAGGGCACCCCCAGCCCTGGGGAGACTCAGGCAGGGAATTTAGTGTCCTGACAAGGTTATGGCTTCTCTCTTCTGGGTTTAAGAGTTTGAATCTCTGCCTTAACAAGGAAAAGACAAGGGCATCCTAAATATAATAGCGCACACACGAGCATATCCAGTTTATAAAACATTTGCACTTGCATTAGCTCACGTCATCCTCATAACAGTCATGACGGATCATATGATAACTCCCTAATTTAAAGACGAGAAACTAGTGCTCAGGAAGGAGCAGAGAGGAAACAAACCCAGGCCCCTGGCTGTGCGGGGGCACCCTTTACATCACTGGCCCTCCTCTGTGCGCTGTTCTCTCACAGCTCAAACATGTCCATTTCAACGCTAAGGGACAAAAAGTTACCAAAGGCAATGTATGAGCATCTAACAGGCGCTGGGCTCAGCACGCTCCCACACGGTCAGAATTCAATGTGAGAAGACCTGCTAACTACGGGCATCTGGGGAGGGGAACCTTAGATGAATCAGAGCTGCTGAGGGCAGCAGACCGGAATCCGTATGTTTTCATGATTTCAGGACCTCCGACTTGGCTCATTACAGAGGAGAAAAGTCATGGAACCGATGTGCACTTTTTCCATAGCTATTTATTTTCCAAGCCGGAACACTTTGAGCGGGAAAAGGGATGCTGGTAATAATTATACCGGGATGGCAGAGACTGTCCCAGTCAAACCAAGACATAGTCACCCTAACCAAGCCCTTATCGCCCCATTCCTTAAATTACCACTCAGGGTCTTGAAAGCAAGGTTTATGTCTTGTACCTTTACATTCTGGGCATGGTGCCCGGCACATAGAAGGTGCTCAATAAACCAACAATGGATGAATGAACAGACACATCACTTCCCCAACAGCCCACGGCAAGCCAGCAGCAGAGCCAAGCTGACAACATGGCCTTACTGCAGCCTCCCAGGCCCCCGCCCCCACGACCAGGCTGGCCCTGGGACGGCGCCGGTGTTCCCCAGGCGTGCGGTACTCACAAGCTTCTCTCGCTCCAGCTCCGAGCTGAACCTGGCCTGCAGTTCCACTTGCGTCTCAAGGCGTTTCTTTTCTTCTTCTGCTGCCCGAGATGCTGCTTCTTCCAGTTTCTACCCAATCGAAAGCCATCCACAGAAAGGCATTTGGAGAGAGAAATGGTCACACTTAAACATGTGCGAGAATCCACACTTTCTTGATGTTCCACAAATACAGAACAAAAACTTTTAGATCTGCTGGACTTCCATTCCAATAATTTTCCCAGCCAACGTACAAAACAAATTCGTTAAATCAATGACTACTGATAAGTCTGAACAGCATTTTGCAATGGAGTCACTGAGTCACATTCGTTTGCAAAAGTATTCATGAGTTCGAGATCTACTTCTTGGGTTCTTACTGTACAGTGTTGTCATCTTACACATTATTCCTTAACACTTATGAGAGCCCGACTTCCAGAAGGGTGGCCTGAGGAGCTCCATATTCTCTTTCCCCAGTGAAACAACAATTAGAAACAACCGCTTAAGCCCGGCCTCGGTGGCTCAGTAGTTGAGCCTTGACCTATGAACCAGGAGGTCATGGTTCAATTCCCAGTTGGGGCACATGCCCGGATTGGGGGCTCCATCCCCAGTGTGGGATGTACAGGAGGCAGCCAGATTGATGTTTCTCTCTCATAATGGATTTTTTCCATTTATCTCTCCCTCTCCCTTCGTCTCTGAAATCAATAAAAATATATTTTTTTTAAAAAGAATGGGAAGAATATATGTTCATATTTCCTTATAAATACTAAATAAACCTAGAAGGATACACAAGAAATAAAAAATAATCGATACCTTAGGCACGGGGTGGGAGCTAGGCAAAGGGAGAAAAGAAGTGGGAGGAAATATTTTCACTAAATCCTTTTGTAATTTTTTTTTTTTTTTTTTTTTAAATATATTTTATTGATTTTTTACAGAGAGGAAGGGAGAGAGATAGAGAGTCAGAAACATTGATGAGAGAGAAACATCAATCAGCCGCCTCCTGCACACCCCCCACCGGGGATGTGCCTGCAACCCAGGTACATGCCCTCGACCGGAATCGAACCTGGGACCTTTCAGTCCGCAGGCCGACGCTCTATCCACTGAGCCAAACCGGTTTCGGCAATCCTTTTGTAATTTTTAATTTTGAACCATATAATTATATTACCTACGCAAATGATTATATTTTTTAAAGAAACAACAGTAGAAATGAAACGTTATTTTGGGAGGAGGAATGAACAGACAGAACAAAATTCTCTTGATGATACTCTAATGGTAGATGTACGTCATTACATGTGTCCAAACCACAGAATGTAGAACACGAAGAGTGAACCCTAATATAAACTATGGCTCTGGGTGATCATGAGTATCAGTGTAGACTCATCAATTGTAACAAATGTACCCACTCTGGTGGGGGATGTTGAGCATGGGGGAAGCTATACATGTGCTGGGGCAGACGGCATATGGGAAATCTCTGTACCTTCCATTTAATTTTATTGTGAACCTAAAACTGCCCTACAAAAATAAAGCCTTTTAAAAAAATTATTTAAGTAAAGTCTTTAAAGAAATCTATTAATTTATATTTTTAAAAGGCAATACCAGGATTTCTTATAGCTTCTTCCCGATCAACTAAGGCCTAGCAAGTTCTACAAAATTCACAAATATGTAGCCTAATTCCAGGCCAGGGCAAAAATTTTATTTCTTGATAAGAAAAAGAAAATTAGAGATTGTTAAGGGATCTGTAACAATTTTTCAACACCTATTCATCAAATCCCAAACCAGTTGCTTAAATAATTCTATGAAACCTGGCCAGCGTGGCTCAATGGTTGAGCATCAACTATAAACCAGGAGGTCAGGGGTTTGATTCCCGGTCAGGGAACATGTCCAGGTTGCGAGCTCAATCCCAAATAGGATTGAGCCGATCAATGATTCTCTCTCATCATTGATGTTTCTATCTATCTCTCCCTTTCTCTCCCTCTCTGAAATCAATAACAATATAAATAAAAATAATTCTATGAAGCTATGTAATAAGAAAGCTGTCCAAGTGGCCTAGGCCCTGTCAACTCAGGCAGGCACTCACATAACAGAGCAGGAAGGGAGACCTGCATGCTACTGGGAGACCAAGTTCAAAAGAATTTAAAGGGACACCAGATGGATGAAACTCAAATGCATGACGCTAAGTGAAAGAACTGGTGAAAACACATATGCTGACTTATTCCATTTATGTGAGAATTTGGAAAAGGCCAAAATACAGGAACAGATCGGTGGTTTCTAAGGGTTGGGGTGAAGGGGGGTCTGCATACAAGGAGCAGAGTGAGGAAATTCTTTGGGGCACTGGAGTTTGTCTGTACTCTGTCTGTGGTAGTTACAGGAGTCTAGGCGTGTATAAAAACTCATGAAACCAAACATAAACCACAAACTTGCTGCTTGCAAATTTCTTTTAAAGACAGAACACGGGAGCTTCTAAACTATTGGCAATATTCTATCTTAACTTGGTTGGTACTTTCAGAAACAGTCGCTGTATTTGCATACACATATTACATGCTCTCCTCTGTATGTATGACCCATTTCGTAAGTTATAAAGGAGGGGCACCATGTCCAGATCCCCACTCGTAACACCCGCCCCACTCTGTGCACAGTGGGTGGAGGGAGCAGCAACCTCATGCTGCAGGTGCTCATCCGAGCCTGTGAAGGGAGTTTTTAAAGAAGACGTACTATAGCCCAAAGAGGCGAGATGCAGGAGTGATTTGGGAAGAAGAGCAGCAAGACCTTAAGAGCTGCTTTTATTTTATATATATATATATATATATATATATATATATATATATATATGTATATTTTATTGATTTTTTACAGAGAGGAAGGGAGAGGGACAGAGAGTTAGAAACATCGATGAGAGAGAAACATCAATCAGCTGCCTCCTGCACACCCTCTACTGGGGATGTGCCTGCAACCAAGGTACATGCCCTTGACCGGAATCGAACCTGGGACCTTTCAGTCCATAGGCCGACGCTCTATCCACTGAGCCAAACCAGTCAGGGCCTAGAGCTGCTTTTAGAATGTCGATGTGCTGGGTAGGAACAGCTACTTCTAAGATTGTATGTCCACGTGGTTCTTACTATTATTAAAGTATATTTAAAAATTCTTTGGGAGTCCACGAGGAGGAAGTCAGCATAAAGTGTGGTATTTCCATGGGTAGCAAAGAGAGAACCTCACCAGGAATGAGGGGCCTTATACTGATACCGCTGTAATTAACCTAGTTATGAATAACCGGAAAGGAGCAAAGGGAAGGCCAAAACATCATGGGCAGGTCATTTGTGCAGCTCTGCCAGGAAGCTGCAGCTTCACACTCCCCAGGGAGTCTCTGGTCTGGTCTATTCCCTGCATGTCTCTGGGGGAAGGAGTGGGGCTGATACATAGACGCAGGCCCAGTAAAGTTTGGATGAAACAGGGAGGGTTCTCTCCTGTCAGTCACACCTGGGGACAGATCATTGGCCAGAGTTGGCGTGGCCACTGCAAGCGCGGGTAGATCTGAGACACTGAATCCCCTAAACAAAGAAGTCCGCTCTCTTGCTCTCTTGCGCTCTTGGCCTCTGGCTCCCTCGGGACTCATGTTGCAGGGGGAATCCTCTCTTGGCTCCCCTTGGAGCCCAGATGGCCCATGGCCATGTGGACCTCACCCACAAAGGACTAAAGGACTACAACTAGCCTGATGCTGAACTGGACCCGGCTGCCACATGCAACCGAAACTCTGGCCACTGGCTCTGATTTTAGCTCTACTGAATCCCCAGCTGCCCTCCTTCCAGGACCGGACTAAGGGAAACGGGACTTTGGAAACCCAGAGATGTAATTCCATGCAAATAAAAGTCACTCATCTTCCTGTGCGAGTCTCAGAAAATTCTTTTTCTTGAGATGTCGTAAGGACTCCACCCAAAGCACTCAGCGGGGAAAGGACATCCCCCTTCCACCGATAACAATACTATAAGCACCCCCACATCCCAGGGCAAAGGCGCTGCAAAGGAGGACACACAGGTCTTTCGGCTCATGGCTCACACGTGCTCAGTGATTCAGGCAGACGGGCTCAACCCAGAGGTATCCCAGGTAAAGACCAGGGCCACACGCTGGGCACTCACCATTAACTCCCCGCGCGCCCCCCAAACAGTGACATAACCCAGGAACAAGATCGCTCAGTGACCGTCAACAACTCCCCTGTACAGCCTATGGTACTTGTCCCCTACCCCTGAGATGGGAGGAGAAGCTGACCCAGACTGGACCTCTGACTCCGGACAGTAAGTAAAACCCACAATTCTACACTCAGGGTCTCATAAGGTCCTCACGAGTGAAGATGAGAGCAAAGGGGAAAAACTGAAAAAGCAACAGACTCTCCCCAGGTCGCCAAAAGTGACCGTGACATCTCAGGGGAACAACATTTCTCAACCTTCTCTGACAAAATTCAAGTGTGCTTTCTTATAAATATGCTTCTCTGGTCAATGCAATGTCCCTGCTGCCCTGAGGCCCTCATCCTTTCAGGCTGGGGAAACCAGGGTGTCCTGAGGGTGTAGACACACTTCCTGGGAACACAGTTCGCCAAAAAAAATCTCCCCAAAACTGCAGTAACCTGGTCTTAGTAAAATCAAAGCTCGGAAGTGAGGCAGCTGTGGCTCCTGCGATGCCAAGAGCCCTCCGGGCCCGGCCCAGCGTCCGCTCCCCTCTCCTCACCTTCCTCACGGTCTCCAGCTCCCGCTGCTTGTTCTCGTTGGCAGCCTGGAGCTCCTTCATCTGGCGCTCCAGCTCCTCCTGCTCAGCCAGCAGCTTCCTCCGGCGTTCCCTCCGACTCTGGCGGGCTTCTTTGTGTGGCGGGGGGCTGCCCAACTTCAGCAGATGGATGGTAGAGTGAATGGCTGTGAAAGGTGCAGGGGAGAACACAGGAAATGCCCGTTATTCTTTGTAACCCTAACATGCAAAGGCACAGCGGGAAGGAAGCCCGACGGGCCTCAGTGTAGATTCTGACTCTGCCACTGAGTATCGGTGTGACCTTGAGCAAGGCACCAAGGTCACACCGTGGCTTCAGCATCAGTTTCCTCATCTCTAAAATGAGAGCGATCATCTCTGAAGTCACTTTTAGTTCCAAAATTCCAAAATTATATATCTGTGCTTAAATAGATGCTTGATTCAGGAATACCACACACATTTGAAGAATTTATTTAAAACAACACTTTCAAATAAATAACACTTTCAACTCCCTTCCCCATACTTGTCAAAAGGCTAAGATTTAGCCGTAGTGAGGGCTGAGATTCAAAGTTCCGGTATCTGATTTGCTACCTGCTGTGTTGTTTGCCCGACATCTATGCCTTTTGAGATCGTCTCCCTGTATACCTCCCTCCTGAGATGTTAATAGTAGCCTCCATTTATTGAATCCTTACTATATGTATACCCTTTCCGTGCATTATCTACTTTTTATGTAAAACCTAATTTCTTTCCTAATGGTTTCACTTGTATAATTTTTTAATAGTTACTACTTTTGTTCAAATTCAAAAGCATGAAAGGACATAGAGGAAGTCTCTCTCCTACTCCTGTCCCCAAGTACCAGTTCCCCCCTCCACCAGCAACCACTGCTAACAGTTCCTTGGGCATCTTTCCAGAAATAGATTAAGAATATACAAGTAGCCCTAACCGGTTTGGCTCAGTGGATAGAGCATCAACCTGCAGACTCAAGGGTCCCGGGTTCGATTCCGGTCAAGGGCATGTACCTTGGTTGCGGGCACATCCCCAGTGGGGAGTGTGCAGGAGGCAGCTGATCGATGTTTCTCTCTCATCGATGTTTCTAACTCTCTATCCCTCTCCCTTCCTCTCTGTAAAAAATCAGTAAAATATATTTTTTAAAAAAAGAATATACAAGTAAATATGTACATACATCCTCTGCCTCCTTTTGACACGAACAGTGGCACAGCACACTCTTCTGAGCCTTGGTTTTCTCATTTAATTTATCCTTCAGAGCTTTCATATCACTACACAAAGTACTGCACAGTACTCCACTGCATAGCTGCACTGTAATGTATTCAACCATTTCCCAATTAATGGACATTTAGGTTGCTTGCAACGTATCACAAGCATCTCTGCAAGGATGTATCATTTTAAATATGTGAGTATAACTTCATTATTTAATTATCAACCTTTACAACAACCCTAGGGGGCAGTACTGTTACTGTTCCCATTCCACAGGAGAGGGAAGCAGCTACAGAATTCATAACTCAGCCCACGTGACTCAGGAAAGACGATTCAAACCCAGCTGGGCTTGCCTCACACTCTTAAACCACATCAAGAAAGAGCACAACTTGCAATGCAATCTTTTTTCGCCTGACACTGAGGGTCCCTATGACTTTGACTACATTTAGTTTTAAATCCTAGCTCTAAAAATACTATTTCTCTCGGTATACCCCTCAGAAACCTAGCTTTTTCCCTGGATAATCAGCCACCCCCGAGGCAGCAGAAGACAGCCCAGACCTGACGAATGGTCACAAGGTCCAGACTAAAGATAACATCTTGACCTAAGTTATGTTTCGGCTCCTGAGCCCTAAAGTGGAGATGCCCAGCTACTTCCCCAAGAGCCCAGACAGAGGGACGCCTGAGCAGACCTCAGAACTGTCCTCTAGACCTGAAGAAATGATTCATTCCCCTTACCTCACCTCCAACCAGTCAGCTCCCAGCACGACCCTGAGCCCCTACCCCTCGGTGTCTTGTGACTTTTGCCCTATATAATCTTAACCTGGTGCCACAGAGGAGCCGGGTTTTTAGCATTAGCTCCCCATCGCTGGATTGGTCACTTCAATATTAAACTATTTTTCTTTCTATTCTGCAAACTCCTGCGCCTGCATTTGTTCGGGCCAGTGCACACAGGCAGGTGGACTCAAAACAAAAAAATTGGGGTCCCAATAACATAACTAAGTCCAAGAATATCATATTCAGAAATCTCCCCATCATTTTAAAAAATCTAATATATAGTGTCTCATTCTTGACGGTCACTTTAAAATTCTTCACAGTTGTTAAAAGGGGAAATTCCATACTCTTCAAATAGTAGGTGTGAATAAAACTCAAAATGTCCAGTTTACAATTTTCCCATAAGATGATTACAAAAATGAAATTGACTAAAAATGTGGAAACTGCTCTTGATTTGTTTTTCTTTAAGCTACCATGTCACACCAGTAATAACACAGACAATGAGGGGACAAGGCCTCAGTATCTGTCA
The DNA here is from genome assembly GCF_000147115.1 of Myotis lucifugus. Taxonomy (NCBI): domain Eukaryota; kingdom Metazoa; phylum Chordata; class Mammalia; order Chiroptera; family Vespertilionidae; genus Myotis; species Myotis lucifugus. The sequence continues at coordinate 4,275,561 of NW_005871109.1, forward strand.
TGAACTTCAAAAATAGAAAGTCAGAGCTTTCGAGTTACATCATGACCAACAGTAAAATTCACCTTACCTTGAATCCACTCCTGCTTCTTCTTCTTATCTGAAGCACTGATCTCAAAGGTCTTATCAAGACACTTTATGAGAAAGAGGCATTTCTTTCCATCTTTGTCAGGCAAAGACTAAAACAGAAAGCCAAGTTAGTTCTTTTTTGTTGTTTTTTCTTTTTGTTTGTTTTTTTACAGAGAGAGAGAGAAGGAGGGAGAAACATAGACTTCTGTTGTTCCACTTAGTTATGCATTCATTGGTTGCTTCTTGTATGTGCCTGACCCGGGATCAATCCCACAACCCTGGCACATCAGGCCAATGCTCTAACCAATGAACTACCTGGCCAAGGCTAAGATATTATTTTTAAGTTTTTAAATTAAATTCAATCTTAGTTATTTATACAAATCTGGCTGGAATTCAATGTTAATGAAAAATACCTCTAAATGCATATAACTGATTCACTAATTCTATCCCCTGGGCAACTTTACTTACGGGAACAATGACTCCTGATCAGTATACCAAATCCTGACCGGGAGAACCACCACCTGATGGGGATGCCATGCTTTGGGCTTCCCTGGCACAGTGACTCACACCTGAGCACGTCCCTTACAGGAACCCTGGGAGGTACACCCACGGAGCTACTACAAGTGCTCACTCCTCGGAGCGATGAGGCTTCTAAGCCAGAGTGATTTCCACACCTGCCAGAGGTGTGCACCCCTCTCCTCTCCTTGCACCTGGATTAGTGCTGGCAAGCTGTGGTTCCTGACCTACATCCCTATGAGAAGACTGGTATGGCCTATTGTAATCTTTGTGACTTTCCATGTTTAGCTGAATCTAAAAAAAACCCTTAATGGGTGTTGCACACCCTAAAACATTAATTCTATACCATTTCATCCATCAAAATACATTATCATTTATGAGTAAGATCATAGGTATTCGAAATGTTCTTCAACAAAGACAGGCCTGGTAATAGTTCAGATATAAATACTCAAAAATGTATGCTCCTGAGGACTTCACTTCTTGACAGAATTAACAGTTATGAATAAGATGTACTGAAAGTATTCAAAGGTATTGCTCACTTCATCTTCAGTTTTATTCATTGCACTCAAAATGGCCCAGAGTTTCTGGTATGTTCATTATTTCAAATGATTTTTTTGCTTTATTTTCTTTTGATGACTCCGTTTTATTCAATAAATGATTCCATAAATGTACAAACAAACACGATTTAATCCCTATCCTTTTTTCACAGTATAAGATAGAAGACAAACTCACATTAGAAAAAAAATTCTGTCAGGTATCTTTAATTTTTATTGCAACTTTAGCCTATATTATGCTGGAAATTAAGTTTTAAGATTATTTTAAGGCCCTGAAGTCTACAAGGAAGATAAGCAACTTGAGCAGCAGGGGGCAGCACCGCAAAGAGGTAACAGTCGGCTCTTACCTCCACGCAGCAGTTTTCATCCAAGACAATGTCTCCTTTCTTATCTTTCAGATCCTCACTCACATAATAAGAAATCACATTGGGTTTTAGTACAAACCAGCGTTCAGTCCAGTTTTTCCGTCTATGGCCTTTTTTCATCATGTAACCCTATAAGAGATTAAATCTGACATAAATGCCTGTATCTCTCTTCCTAGATATTCCTACCTACTCCATTATCTGATAGACGGTTCTTGCCCTTTGTGGATCATGAAGCCTTTGAGGATCTATGAAAGCCAGGGACACTATTCCCAGTCAAATTCACATAAGCACATGCAAACAAAAGCCTATGCAGAATTTTAGACACCCCTCTCCTCCCCGCAAAGCTAAATAGACAATAGACTTTTTAAAATATATATATTTGTATTGATTTCAGAGAAGAAAGGAGAGGGGGAGAGAGATAGAAACATCAATGATGAGAAAGAATCATCTATCAGCTGCTTCCTGAAAACCCCCTCTGGGGATTCATTCTGCAACCCAGGCATGTGCCCTGACCAGGAATTGAACCATGACCTCCTGGTTCATAGGTCAATACTCAACCACTGAGCCATGCCGGCCAGGCAGATAGTAGACTTTAGAATCCCTGATGTTAATAGCACTGTAGTTTTTTTTTTAAATTCCATATATTTTAGGGATGCTTATTGAAGTATTTATAAATATTGCCCTAGCTGGTTTGGCTTAGTGAAGAGAGCATCAGCCTGCAAACTGAAGGGTCCCAGGTTCAATTCTGGTCAAGGGCACATGCCCGGGTTGTGGGCTCAATCCCCAGTAGGGGGCGTGCTGGAGGCAGCCAGTCAATGGTTCTCTCTCATCATTGATGTTTCTATCTCCCTCTCCCTTCCTCTCTGAAATCAATAAAAATATTTTTTAAAAGAAATATTTATAAATTTTATAAAATGAAACATCTGAGATTTGTTTCAAGACAATACAGGAGAAGCAAAAGTAGGTAGTATAGGATTCACCATGTATTGGTGGTTGATGGGACTGGGTGGTGAATATATTAGAGTTCATTATACTATTCAGTCTATTTTGCTTTGCGCACACACACACACACACACACACACACACACACACAGTACTCTCAGTAAATTAAACCCTCAGTCAGTAAAAATGCTAAAAGGTGCTAACAGCCAAATATACAACTCAGCCAATCACCTTCTGACACCAACCTACCTTTCTACCTGATCTCACAGTATTCTGGAGGATGAACTCTGCTCCAGATGAGCAGAGAAAGAATGAAGCAATAGGTAACAATACTGGCTTCTACGTGTAGCTTCTATGCATACTTATAAGTCTGTACTTCCTCCCCATATATCAGCCTCACAGGTATATAATTCAAACTTTTACTTCAAGAAAATTATACCTGATTATAGCCTTTTAAGGTTGTTCAAGACTAGCTGGCATTTAAATATTAAATGTACCAGGGGCGGAGCAAAAAAAGGCAAAGGGAGTAAGAAGCACTAATTGGTAGTCACAAAATAAGCACAGAGATGTAAGGTAAGACAAAGGGAACAGAGTTAACAATGTTGTAATTACTATGTATGGTGCCAGGTGGGTAACGGAAATATCAGGAGGAACTCTTTGTAAAATATGTGATTGTCTAACCACTATGCTGTACAGAAACCAATACAAAATAATACTGAAACTAAGCTGTAATTTTTCTAATATTTTTAAGCTATCTCATACTGAAATCCACCCGTAATCCTTATCCTGCCGTCCTGATGGGCTTAGTGCTCCTTCACAGAGATCATGTCTTATATCTCCTCGAAGCTCCAAAAACCTATACAAATTAAGCCTCAACTACTGTTCATTGATGGGCTCCACTAAGAAAAAAGAGCAAGGATGACAATATTACCTACTCAGCAAAAAAAGGACCAAAGTAAGGAAATCACAAATTGGAGTTATTATTCAATATTATAATACTAGAGGCTTGGTGCACGAACTGTCCATGGGTGGGGTCCGGCCAGCCCACCTTTATCGGGAGAGGGGGGCCGATCAGGGATAGGCCAGCTGGGGGGAAGGGCTGCGGGTGGTTGGCCGGCCAGCCCCGCCCCCTAGTCAAATTCCCAGTCAAGCTCCTGGTGGAGGGGACAATTTGCATATTAGCCTTTTACTATATAGGATAAGAAATTTGAAAGATCCACTAATAAATGTATACATTCCATTTAACAAGCATTAATCTCCCCATATGATTACCAGTTGCTTTGCAGGTGCTGAGAAAACAAATATCATAATCTAATAAGACAAGTGCAATTTTGTTATGTAAAGGGGTTTTCTTCCAAAAATAAGGGTATTTTCTGATTTTATAAAAATAATATATAACCATATACATAAATTCATGTATGTTACTAAGTCCAATAATAAGAAAGGAATCAAGAAGAAAATAAAGTTCGCAGAACTTCCAGAATCCAGAGGTGATCACTCCAACACTCTGCTGAGCGCCCTTCCTGACAGCTCTGTGCCCACACCTCACACTGTTAAAGGAACTGCAAGGCTGCTGCTCACCAACATGCCGTGGGGATCTTTCAGATGGACAGGTGTGGAGGTACCCATGACATGAGAGTCCTTTAAAAATCATTTGGAAATGTGATCATTTAAACAGTTCTTTCAAAATAGCAGCTCCGCCTGGCCTCAGTGGCTCAGTGGTTAAGCGTCAACCTAGGAACCAGAAGGTCAGTTTGATTCCCGGTCAGGGCATATGCCCGGGCTGGGGGCTCGATCCCCAGTCAGGCAGAAGGCAGCTGATCAATGATTCTCCCTCATCATTAAGGTTTCTCTCTCTCTCCTCCCTTCCTCTCTGAAATCAATAAAAATATATATTTTTAAAAAATAGCAACTCCAATGCTTAACCATACTTCAGAAATGCACCTGTAATTCTGCAAAAGGAAAGCCTGAGAAAATAAGACTTTGTTCAGCTCTAAATCCGTGTACAAGTATAAGTGACTTATACTCATCTTTGTGATGAAAATCTGTCTGAGTTCAAACATGTCAAATTCCAAAGGTGAGAAGAAACATGGTGGTACAGGAGTCTTACCTGTTTCAACACATCTAGTATCAGCTCATTGAAGACTTCATTGATGGCCATGGACACCGTCTGCCGGTCCATGCCTTTGCTGAACTGTCCGGTTCCAACGAGCTCGATCAGCTCCCACACAGAGAGGCCGTCTTTCCCGTCATCGAAGTTGACTTTATAATCTTCAAATTGTTCTTGCTGCCAAACTCCTCCCATGGCGTCTGTCAGTTTCTTAAGCAGGTATTCAATCTACAGAGAGAATTTAGAAGGCATTATTTACTAGTAAAAAAATAACCTTTTAACTTAGGTACATATCTACGTTATGTACACTGATAAGGTCCATTTAAGAAACATTCTTTTACAATTCCAACAGCGGATCATGACTCTGTTAGGGAGAAGGGTGTGGACAAATGCCACTGGTTCTACATTGACCTTGAATGAGTAAAGGAAGCAAACCCTGATAACCCTCTGATCGTGTATTTGCATACATTTCCAAAGCAAACTGCACACATACACTGCCATAGGCAAACTAACTAATGTGATCTGATTACTCTCTCTTGGATAAATATTTTAATACATCAGAATATTCATTTTTTTAAAAAATATTCATCTTTTTCTAATATGCAAGCACCCAGTTAAATAAGCATCTCAAAGTAAAATGTACAAGTTACTCCCCAATTTACACATTTTCAATATAAGGCAGTTATTTTAAATTCATGCTGCCTTCTCCCGTTAGGAATGCTGACAATGTTGTAAACAATGTAGACTTTCTAGCTTGGCCTGGAAGAGCTTCTCATACCCTGAAACACTGAGTCGTCTCCACCTTCCAAATGGCTTCCTTTCTATTACTGATTTTGGTTGGGGCAGTACCATCCACCATGGCAGGATCCTTGTTCCCCACGGCCTTACATCAAATCGGCGACAAAATCCTACGGTGTTTACCCCCCTGGAGAGGTGGTTTTCAAACTGCAGGTTATGACTCAATATGAAATCAACTTAGTGGGCAGTAAGTAGCATTTTCTTTAAGGAAATGAAAAAATATTTCAGTTTATCCACAATGAAGACAAATGTTTTGAGTGACAAGTCTTGCTTGGTGTGTGTGGGGTCGTGAAATAAAATGTTTATCTTCCTGTAGGTCGCAGTCAAAGGGGAATGAAAAACTGTCCAAGACAGTTCTCAACTCCGTCTCCTCCTACCCCATCTGCCTTGGTTCAGGCCTCCCATTGGTACCCCGGCCTCCAGCATCGCCCCCGGTATCTGTATTCTGCCAGAGAGATTTTTCCAAAACAAAACCTGAGCCTGTGACCCTTATCTTTAAACCCTGCTTAAAAGATAAAGGCCAAGCTCCTCGGCATCCATCGGTGGCCATCGCCCTGCCTGCTGTCACATTTACACTCCCCAGCGCTACCAACACCACTGGGCAGGGGCCCCCACTTGTTCTTTGAAGGACTGGGTAGTAAATATTTCAAGCTTTGTGCAACTCCGTTTATTTTCTACTTTGTTTTGGGGTTTTTTTGGTGTGTGTGTGTGTGTGTTGTTGTTTTTTAATTAACAACCCTTTGAAAACCGTAAAAACGATGCCTAGCACATAGACAATATGAAACAGACCATGGGCTGGCTTCAGTCAGCGAGCCATAGTTTGCCAATACCTGCCATAGATTATAAGTAGTTGACCCACATGACACACTTGCTTATGCTCCAATGCCTTCCCCACGCTGCTGTCTAGAATACCTTCACCCATTTCTCTACCTAACATATTTATTCACGTCCTACATCGTCTAAGATATTCCCACCCAAAATGAGATGTGTGGACCAGCAGCAGCAGCACTTAGAAACCTATTAAAATTAAGTGTCTCAGACAACCTGATCAGATCCTCATCAGATCCTAACCAGAACCTAGCCAGAGAACATGGCAAAAGATCCTGGACAGAACCTGGCTACAGAACTTGGCTGGAGAACCTAGAGACAGAACATGGCGGGAGAACCTGGAGAGAACCTGGCTGAAGAACCTAGAGACAAAACCCCGTACAGAACCTAGCAAGAAAACATGGCAAGGGAACCTGACTAGAACCTGGCGACAGAACCTGACTGGAGATCTGGGCTAGAACCTGGCTGAAGAACCAAGAGACAGAACCTAGAGACAGAACCCAAAGACAGAATCCAGAGACAGAGAACCTAGAGTCAGAACCTAGCGAGAGAACATGGCACCAGAACTTCGCTGGAGATCCTAGCCAGAGATCCTCAGCAGATCCTCATCAGATCCTAACCAGAACCTAGCCAGAGAACATGGCAAAAGATCCAGGACGCAGAACCTTGCTATAGAACTTGGCTGGGGAACCTAGACAGAACATGGCAGGAGAACCTGGATAGAACCCTGGCAAGAGAACCTTGCAACAGAACCTGACTACAGAACCTAGCGAGAGAACATGGACACAGAACTTGGCTGGAGATCCTGGAGGGAGAACCTCACTATGCTGATGAACTGAACCCAGTTTCCATGTCATTCATTCTTCGCCGACTCCGTCCACACCTTTGGGGATCCCTGGACCCGTTGGGGTTGGACCCCAACATAGAACCCCATTTAACATCAGTGTAAATTCACACGCTTAGGATCACTCACCTAGTTAAGCGGCAGAGCCAGAAACATTCTTGTATAAGTCTTTTGTGGACATGTTTTTATTTCTCTTGGGTAAATGCCTAAAATTTTAATTGCTGGTTCACAGAGATGTGCATGTCTAACTAGGAGAAACTGTCAAACTGGTTTCCAAAATAGTGTATGAGTGTGTCCACTTTCTCACCAACATCTCATATTGTCAGTAGTTTTATTTTAAGCCCTGGCCGGTGTGTCTCAGTTGGTTGGGCCTTGTCCTGTGCACTGAAAGGATGCTGGTTTGATTCCTGGTCAGGGCACATGCCCAGATTGCCAGCTTGACCCCCAGAAGGGGGCGTGCAGGAGGCAGCTGAGTGATGTTTCACCCACATCAATGTTCTCTGTCTATCTAGCTATCTCTATCTCTATCTTTCTCCCTCTCTCCCTCTCTTTTCCTCTCTCTAAAAATCATTTTTAAAAAATCTTTAAAAAATATTTTTAAGTATTATCCCATTGGGACTCTCTAAGAAATTGTTTGGAACACACCTCAGAATGGTCGCTGAGGATTAGAGGGCTATTTACAAACCCCAGTGCTGAATAACATATTATCCTCCAGCTGCTTCCAAAAGATCAAAGGGCACCATTGTATTTTTTAATCAAAAGCCCTTTATCACAGATAGGTATAAATTAGCATAGAAAAAAAAGTAGACGGTACCCCGAAAGGTTAACAGTGATTATCTCCGAGGAGTGAAATTTTGAGTGGGATTTGTTTTGTTTTCTAGAGTTTCTAAATGTTAAATAATAAACATGTGCTACTTTTATAATAATAAGAAAAAAAAAAAAAAAATTAAGTGTCTCAGATCCCACGAAAAACCCAAAAGCCAGAATCTGCCTTTGAACAAGTACCCCAGGAACTCACAGGCACACTAAAGCCTGAGAAGCAAACCTGCTCTGACCAACCCTAACCCGGGCAGGTGTTTGTCTATGCTGCTGCATTTAGCATACTGAATTAAAATGATCTTTTTACTAACTGGCTTCCCCACTGTTTTATGAATTCCATACAGGAGGGACCATGTCCCACTCATCTTTGAATCCCCAGAACTCAGTATGGTACTTAGAACGTAGTAGAGCTCAATTAATGTTAGTTAAACTGAAATAAATTAAGCTAAGCCAAAATTTCCTCATGAAATGAATGAGTATAATACCACTCATCAGCCCAGCCGGCGTGGCTCAGTGGTTGAGCTTCGACCTATGAACCAGGAGGTCACAGTTGGATTCCCAGTCAGGGCACATGCCCAGGTTGCAGGCTCGATCCTCAATAGGGGTTGTGCAGGAGGCAGCCAATCAATGATTCTCTCTTATCATTGATGTTTCTATCTCTCTCTCCCTCTTCCTTCTTCTCTGAAATCAATAAAAAAATATATATTTTAAAAAATAAAATAACATCCATCACATATACCTACTATGGAGATAAAATGAAACAAATACAGGACATTTTGCACAGTGCCAGGCACACTAGGTACTCCATCAATGTTAATTCCCTTCTGCAATTGAGTGGACTATTATACCACCATTTAAAATTACTTTCAAGAAAGCACTTATAGCCCTGACTGGTTTGGCTCAGTGGATAGAGCGTCGGCCTGGGGACTGAAGGTTCCCCAGTTCGATTTCGGTCAAGGGCACATGCCTGGGTTGTGGACTCAATCCCCAGTAGGGGTGTGCAGGAGGCAGCTGATCAATGATTCTCATCATTGATGTTTCAATCTCTCTCTCCCTCTCCCTTCTTCTCTGAAATCAATAAAAATATTTTTTTTAAAAAAAGAAAGCATTTATGAAAGTACATAAAGTGAAGAAGAATGCAAAATTAGATTTACCTATGATTTATACTCCATAAAGATTATGTAAATATTTTGACAAATACTAGTACAAAACATAGAAACAGCAAGTCTGTTACAGATAGGATTGTGAGTTATTTTTTTCTTTGTCTTCTTTTTTTTAAAATATATATATTCTATTGATTTCAGAGAGGAAGGGAGAAGGAAAGAGACGGAAATGTCAATGATGAGAGAGGATCATTGATTGGCTGCCTTCTGCCCGCCCTCTACCGGGGATCAAGCCCACAACCCCAGGCATGTGCCCTTGACTGGAATTGAACCCAGGACCCTTCAGTCTACATGCCGATGCTCTATCCACTGAGCCAAACCAGCTAGGGCTTTCTTTTCTTCTTAACACTTCCATTAACTTGGTTAAAACGTTGTTTGTGAAATAAACTTTAACAAAAAAAAATAGAAAAAACATATTTGCAAAGAAATGTACATTCATAAAATATCACAAAGTCAAAAAATATCATGAGTTCTACAACTTAATTTGATAAGATTGTAAAAATCCTCTAGTATGGAGATTACCTAATCCCTTAAATCTAACATATGTTTACTTGTTGGAGAAAGACCCATTCAGGTCTTTCCTTCTCTTGTTGGAGATCTATCATCTGCTATTAAGCTTATCAGAGATTATTTTCTTGGCTCTTCAACAGAAGTAGCAGGGATTGTCAGCGGAAGAGAGAAAAAGGACATATTAAGAGGAAGACAAAGGAAGAGGGAAGGAAAGAATGAGACAAAAGAGAAGAGAGAGAAAATATAAAAGCAAGAAGAGATTGAAGAAAGACAAAGGTGCCCTAATCGGTTTGGCTCAGTGGATAGAGCGTCGGCCTGCGGACTGAAGGGTCCCAGGTTCGATTCCGGTCAAGGGCATGTACCTTGGTTGCGAGCACATCCCCAGTGGGAGGTGTGCAGGAGGCAGCTGATCGATGTTTCTCTCTCATCGATGTTTCTAACTCTCTATCCCTCCCCCTTGCTCTCTGTAAGAAATCAATAAAATATATTTTTTTAAAAAAAAGGAAGACAAAGGAAAGAAAGAACATTAAAATAAATAACTGCCCGTGGTAAACTAACTTAGAGGCATTAACAGGTACAGAAATGCAATCGCCCTAAGGCAGCAAAACGAAGGGCCCATGCTGCCTGATCACAACTTGGGGTAAGTGTAGTAACGGCACAACTAGAAGTTTTAGTAGGAAGCCAAGGCCAATATATGCATATGGCCACAGCATGAGGAAAAGTGGGCGTGGCAAAGAGGTGCATCCAACTGACCATTTGTATCTGTGGACACCCAGCCTCAGCTCTGCCTCACCTGCGCCTAGTGAATGAACCCGAGCCTCATAGTCGGAGCTTTAGTTCTTCTTGCCTATCGGACGACCTTTTATAATGTTTGTAACCCAGAAAGGACCTATTACGAGCAAACCTTTCTGAAGGTGACCTCCCAAACCTTTCTGAGTTGGGCATCAGCACCAGCATCTGCTCAGCATTGCCAGTAACTGTGCCAGACAACCAATTAGATTCATTTCCTGCTGACTTTCGACACAATCATTTACTTGTCATAACCAAGTAACTTAAGGACCTCTTAAATCATTACATTGGGCCAAGGAGAGACAAGCGTTCTCAGCTATTCAATTATACTAACTAATAAATCACGTGCTGCGTGTGAGTCTGGAGTGGCCTGCATCAATTCTAAGAGCTCATTCAGTTTCAGGAAGCAGCTTACTTCCTCCTTCCAAGCAAGTTTCACCAAAAATAACAAAGAATAAACTTTTAAACTGCATGTGATTTGCAATGCCTTTGGTTCCAAAATTTATTTTGTTAAATGTTCTTTCCCTGTCATCATTGAAAAGGGCCTTTATTGGCGTAACAACAATTCGGGTTTTATTTCACGGAGGGTCTCTTAAAACTATTTCAAGTTTGATATTTATTTCAAGGCAACTCTTCCAAACAAGCTCACAACGGACACATCCTGTTTTTGTTCTTGGCTCTGTGGGAAGTGAATACTAATGTAAAAACTATACTTTGACACATGTTTCCAGGAATACCGTATGACAAAAATTACAAACCCATCTCAAATAAGGACGGGTCGTGTCTTGACTTTTGCGTAGTAAGTAACTTAAATATGTATTCAATATTCTTGACACTACTTTCTGGGTGATGGAAAACTAAGTCAAAAGCAAACTTATTTATACCACTTATGTTATTCATATAACTACAGCTGTTACTTATATAGCATTAATCAAAGCTAGAGAACAAAATCTTACTTAAAAACATTCTGGACTTAAAATGCAAATGATCATTAGGGACTTACAGTATTGGAAAAATTAAAAAATTAATTGTATAAAGTCTAAAAACTGTTGAAAAGATTACAATTAAACTTAGTATATACACAAAGACATTTCAAATTTTATATTTTAAATACATCTTTTTTCACGTTACATTTTATTAAAATCTGTAAGTCTAAAACTGTACCAAAATACAGTTTTTTAAATGTTATTAAAGTATTTAGGAAGAAAGCAAAAAATCTAAGAGAGATGGCCACCTTAAGAAATATGATTCTAGTGTTTTCCATAACACAGTGTGGCCTCGAGTCTGCAGTGCTTGGTCAAAGGACAGGAGATGTGCTGAGAGTACAAAAAATTCAAACTCCAGGAGGCTGGCTCAGCTGCCAGACAAAGCATTTCCACATAAATCTGTTTTAACAACCCCTTCTTTCCCCACACAAGTACTCCTGGCCATGGAGGAATAATCTGTAAAACTAACTCTAATTCTCCTTTTAACTAGAAGGAGTTAAGGATGTCAAAACACAGAGTAAGTCCGAACAGTAACATGACAAGGTAGGCTGCCTGGCTATTCTATCACATCAAAGACAGGCTGTTCCCTTCCCAAATGAGACTAATTTGTTTGGAAAGGGGACCAAGACGTCCCTGTCAGTCCGCCAAGATGAAGGTAAGCCTGCCACGGAGTTCTGGCTAGGCCCGGGTGCAGAAAAGATAGTCATGTGGGCCCCAGTTCTTCGAGCCACCTGGAAAATAAATCTTTCGAGTTTAAGCAGGGCAGTCAGGAAGGTGATGCTGACTGGCTCCCTTCACAGCCTGTGGCTCTGTGATGATTTAAAGCCAATGACAAGTCCTTCACATCAATCAAGTGCTGCCCCGAGGAATAAGGTAAGTCTCCTTACTCACTAATTTCTAATTCTGAAATCAGGACAAGATCACCATGAATATTTTAGTAATGGAAAGAACCAAAACATCACAGGTCAGAGACCACCCCTCCTCCAGTTCCAAGGAAAACACTAATACATTTGGAAGCACTGAGTGTAACTACAAAACGTCTTAAAAGATGATACTGGAGATTTTACTAGCATAATTTGTCCAAGCAGCAGCTTGGCTTTTATAATAGCATTGGTGTATCTTTTTCTCTACCTATAAATATTCTATCCCCTTCTACTGGTATATATCTCTGTATTAAGATGGACATTTTGTTTAACTTTTCTATTCTCTTTTTTTTTTTAAGGTTTTTTAAATTGATTTTTAGGGAGAGAGGAAGGGAGAGGGAAAAACATCGATTGGCTGCCTTCCACAAGCCCCCTACCAGGGATCAAACCCACAAGCTGAGTATATGCCCTCTGACTGGGACTCGAACTGGCCACCTTTTGGTGCACGGGACCATGCCCAGCCAACTGAGCCACACAAGTATATACACATGTCTAGGTCAGGGCAAGCTAGACAATTTCTGTGGACAAAAATTCCACAGCATGTTTTATTTTGTATTTCCGCTTTTACATACATGGGCAATTACATCATTATGGTTACCAAGCACTAAGAAACTGCTCCCACCTGCGGTGAATCTGCCTTTCCCTTGATAACCAATGACCACCTCATTGCTAAATCCAAGGACAACTTCTCACTCATCACGCTCTAATTTTTCTGTGACAGTGAATGCCAGGAACTACTTTTCTGCTTCTTAGAACTTTTTCTTTCTTGAGTACCCATGACTCAACATTCTCTCAGTTCTCCCACCTCACCCGCTATTCTATTCAGCTTCCTTTACCAAATCTACTTCCTCCTCCTGCTGTCAAAACGCTCCCAAGATTCTGTCCTCAGCCTCTCCTCTCCCACTACAGTCTCTTCCTACCTGACCTAACCTATTACCATGGCTTCCCTATCTCTGTGTCTGGCCCTGGCCTCTCACAAGCTCTAGGTGTGCACTTCAGTTGAATACAGGATGTACCAATGTACCAAATGGACCAAACACATCAGCATCCACTGTATCCTCAATGTATCCATCATCCTGTCTCTCACACACACACACACCACTCAGTGAGTACTTACATTGGGACCAGACATTGTGTTAAATGCTTCACATACATCAACTATTTTCATCCTCACAAGAGTCCAATGAAGAGAGTAGTTATCCCTATTTTAAAGATGGGGAAACCCAAACAGAAAGATTAACTAATTTGTTCAAAGTCACATAGCTAAAAAGTGGTAGGGTCAGGGTTCAAACCGGGCAGTCTGATTTCAAAGACCATGCTTTAAACAACTACACTATATTACTTCCTAACTGCCCAGCCTGACACTTGTCTATATTTTCGCACAGCAAGGCACTATGAACCTGGTTCTGTGACCTCCAGGTCCCTCCTATCTGACCTTCTTTTCTATTCTCACTGATGCTACTGTTTTTTAGTCCTTAATACCACTTACCTTCTCTTAACTTCCCATCTCCCACCTCTCCATATTTCATCTATTTACCTGTCACTCTCTTGCTCAACAATCAATGGCTCACAGCTCCCCACTGCCTACAGGATAAAATCAAAATTATGCACAGCCTTATCTACTCCACTCTTCTTCACAGCCATCATGTTTCACTTAGACGGGATATGTATGAGTCTTCTTGACGGCCCAGCATCTAAAGCCCTTCGTATGTCTGGGGAATCCCCTACCTCCCAAGGTAAGAGTAAAAATGTAAATGTACCCTTTCCAAGCCTCCTTTGCAGCTAGCTTATGGCACGTGACCTAGGCCACCAATTAGATGCATCATCCCAAATGTGAATTGGATAGTGGGCACTAGAGAAAACTCTCCTTGGTAACAAGAAAGCTGCAGGAAGACCTGAGTTCCTGGGCAGCACCCAGGGTGCAGGGCCAGAGGTGTTCCTTGGTACAAGTGCAACACCTACCCTCTGGTGGCAGCAACCTTTCCCTTGTGGTCCTCACTGGAGCAACCAATGTAGTTCCAGCCACCACACCTGGTTTTTAGGCCACCGTGGCAATTCTGCGAACTACCCAACATCCTTTTCACACATTTACTTTTGCCTTAAATCATCTAGTCCTGGTGTTTCCAAGTAAACATCCTTCACGCATCTCAGAACATGCCCTTTGCCTTCCTGCCCCACAGAACCTTGCCCACTGTTTCTTCCATCCAGAATTCTTCTCTATTAGTCAAAACTCTTCCGATCTTTTAAGACCCAGCACTAGTACTGCTTTCCCCATAGATATAATGGCTAATACTTGATGAGCACTAAGGACCAGGCATTCTTCTCATTTGATCTTCACAAGTACAGTGGGAGGTAAATACTTGCATTAGCGCCATTTTACAGTTGAGGAAAATGCAACAAAAACAAATGAAGAAAAGTGCCCAAGGTCATGCATCTAGTGAATGGTGATAGAGCCAGAACTCAAATCCAGGAGATCTGACTCCAGGCCCCTGCTCTTCATCAGGGAACAGCCAATTGTGGCCCCTGAGTCAAAGCTAGCCCAGCAGCCAAACCTGGTTCACAGCATGTTTTTACACACCCATGATCCAAGGAAGAATAGTTTTTTAAAGTGGTTGGGAATAACCATTTTTTTAAAGTCCAAAAAAATTTCTTGACCCATGAAAATTATATGAAATTCAAACTTCAACATCCATTTCACTGAAGCATAGCAATATAGTGTCTATGGCTACTTTTATGCTTCAACAGCAGAGTTGAGTACCTGTGACAAAGACAGACAGGATGGCCCAAAAAGTCCACAAAGCCTCAAATATTTACTGTCTTACCCTTCAAGACTCTGCTTTTAGCCACTATATTACACTGCCTCTCTGAAAAAGCTGCCCTATCCCCTTATTTCCCCCAAGCTGGAATAAATCTTGCCTTCACTGAATTTGCATGGCATTTGCATCTTTCTGAGAACAAGTAGTCCATTTTGCTTTGAATGACACTTGATTTATTTTTTTCCCTCCAGCGGACTGTAAGTTCCTTGAAGGCAGGAAGTAATCTTTCTCACTTCGTATTCCTCTTGGTGCCTCCCTTATTGTTGGTAGTTTATTAATGCTTGCTGATTTTAAATAAAATATTGTAGTATGAAGTTTTTAAAAGATTTTCCTAACATGAACAAGCATCACAGAAGTTATATTCTAGACTCTGTATTGGCAGGATGGGGAGTAAAGGGCACCCTCAACCACCACTGGTATGTATATACATTGGTACAGCAGTTCTGGAAGCAATTTTGCCTTGTTCACCTAATAATACCTTGAGACTGTGCATTTCCTAGAACTCGGAATTCCACGGCTGGAAATTTATCTTCAGGAAACACGCAGGCTAACGTATGCAATAATAGTAGTCATTAGTTCAACACATTTACTGAGTACATATTACCTGCTGCTCACTGAGCTAAGTACTTAAATGCAGACTCTCACACCCCTTAGAGGTAACATCTTATAAATGAGAAAATTAAAGCCTGAGAGGTTAAATAATTTGTCCAAGGTTAAGGGATTACAGATGACTTGTTTTTAAGGGGAGGACTACAGCTGGTTTTAACTTTGCATATTATAAGGCTTTTCTACTGTAACAAGCATGTATTGCAGGTATAATTTTTTAAAAATATGTCTTTATTGATTTCAGAGAGAGGAAGAGAGAAGGAGAAAGGGATAGAAACATCAATGATGAGAGAGAATCATTGATCAGCCATTTCCTGCACAACCCCTACTGGGGACGGGGCCCACAACTCGGGCATGTGCCCTGACCAGGAATCAAACCGTGACCTCCTGGTTCATGAATCAACACTCAACCACTGAGCCACACCAGCTGGGCTACAGGTGTAATTTTTAAAGGGCAGTAAGACATCACAAAACCTTACTCCTCTATTTGTTTTCTTTTGGAACCTTAGGAAAAATAACTCAGAACAAAACAAGCAATGTCCTTTTTCATTTACTGTGGGAAGTACAGTTAAAAGTCATCATCCTGGACTTTGAAACAAGAATAGTATTTCCTTACATAAAACAGCCTTGAAAACATTCTGGATCCTATATGTTGCCCATATAGCATCACTTGACCAGTTCTTATGGTTTTATCAATATGCAGGTAGACAAAAAATTATGATGTAACTTGTACTAAATAAATATTCTTTGGACCTGAGGACGGATTTGTCTATAATTACAGCAATTTAGAGAGGAAGAGTCCCACCCTGTCTGCAAGTCTCCAGGGATATTACATGACCCCAAATCACTTAAGTTTTGGGCCTTTTTTAGATTCAAGCCATTTTGCCTCTGATCCAAAAAGTCTAGTCCAATACTTCATATCTGCAGTGACTTAACACAAACACTTCCAAGTTCGATCTATTAAATGCGAAGATGGCCCAGAGCCACACCTTACCTCTTCTGGCACAATAATTAATGGATACTTGTCCTCAGATAAAAAGTTGAAAATAACCCACACTTTAAATGAATCTTCTTCCTCAATGAGCAGGGGACTCTTCGTGAGGTTTTTTTTGACACAGAGGGTCCAACACATTCTATTTAATTCAAGCTTGTCAAAGTTGTCTTGGACCTAAAAAGGAATAAGGAAAATTCCAATGAACCAATCCAAAATAAGTAATATAACATAAGCCCAGTAAAACCGAAAAACAAAGTTCACTCTAGGCTTCCATTTTAACCAATCCAATTCACCAATACATTTTCAGTGTATATGCTTAGGTACCACACTTTTAAAGGCTCAATTAAGAATATTATATTAAGCCCGGCTGGCATGGCTCAGTGATGAGTGCTGACCTATGAACCAGGAGGTCCTGGTTCGATTCCCGGTCAGGGCACATGCCCGGGTTATGGTCTTGATCCCCAGTGGGGAGCATTCTGGAGGCAGCCAATCAATGATTCTCTCTCATCATTGATGTTTCTATCTCTCTCTCCCTCTCCCTTCCTCTCTGAAATCAATACAAATTTATTTTAAAAAACAAAAACAGAGTCTAAATCAAACTTTAAATGCTGTCTGTTAATACTATGCCAAATTGCTGTAGAACTCAGCAGATGGACGACATCTACATGATGAAAGACATCTCTATAGGATTAGTTTCAAAGGCCACCACCATCAACTCTATCCACCCATACCCCTAAAAAAACGTAAGTGAAAGATATGCCGCATGGGAAGTGACAGGCGCATGAAAGCACACAGCCTTGCTCTGAGGAACCAGAGGTTCCGTGTGGATTATGTGGTGAATTGTAGGGTTCCTGGCAGGGAGTGGCTAAATTTATGGCTGGAAAAGCAAACACAGAAATCACAAAGAGCTTCATAATTTTTTTTTTAAATAGTCTATAGGAAACCCCCAGTTGAAGGGTTTTGGAGCAGAGAATGAGCAGGTCATCTGCAGCCCAGATTACTACTCTGCAGAAGAGACGGTATTGAAGGTGACCCTTGGAGTATGTTGAAGAGTTCAAGGTAAAGTATTCCGAAGGACAGAAAGGAAATGGCATCAGCAAAAGCGTGGCAGGAGCAGCCCACCCTCCCTGTTTGGGAAACAGTCACAGGAGGAAGGACACAGAAACAAGGGCAAAGGAAAGATAACGTGTTCCGTTTGGGAAGTTCTGGTGAGGCATTAGATGGAGGTGTCCAAGGCCAATCAAAGAGGTGAAGCTAACCTAAGAGGAGAGGCAGATCTGTGCATCAACTGCACACCAGTGATGACTGAAACCATGACGGCCTAGGAGACCACGGAGAGAGACCACAAAGGGAGAAAAGAGAGGAGATCAGAAACAGGACCTCAGGGGATACACACATTGGTAAAGCAAGAGCAGGAAGAGGAATCAGGATAACTGAAAAAGCACTCAGAGTGGTAGGAGAACCACAAAGATATGAGAACTGGGTGAGGAAACAGTTGAGAAGGTTTGATAAGTAGTGGGAAACGCTGCAGAGAGACGAAGGAGGGGCTGATTAAAAACCACTGGTTCTGCATGCACTTCAATGATCTCTAGTTATCTTCAAGACAGCTGAAAAGTGTGGGTAAAAGATTTCAGTGGGATCAGAAACCAAGAAAATTCTCCATAAATTAGTTTTCCTAGGAAATAAGTTGTGTGTTCGGCTCATTCCTCCTCTAAAACCTACTCCACTATTCCTTAGTTTAATGATACTCAGGTAAAAGAGTATTAAATGATAGCATTGACATCTTTTTAAAAAGTACAAGAATCAGATCATATATGAAAAGCCCACAGCTAACATCATGCTCGTCGGTGAAAAACTGAAAGCTTTCCTCTAAGATCAGGAACAGTGCAAAGATGCCTACTCTCACCACTTCCTTTCAACACAGTACTGGTCAGACAGTTAGGCAAGAAAAAAAAATAAAAGTCATCCAAATTGGAAAGAAAAAAGTAAAATTATCTCTGTTTGCAGATGATATGCTCTTTTTTATTTTTTTAAATATATTTTTATTGATTTCAGAGAGGGGGAGAGAGAGAAACATCAATGATGAGAGAGAATCATTGATCGGCTGCCTCCTGCATGCCCCACACTGGGGATTGAGCCTGCAATGTGGGCATGTGCCCTGACTGAAATTGAACCATGACCTCTTGGTTCATAGGTCAATACTCAATCACTGAGCCACACCAGCTGGGCTGCTTTTTTTATTGTATGTAGAAACCTCTAAAGAGTCTACAAAAAGCTGTTAGAACAAATAAATAAATACAGCAAAATTACAGGATATAAAATCAACATTCAAATATCAGTTATATTTCTATACGCTAATAATGAACAATCTGAAAAAGAAATTAAGAAAACAATCCCATTTACAATAGCATCAAAAAGAATAAAGTACTTAGGAATAAACTTTTCCAAGGAGGCAAAAGACCTGCACATTGAAAACTACAAAACATTACTGAAAGAAATTAAAGATGACAAATAAATGGAAAGACATCCCATATTCGTGGGTTAGAAGACAATATTGTTAAAATGTCCATACTCCCTAAGCAATTTAGATCTAACGCAATCCCCATCAAAATCCCAATGGCATTTTTTTGCAGAAACAAAAAACATTATCTTAAAATTCATATGGAATCTCAAAGGACCATGAATACCCAAAACAATCTTGAGAAGAAGAACAAAGCTAGAGGCCTTGCACTTCCTAATTTCAAAACATATTACACAGCCACAGGAATCAAAATAGTCTGCTACTGGAATAAAAACAGACAGACTAATAAAACAGAAAAGAGAGCCCAGAAATAAGCCTGCAGGTGCATGGTTGATGATCTTCAACAAGGATGCCAAGGCTACACAATGAGAAAAGGAGAGTCTCTCTTCAACAAATGGTGTTGGAAGAAAATATCCACCTGCAACAGAATGGAGATGGACCCTTGCCCTATATCAGTGATGGCGAACCTATGACACGCGTGTCAGAGGTAACACACGAACTCATTTTTTTGGTTGATTTTTTTTGTTAAATGGCATTTAAATATATAAAATAAATATCAAAAATATAAATCTTTGTTTTACTATGGTTGCAAATATCAAAAAATTTCTATATGTGACACGGCACCAGAGTTAAGTTAGGGTTTTTCAAAATGCTGACACGCCAAGCTCAAAAGGTTCGCCATCACTGCCCTATATCATATACAAAAATTAATTCAAAAACGGCGTCAAGATATAAATGGAAGACCTGAAACTCCTAGAAGAAAACATCGGGAAAAAGCTTCCTGACATTGGAACAGACAATGACTTCTTGGATAGGACACTGAAGGCACAGGCAACAAAAGCAAAAACAGACCAATGAAACTTCATCAGACATAAACTTCTGCCCACAAAGGAAACAATCAATAGCATTGGACAACGGTGAGCCAGTCCTTGCCATCAGAGAACTTACACACCAGGTGGGAAACAATACAGCAACAGCACAACCACCTACATGATAAAAACTGTGGTGCGTGCTCTGAAGGAAAAGCAGAGGATGCTTGAGAACACATGGAGGCAGAGCTGGTTAGCTCTGGGGAGGGTGGGGCGCTACCTACAGAAACCTCCCTGAGGAAGTGACAATCAAGCGAAGACCCAAAAGGATGAACAGGCATCGGCTGCATGCTATGGGCACAGGAAGCCTAATAGCAGAGCAAGCAGCATGTCTGAAGGATCTGTGGCAGGAGAGGTCTTCGTAATTGGAGGAACAGAGAGGAGGTCAACATGGCTGCACTGCAGTGAGCAAGAAGGGAGTGGAGAACGTGGAGGCTGGAGAGGTTGGCAGAGGCCAAACAGAACACAGCCCTGCATGCCATGATAAGCACTTTGGGCTTTGAGATCATCTCTAAGTTCATTCTAACGATAAAGGGTCTAGGAATCTATGGCTCCATACTCCATCTCATCTAAGATTACAAACTGCTCCCAAATCCCAGTTTGTATCAGACACATTAAACTGACAGTCTCACATCTTTTGGAAAACTAACAACGGCTGTCACTGATCTCAGGGTGTCCAAATAGAAGATAATTTTCTAGAAAAAAATGTGTAGAGTTGTTTTCTGGTTGTTTTTTTTTAACACTAAGTCTATGTAACGGCTTGTCTCATAGAGGACAGGCACCGGAATAGGTTAGACTGTATTGCTATAGCAAGCTCAGATTGGGTCCGAGTTCTTATTTTTAACATATGTTTGCTTTTCCCATACATATGAACACATATGAACCCATACATATGAATAAGATAGCAGTTATGGACCTCAATTCTGACTCAAAGTACTAAAAGTATTTACAAAACTAAGCTCACATTTCTAAATTAAAATTTTCATACAAACTAGTAACACTTCTTTTTTTAATATATTTTTATTAATTTCAGAGAGGAAGGAAGAGGGAAAGAGAGATAGAAACATCAATGATGAGAGAGAATCATTGACTGGCTGCCTCCTGCACACTCCCCACTGGGGATCGAGCCCGCAACCTGGGCATGTGCCCTTGACTGGAATCGAACCTGGGACCCTTTAGTCCACAGGTCGATGCTCTATCCACCGAGCCAAACCAGCTAGGGCTAGTAACACTTCTTTAAAACATTTAGCATAGTGCCTGATACACAGTGGACTAAATAAATGTTAGCATTTTTATCTTTATACTAATGTTTTCAAAAATATTTTGATAACATGGGAAAGGAAATATTAATGTTAAGTGTTCAATATGATCCCAGCTTGAAAAATCATACAAATGTATTTTTAAAAATAACGACTCAAAGTAAACAGATCAAAATTTTAAAAGTGACTGCCTCAAGATGGTCAGGATAATATTTTCTGAAAAGTTCCTTTTTAAAAAAATTTACAACCATGAGCCTGTATTTACAATACAGGAAACCATTTTACAATTAAGAAAACCACTTTAATGACAGTATTTCACATTAATCGTCAGGGAGATACAAATCAAAACACAGTAAGATACCACACCTCACACCCACAAGGATGGCTATAATCAAAAAGACAGAAAATGACAAGTGTTGGTACCGATATGAAACAGCTGGAACCCTCGCATATTGCTGGTAGGAAAGTAAACTTCACAGCTGCTTTGGAAAACAGCGTGGCAGTCCCTCAAAAGGTTAAACGTAAGTTGCCATATGACTCAGCAATTCCCTTCCTAAGTATGTGCCCAAGAGAACTGAAAACACACATCCACACAAAAATTTGAACATGAATGCGCAAAGCAACAAACTCCTCACAACCAAAAAGTGGAAATAACGCAAATGCCCATCACCTGTTGAGTGTACAAACAAAATGTGGTATACCCATAATGGAGTATTATCCAGCCATTGAAAGGAATGAAGCACTGTTACATGCTACAGTGTGACCACGTATTTATGATTCCATTCATATGGTATGAGTCCAGGATAGGCAAATCCAGAGAGACAGAAAGTAGATTAGTGGTTGCCTAGGGCTCTGGGGGAGGACAGAGTGAGTGCTAATGGGTATGTTTGTTTGTCTTTTGAGGGAGAACGAAGAAAATAGTCCAAAATTGATTGTGATGATGGTTGCACAAAAATGTGACTATATTAAAAACCACCGATTGTACACTATAAAAACTTAAATTGTATGTTATATGAATCATATCTCAATAAAGCCATTATTCAAAAAACAAGAACAGTGATTTCTTTAAACGACATCACTCTTAGATTTATATTGCTGGCCAAAGTGTCCAATGGCATAAATTCATCCATACTCAACATAGGACCTCTTTATTCACTCAGAAGTTTTGAGGACATTTTGAGTGCTGAAGGTATATTCATTCAACTAACAGAAATCTGAAAACTCATTTTATGGAAGAGCTACAACTGACACATGAACTCAAGCATCTGGTAAGAGAGTACAAATGTCAGCCTAGGAAAACAGAACGTAGAGGCTGCTGGCCTCCAGAGAAGGGACGCTGTATTAAACTAAAATATTTCTCTTTGTGTGTTTATCCTTTGCATGTATATGTTTCAAAAAACAAACAAACCCATGAACCAGTGGGCCATGCCCTTCAACACCCCCAAGTGAGCCCCGAACTGGGGGAGCAGCCCTAGGGGCGGTCAGGGTCGTGATCCTGCTGCTGTCTCACCGGGTCAGGTCCCAGGGTTAGAGAGGCCCGGGCCAATGCGTGTCCTGGGGGCTAGTTGGCATCATCAGCCATGCCTCCCGCCCAGGGTCCCTGCTGTGAGTGACACCCACCGCCCTCCCGTGTACAGTCCTGGGCTGATGCCCAATAAAGGTGGTGGGTGAGGCACAAAAAAAAAAAAAAAAAAGACAAAAACAGAACAAAATGCAACAACAACAAAACGGTTTATGTTAGAAAGTAGCAGATTTCCCCAGTTAGGACTTAGCAAATTGCCAGGGGAGTATTGGTTTTAATCCTAGAGCCCAGACCACTCTTTAACGTGTAGAATCAGGGAAAATAACTGACAATTATTTGAACCAAAGAAACAAATAGGTAATTAAATCTCACAAAAGAATTAGATTGCCTCGTAAACATGCTGAAGCAGAACTAGTTTTTGATGTAGTCTATTGGGGCTCAATAGTAAAAAGCTAACACTGTACCACTATCTTCATTTATTCCGTCAGATAATCCAGGTATCATGTCTCTTTGCCAAAGGTGGGGGGAAGGGGGGCGGTGAGGGAGAGCTCACAAAAAATTCTTCCTAGACCCGACCAGCATGGCTCAGTGGTTGAGTGTCTACCTATGAACCAGGAGGTCACAGTTTGATTCCCAGTCAGGGCACATGTCCGATTTGCTGGCTCGGTCCCCAGTAGGGGGCATGCAGGAGACAGCCGGTCAATGATTCTCTCTCATCACTGATGTTTCCATCTCTCCCTCTCCCTTCCTCTCTGAAATCAATAAAAAAATATATTTAAAAAAGAACACTGGTCTAGAAGTTAAATGGCTTAGGTTCACAAACTATCTACCTCTTATTCACTAGGTAACCTTGTGCTCTTTTTCCTCCTGAGTTAAATGGGAGTAAGAATTCCAGTTACACATCACAGGATTAACATGAGGATCAAATGAGACAGTATATATATGAAAGCACATCTTGCAAATATTTAATCATTATTATATTTTTTCTTTGCATGACTGATAACAATCTCTCGATTTTATGTTATCATGCTTCAGCCACTATTGGCATTTTTTTCCACTAAGTTTCAAAACAAAGCACTAATCTTTGCTCAATTTAAGCCCACACCATGGAATCCTTGGCAGCTTTATTTGGATTGAAGGACTGGCAAGATTCCACTCCAGGTGGCTAAGCAATAGTAAACAAGGGCTCACTGTTTCATCACATCCTCACCCACTCTGTGAATGAGGTTTTCTCCAAATTTAGTGGCTAATTTTGGACTTTTTAAATACTGCTATATTTTCTTCCCTGGCTACAAAACTTTAAAATACCCTAAATACTAAAATAAAGAACATTTTAAAATGTAAAATTCAAAATGCTTAAATAAAGTTACACCCAGGAAAACAAAATGCAATATTAGGGCACAGCACTTTAAGATATTAAACCATGCCCTGGCTGGTGTGGCTCAATGGCTAGAGCATCAGCCCTCACATGGAAGGATCACAGGTGGGACTCCCAGTCAAGGGCATGTACCTGGGCTGCAGGTTCGATCTTTGGCCACAGTTGGGCATGTGCAGGAGGCAACCAATTGATGTGTCTCTCTCACATCAATGTTTCTCTCTCTCTCTGTGTGTCTCTCTGTATGTCTCTCCCCTCTCTCCCTCCCTCCCTCCCTCCCTCCCACTCTCTCTAAAACAGCAATGAAAAAAAAATCCTCAGGTGAGTATTACCAACAACAAAAAAGATATTAAACCATATCTCTCTATCTATTGGCCCAGACCACACAAATTCTAGCCCTGAAAAACAAAGCAATTTCCAGATTCCTGAGGCTTTCCCAACATGTTCTATATTTTAATAATAGACATTATTGTCTTTAATTTCTAATATTAAACACACACACACAGCAGGTCATCAAATATTTGCTGAATATGAGACATGTTTACATATAATGCATCGATAGAGCACGAGTGAGCTACCTGAACAGAACAGCAGCCAAGCAAAGTCCAGAAGATAGCACAGCATCCACTGAGGTTTTGAGAGCTCACACATCAGTTTCTGTACAATTTGATTAAATCTTCTTTATTGAGATACTAGATGCCCTAACCGGTTTGGCTCAGTGGATAGAGCATCGACCTGCGAACTCAAGGGTCCCAGGTTCGATTCCGGTCAAGGGCACGTACCTTGGTTGCTGGCACATCCCCAGTGGGGGAGTGTGCAGGAGGCAGCTGACCGATGTTTCTAACTCTCTATCCCTCTCCCTCTCCCTTCCTCTCTTTAAAAAAAAAAAAATCAATAAAATATATTAAAAAAAAAAAAGAGATACTAGAGCAGTGATGGCGAACCTATGACACACGAACTCATTTTTTTGGTTGATTTTTCTTTGTTAAATGGCATTTAAATATATAAAATAAATATCAAAAATATAAGTCTTTGTTTTACTATGGTTGCAAATATCAAAAAATTTCTATATGTGACATGGCACCAGAGTTAAGTTAGGGTTTTTCAAAATGCTGACACGCCGAGCTCAAAAGGTTCGCCATCATTGTACTAGAGGCTCAGTGCACAAATTTGTGCACCAGTGGGGTCCCTTGGCCTGGCCTGCGGGGATCAGCCAAAACCGGCAGTCCTACATCCCCCAAGAGATGTAGTAGTGTGTGAAGTGGCAGGCAGCCATGGAGGAGCCCGAGCCTGGGCCGGGCGCCGCTACAGCTCATCCTGACCCACTGCTCCTGCTGCAGCCACCACTCAGTAGGCTCACTGCCGCTCTGCTGTGGTCTCCGCACATCCATCCTAGAGCGATACCAGCGCGCCCATGACCGAGAAGCGCCTGCAGGCTCACGTCCAGTCAGTCCTGATGCCAGTCCCAGAGTGAATGGGTGAAGGGCAGCGGGAGGAGTGTCCACAGGAGAGGCTCACCAGCCATGAAACCAGAGTCTGGCACCCGTTGATCAGCTGAGCTGTGCTCACGCGGTGGGAGTGCACTGACCATTAGGAGGCAGCTCCTGCGTTGAGCGTCTGCCCCCTTGTGGTCAGTGCACATCATAGCTACTGGTCAACCAGTCAAACAGTCAAACAGTCACTTGGGCTTTTATATATATAGATAATTCATGTACCGTAAGAGTCACTCTTTAAAGTGTGCAATACACTAGTTTTTGGTATACTCATGAGGTTTTTTGTTGGTTGGTTGGTTTTTGTTTGTCTGCTTGCTTATTTAGTGGTTAGACAATCATATACTTTACACAGTGTTCCCCTCAATATTTCCAGTGTCTATCTGACACCATACACAATATTATTGACTACTGTTCCTATGCTTTACTTCCCCGTGACTATCAACTAATTTGTGCTTCTCGGTCCCTTCACCTCTTTCACCCGGTGCCCCAACCCTCCCTCCCATCTGGCAGCCACCAGTTCCCTCTTTGTATCTGAGTCTATTTCCATTTTGTTTGTTTACTTTGTTCTTTAGATTCCACATATAAGTGAAATCATATGATATTTATCTTTCTCTGACTGACTTATTTCACTGAGCTTAATACTCTCTAAGTCCTCCATGCTGTAGCAAATGGTAAGATTTCATTCTTTATTATGGCTGAGTAATATAATATTCCATTGTATAAATGTACCACAGCTTTTTTAAAAAAATTTTTATTGATTTTAAGAGAGAGGGGAAGGTAGAGGGAGAGAGAAACATTGATGTAACATTGATCAGCTGCCTCCTGCACACACTCTACTGGGGTTCAAGCCCGCAACCTGAACATGTGTCCTGACTGGGAATCGAACCAGCAACCTTTCAGTGCAGGTCACAACACTCAACCAACTGAGCCACATCGGCCAGGGCACACCACAGCTTTTTTATACACTGGTCTATTGATGGGCACTTGGGTGGCTTCCATAACTTACCTATTATAAATAACCCTGCAATGAACATAGGGGTGCAAATATTCTTTCAAATTAGTGTTTTGGGTTTGGGTTTCTTCAGATAAATCCCAGAAGTGGAGTCACTGGGTTATAAGGCAGTTCCATTTTTCATCTTTTGAAAAAACTCCACAAAATTTTCCACGCACCAGGCCTCCAGTATACATATAAGATCTTTGGTTAATCCCTTCCCGCCCTCCCCCCTTCCCCGATCCCTCTGAGATTCATCAGTCTGTTCCATGTTTCCATGCCTGTGCATTGAGCGTCTGCCCCCCGGTGGTCAGTGCACATCATAGCTACCAATCGAATGGTCAAATAGTCGCTTAGGCTTTTATATATATAGACTAGAGGCCCGATGCATGAAATTCGTGCAAGTGTAGGCCTTCCTTCCTCCAGCTGCTGGCTGCCGGCACCAGCTTCCCTCTGGGGAACCCAGGCTTCCCTCGCAGCCTCGGCTTCATCCAGAAGGATGTCTGGTCTAATTAGCATATTACGCTTTTATTATTATAGATGTATTTACCTATTTAGAACATTTCACATAAATGAAACCATACAATATTTGGCTTTTGAGTTTGATTAAATCTTATTTCATTATAGTGTGGTTTCTCTCTCTCTTTTTTTCTAATTAAAGCATGGTCAAGGTAATGTTATCATTTCTGCAAGGAAAATATTTAATATATATATCTCATACACACACACAAATAAAGAGCAGAAAATTGTATTATGGGACTGACTAGGAAATTACAGATATAGTTACAAAGTGTACTTCATAAGTGAAAACACTAATTTTGACAATCTTTGCTACAAAATTTCTGAAAAATATAAGGATTTTTTCAGAAGAAGCCTGACCAACATTTGGCATTTTCCAAACTACTAACTTAAATTATTATTATAAATTTTAATTACTGTATTTTGCTATTATACAAAGGCACTAAATAACAAAAAGAATTTATATACATATAAAGCAATAAAAATACAAAGAAGCCACAGGAAAAAAATATGTAAATAGTTGTGGTAATTAGGTGGTGGGAAATTAGAATTTTTTAATGCATTTTATTTTTTAATTTAAAAGTATTATCGCTGTCACTTTAATTTATTGGATTTTAGAGAGGTTGGAAGGGAGAGAAAGAAAGGGGCATAGATTTATTGTTCCACTTATTTATGCATTCATCAGTTGATTCTTGTATGTGCCCTGACTGGGGATTGAACCTGAATCTTGGCTTATCAGGACAACACTCTACCTGGCCAAAGCTCTCACTGTCACTTTTTAAAAGCCTTTTTTTTATTATTGTCTTTAATTTTAAGGTTAAATTAAAATTTCATGCTTGGTGTTATGAACAGGCAAAAGCAGAAATTCCCAACCCTTCATATGATTACCTTCATACCTAAAATAAATGTACATGATATGGAAAATGACACTAATATATTTTTCAGTTAAAAAACAGTGGAACTCTATGTACAGCATGATGCTATTCATGTAGAAACAAAACATTATGTACTATTGTGTAGTATGTTTGCATGTGTATTAAAAAAGATCTGCAGCTTGGCCAGCATGGCTCAGTGGTTGAGTGTCAACCTATGAACCAGGAGGTCACGGTTCAATTCCCAGTCAGGGCACATGCCCGGGTTGCGGCTTAGTCCCCAGTGGGGGGCATGCAGGAGGCAGCCGATCAATGATTCTCTCTCATCATTGATGGTTCTATCTCTCTCTCCCTTTCCCTTCCTCTCTGAAATCAATAAAAAAATATTTTTTTAAAAAAGGAAAAAGCTCTAGCCAGTTTGGGTCAGTGGATAGAGCAGGGGTGGGCAAACTTTTTGACTCGAGGGCCACAATGGGTTCTTAAACTGGACTGGAGGGCCGGAACAAAAGCATGGATGGAGTGTTTGTGTGAACTAATATAAATTCAAAGTAAACATAATTACATAAAAGGGTACGTACGTTTTTTTTTTTTTAGTTTTATTCATTTCAAATGGGGCCGGATCCCGGCCTGCGGGCCGTAGTTTGCCCACGGCTGGGATAGAGCATCAGCCTGCAGACCGAAGGGTCCCGGGTTCAATTCCAGTCAAGAGCACATACCTTGGTTGTAGGCTCCTTCCTGCAAGAGGTAACCAATCAATGTGTTTCTCTCACATCGATATTTCTTTCTCTCTGTCTTTCCCTCTCTCTTCTACTCTCTCTAAAAATCAATGGAAAAATATCCTCAGGCAAGGATTAAAAACTAATAATAAAATAAATAAATAAATAGGTTTTTTTAAAGGGAAAAAAAGGACCCTAAGAGAAAACAGGTACTGATTAATACAAAATACAGTTCTTAATCTCCAAAAATGAACCAAGTGGGGGAAATATCACACCAAGTTTTAGAAGACAGTAGAGATGAGGGGGAAATAGGAAGAATCATTGGTCTCTCCTTCTTTCTTTCCTTTCTTTACCTCTTGATGCTTCACAAGTGAACTCACCACGCAGGGGCTCTGGGGCCCACTTGAAATATGCACATCAAACAACGCTGTAAGCAAGAAGAGGTTGGACTCATACCTTTTCCAGAATGAACTTGTTTAAATAGGGCATGTAGCCCTGATTGGAGACGGGCCCCTCATCATCATCCCGGAAGTGCTCTTCCAGGGCCACCGGATCGTGGGGAACCTTCAGCACCGTGCACAGGTTATGGGAGAGGACCTAGGAGGGAGAGAACGGCGTTAGAGGCCTCCACGAACCAGCTCCTGGCACCTTCACTGCCTGAACACAACTGGCTGCTCCCTGCCCTAGGCGGAGGAAGGGGGAGAATAAACCAGCAACTGCGGGGTGAGTACTGCTCAGCTGCCAGCTCCTCACTTGTTACCCAGGAGTGTCTCTCATTCCTCCCCCAGTTGTGGTTCACTTCAATCGAGTCTCTCTTTCATGCCCACATTGAGCTAGGCTCCATGCAAGACCCCTGACTATAGTACTTGTAGTCTTTTATTAATTGTCCCACGTTAGAAAGAAAAAGGGGGGAAAGAGCAAGAGAATGTGTTCAAAATCAAACTTCTCCCCAAGGAGAGCAGGGTCAGTCAATGAGAGCTGTAAGAAAGAACCTCGGCCCAGTTTGGCTCAGTGGATAGAGCGTCGGCCTGCGGACTGAAGGGTCCGGGGTTCGATCCCGTTCAAGGGCACATGCCCGGGTTGTGGGCTCAATCCCCAGTAGGGGGCATGCAGGAGGCAGCCCATCAATGACTTTCTCTCATCATGGATGTTTCTATCTCTCTCTCCCTCTCTCAAATCAATAAAAAATACATTTTTTTAAAAAAGAAATAAAGAAAGAACCTCGTACTGACTGGGCAGCTGCAGCTGGGGCTCTGGGCAAGGTGCCTGGCCCCGGCCAATCACAACCTCTCGGGGCTGCCATTTCCTCATTTGTTCCATAGGAAGGGCCAAGTTAATATACAAATATAACAAACGTTAATTGGTAATCTCGACATGTCCAAACCTCTCTAAAAATCTATGATGTTAGGCTGTTTTCAGCATTAGTATTTAAAAGTGTAAATGTAAAAAGAGAAAGACATCAAGGGCCCAGTTTATAAATATGGAAAGAGTCATAGTAAAAAATACCTCAGGAGTTACTAAAACAGTCAAAATATTTTGCATCCCATATGTAAAGGGTTACTGGCCTTGGTGACAGCCTAAGTCACACACTTGCACATTCCGTTGAATTAGCACTTTGGGCTCTATCTCAACACTAATCTTGTTTCACATTAAATGAAAATTTAAAAAGAAAACTTAAATTCCTTTCATGTCATCCGTGCATTCTTAACAGGTCAAATTACATAGCTAAGGCTGTGCTTCCTTTAACAGAGATTATTACTAAGTGTTAAATCCCAGGTTAAAATTTCCTGTTCTTCTCAGCCCTACCCATTTAATCACTTAAGGAGCCACACTCATCTCAAAGAAGACTTTCCATTCTATTAAGCAAGTCACGTTTTTCTGCATAAATGTATTTCAGTTAGGATTCTTTAAGACTTAAAAAATTGAATCTATAAAAAGAGTATTTGCATAGCTTCTTTCTACATTTGTTTTGCTTCTCAAGGCTTCATTTCTGTGCAGATCCTTTTCTACACGCTCTACTGGTTTTAAGGAAGTAGGTAAAGTAAAGGAAGTAAGTTCGCAAATGGTTATAAATGAAGTAATGAGGACTTTTATCGGCCCCTACAAACCAGGCTGTGTTTCTCAAGCAAACCCTCCATTTGTAATAGAGCACACAAACAGCACACAGTGGAGCTTTTACTGAGGAACCTTACACCCTCGTCAGCAAAACCCTAAGTAAATATTTCCTTGCTCTACTTATCTGGTAAAACCTATAAAGTAATTATCTACCCCCAAAGAGATTTTGTGAAGTTAAACTTTAAGAATGTAAAGTGCTTAAAAATTGTGATGTACTGCAGGAATATAAGTTTTAGATGAATGAAGAGTATATTTCTCAGATAAGGCTCAAAGGTCATTCAAATTTTAAAATCATTTGGGGCTTTACCCAAGTAAAAATTCCCAACCACTGGTTAATTATGGTCCATCTATAAAACTTTAAGAACAATGAGGAAGCTCACTGTGTAGTGATAGGAAAAGATCTCCAAGATAAATTAGGTGAAAAAAAGCATTAGTGTGTCATCTATATGTAAAAAGGAAGAAAATATAAGAAAACTCCAGGAGGATATATAAGAAACTAATAACAGAGGGGGAAAGACTAGTTTGATGTTAGACTAGGGATAGATAAATGACTTTTCACTGTGCCTTGCCCTTTTCATTGTCAAAAAAAAAAAACCCCACAAAAAACCTGTTCAAAAATACACTACCTATTTTAAAGGGTAAATATATACTAGAAAGAGCACACAGCCAAATCTATCGTCAAAATCTATACTTTTTCTTCTACATTTGAAGTATGGTACCTATTTGCTTTGTTTAACAATGGACAGGTTACTTTGATTTTCTGAATTGTATAAATCATCCCATTCGATTGAATGCCTCATTGATTGAATGACTATCCCATTGATTGTGATCTTACTGGTTATCGAAGCACATTCTTCTGTACCTGGGAAACAGGACAGCACAATTACCCTAAATTGTTTTAGTGGCCACAGGTGGTGCGTTCCAGTTGACTCAGTGGTCCTAAGACCAGGACAGTGCAATTACTCTAAATTGCCTCGATGGCTCTAGATAATGTGTTTCTATCAACTCAGTGATCCAGAGACCCAGAACTGTAATTTAGATAACATGCCTAAGTTTAACCCAGGTTACCCAAAGGCTCTAGATAATGTATTTCTGTCAATTCAGTGACCCCGAGACCCGAAACTGTAATTAACATGCTTAATTCTGCTTCTGTAATCTGCTTTTTTGCGAGCCAGGTGCCTCATTCCAAACCCTGGGATGTAATCAATACCTTTGTGATTTTTGCCTATATAAGTCTGGTTTTGCCACCATCTTATTGCTATGAGATTTGGGAATGGCCCCTCATAGTCCCGGATTGCAATAAATATGACTCTTTAATTCGACTTCTTGAGGCGTCCTTCTGTGATTCGCGGGGTACATTACAACACATTAACCTACTCCCTAGAGATTAGATATAAAAGGAAGACATATTCCACAGCAATGAACCATGATTAACAGATGAATGAGATGTAAGGGCAATAAATGAATTCAGAAAGGAGAAACTGTGTGTGCTACAGTGACTTCCTAGAGGAAGTGAAAAGTAACACGGGCCTTAAAATAAGGAGAGCTTTAGATAGGAAAAGGTTTGGGGGAAATCAGAAGGCTTTCCAGATAGAAGAATATGAGAAAGCAGTTGATTAATGCAAAATCCTCAGGAAACAAAAAGGGGACACCAATCTCTCCCACGCCCACCCCTCTCTCTGCTTTTGGGTTTCATAGATCCTCCAACTTAGAGTCTTGGCAGGGGGCCTGAACCCTATATTGTCACCCTTGTTACCTTACAGCTGGTGAATACTGGCCAAAGAGATTAAATTCAAAGAGATTCAATTTGTTTTTCTTGACTAAGGTTACAGTACTTAGCAGAACTGAGACTAAAACTCAGGTTTTTTTCATCCCTAGTGCAACCCTCTCTAGTAATATGGAACATCGTTTTTCGTAGGTAGGTAGTTCAATTCACTGGCCTCACTGAAAAAGATTTGAAGTACGGTACCTATTTGCTTTGTTTAACAATGGACAGGTTATTTTGATTTTCTGAATTATATAAATCATCCCGTTCGATTAAATGCCTTATTGATTGGAATGTGACTATCCCATGGGTTGTGGTCATACTGGTCTTAGAAAGCACATTTTCCTTCACCTGGGAAGGACAGCACAGTTATCCCAAGGTCAGAGGGCTCTAGACCCAAAACTGTAATTTAGATAATGTGCCTAAGTTTAACCCAGGTTACCCAAGGGCTCTAGATAATGTGTTTATAACATGCTGTTTAAACTGCTTTTTGCAAACTAGGTTCCTCATTCCAGACCCGAGGACTCTAGATCAGGGGTCCTCAAACTATGGCCCTCGGGCCACGTGCGGCCCGCCGAAAACATTTATCCGGCCCGCCGGGTGTTTTTGCCGCCGCTGCCTGTTGATTAGCAGCCGACTAGTTTTAAACTATAGTCCGGCCCTCCAACGGTCTGAGGGACTGAGGGACAGTGAACTGGCCCCCTGTTTAAAAAGTTTGAGGACCCCTGCTCTAGATAATGTATTTCTGTCAATTCAGTGACCCCGAGACCCAAAACTATAATTAACATGCTTAATTCTGCTTCTGTAAACTGCTTTTTTGCAAACCAGGTTCCTCATTCCAAACCTTGAGGTGTAATCAATACCTTTGTGATCTTTGCCTATATAAGTCTGGTTTTGCCACCATCTTAGCACTATGAGATTTGGGGAATGGCCCCTCATAGTCCCAGACTGCAATAAATGTGACTCTTTAATTTGACTTCTTGAGGCGTCCTTCTGTGATTCGTGGGGCACATTACAACAGATTTAGATTTGAACTTCAGACTTCAGCTTTGGACAATAAGACAGTACTTTTGTTAAATACAGGGATAGCTGAATTCAGTGACAATTTTCTAAACCACCTTCATCTAGTTAAGCAAATCCTGAGGAAAGCACAACCTCCTATGTGAGGAGACCTGAGTGTTGGCACTGCTCACGCGGTCTGTTCCTGTTCAATGGTTTGCCATTTTCCCTTTTTAAATATTTTAATATTTTGCTACTTAATCACTTGGTCTCTGTATACTCACTGCAAAATGAGTTGGACTCATCTCTAAAATTTTAAAAGCTTGCCCTGACCGGTTTGGCTCAGTGGATAGAGCGTTGGCCTGGGGACTGAAGGATCCCGGGTTCGATCCGGTCAAGGGCATGTACCTTGGTTGCGGGCACATCCCCAGTAGCGGGCATGCAGGAGGCAGCTGATCAATGTTTCTCTTTCATCGATGTTTCTGACTCTCTATCCCTCTCCCTTCCTCTCTGTAAAAAATCAATAAAATATATTTTTAAAAAAAATTTTTAAAGCTCAATCCTTAACTGTCAACCCAAACATGCTTCATGAATTCAACAAAAGAACTATAATTTAGATCAGAAATTCATCTTTCTTCATTGTTAGTAAGGCCTAGAATAGGGAAGTCTTCTTCAAACAAAACAACAAACTGAAAAATAGGTAACTGAAAAGGTTTTGTTACCGAGAGAAAAAATGTGTGCTGCCTTTAAAACTTTTTAAAATTTTTTATCAGCATTTTTTAACAAGCCTAGACAGTAAATCAAATTTTTCTAAAATAAAATGTAAAATGTATCAAAAAAACAAAATCTTGAAGGTCAGAATAAAATCTAGTCACAAAAAGCAAACACTCCATAAGCTTAAACAGCAGCTGATGCTAATTTTTTAAAATATATTTTTATTGATCTCAGAGAGGAAATGAGAGGGAGAGAGAGATAGAAACATCAATGATGAGAATCATTGATCGGCTGCCTCTGCACGCCCCACACTGGAATCGAGCCCGCAACCCGGGCATGTGCCTTGACCCGGGAATTCAACCATGACCTCCTGGTTCATAAGGCCACGCTCAACCACTGAGCCACGCCAGCCGGGCAATATATCCCACTTTACATGCCTGTTCCTCCAAAGGCCATTCTTTTAGCACCCACGTGATTGCTAAGCAACTTTGCTCTCATTCCCCTGATTTGAAGAATAAACTATGGTTACTACAATAGATCCATCACCATGCCAGAAACTCATCTCCCCAGCTCCTTCCTAGCTGTCTGCTGCTCTGCAGGGACTGACTGGGCTGACAAGAGATGACTAATTAGCTGCATGAGCCCCGCTTGTGTGGTCTGTTCCTGTTCGGTGGTTTGCCATTTACCCTTTTTAAGCATTTTGCTCCAACTATCATGAAAATGAAATCAAGAATGATGAACAGCTAACAGTGTTTTAACACACATGAGTGCATAATCTTTACCCTCCTCCCTCCCAAAGATGTAGAGATTATAAAGGTTCTCTGAAACGTGCCCCCCCAGTCACAGTTTCCCTTTACAGGATGTGCGTAATGGGCACAATTCAGCACTGAAAAAGCGGGGGGCGGAGATCTCTATTCCAACAAGCTTATCTGAACGGACACAATTACAGAATTATAATTCATAATGGGCAATCTTTTTTTAAAACATGAAAATTCCTTTCTGATTTATAAAATTTCAAGCTAATGGCAAGTTACCAGAAAACTCCTCCTAACAATGAGCCAGAATGACCCATTTCCTACCCGTGCTAGGCCCTGCCTTGAGAGCATTGTCTTCACAGAAGTCCCGCCCCTTATCTCATGGAGTCATTTTCCCTTTCCTGATCAGATCCTTCATCCTGCTTGCTTGTCACTGCTTAAGTCCTGCTTGCTTGCTTTAAGTTTGGGTTCGGGCAAAAGTAGGTTTACAGCTGTGAGAACGTGAAACACAGAGTTCGTATAGTAATTACTAAATACTAACACTGCGTTTCACATTCTCACAGCTGTAAACCTGCTTTTGCCCCACCCTGAAATCTTTATTATATTCAGCCTCAGAAATCTCAGTCATTGCTCACTCAGGCTATTTGCTATGGGAATGCCATCAATCACCATTCCAGACACTTTTACCAAATTCATCTTCAACTGCTGTTTATTCATCAAAAGCCTACAAAAGTAAAACCGAAGTGAGGCAGGTTAGTAAGAAGCTGGGAAAATTCCTTGGCAAGTGGAATGGGGAAACTGAGACAGATAACTAAACAAGGCTGAGCAATTTACAGCCAGACCATAAATCGCAAGGTCTTATCTTCCCTAACCAAAGACACTTAGGAGCAAGTGGTTTACACATTCCAGACCCTGCCAGGCAGACCAGCCTGAGTTCCAGATCCCAGTGGTCCCTCTCCTGTGATATTCCTTGAAGGCGAAACTGACCAGAGAATGAGCCTGATCCCTCCATACACTAATTTTGATACATCAGTATATCAAAGGACACACCTAAAAAGTTGGCGAATATTCTGAATGAGAATAAAATTCCCGCCTTTAGAAAACAGATAAAAACTCTTAAGACAAAGAACCCAGGGCTCACTCTCCCCTGAGCACACCTGCACCTCCCCAGCACCTTCTTTTCTCAGGAGTGTCTCTTCACTTTCTTCCTCCTAAGCTTTAAAGCTTCCAGGAGACTTGCAAGCAGGGGAGCAGCAGGCAGCAGCAGCTTGTCCCAGGCTAACCCCCTGAATCTGTCTCCAAGGGCCTCCTTTTGCCTCTGTAATTGTTTCCAGAGTCCACGAAACTCAGCTGGCTCACACTTCTTCTGCCTCCATGACTTTCTTTCTAAAGGTCCAAGGCACCGAGCATAGACTCGACTCTTCCTCACGTTTCATCGGCCCACTCCTGTTGCTATGATCTTGCCTCTTAAGCCCTTCCTTTGTTTCACTGCCCCCAACTTTAATAAATGTACTCTCAAAATTACCTGGACACAAATCGTGAAATCTTTCCTCCATGAAGTCAAGAACCCACACATTCCAGACCAGGCCAGGACACACCCACTTCAGTTCGGTCCTTTTCCAGTGACAAAGTAAGTATCTGAGCTCCACATTTAACTCACTCAAAAAGCCAACCCCAATTTACCTTTCTAGCCTTATTTTTTTTTTCCTAACCTCTGCACCAACTGTACAAATTGAGCCAAACAAATTGACTCCACTGTACCCCAAACAAACCCTGCACCACCCTCCTTCCTCCTCCAGCCCTTTGCTCCTACCCCTACCTAACATAAATGCCATACCTTTCTAAAGCCCCCACCACCCAAATATTATTTCTGAAGCACTCTGTATTTCTTGTTTTACACTACCACACATAATTTTTCTCTCCCATAAGATTAAAAATTTCTGAAAGGCCCATGCCTTACCCATCCTTGCATTCCCACAGCACCTAACATGCTATCTAGAATGCAGAAGGCTTTCAATAAATGTCAAACAAATTAATTCCAAAAATTCTCAGTAAACAGTAAAACCACAATCCTATATAATAAAAGGCTAATATGCAAATCAACTGAATGGCAGAACGACCGGCCGCTATGACGCACACTGACCACCAGGGGGCAGACGCTCAACGCAGGAGCTGCCCCCGGTGATCAGTGCGCTCCCATAGGGGGAGCACCGCTCAGCCAGAAGCCGGGCTCATGGCTGGCGAGTGCAGTGGCGGTGGCAGGAGCCTCCCAGCAGTGCTAAGAATGTCCGTGGGGAGCGGGCTAAGCCGTCACTCGGACATCCCCCAAGGGCTCCCGAACTCTGAGAGGGCACAGGCCGGGCTGAGGGACCCCCCCTCCCCCAAGTGCACGAGTTTCATGCACAGGGCCCTCTAGTACTTTAATAATGACAACAATCTTAGGAAACAGCCTACTGCTATCTCCTTATTTCACAGATAAAAGGACTGGGGTCTGAGACTTGGCCTCAGTCACACACTGATTAGTGCCGAAGCAGGGAGGAGAACCCAGGTCTCCTCAGTGCCTGTCCCACAACGATGCCCTGTGCTGGAAACATTCCCTTCTGCCTCATCATATCCTTCACGACTGGGAAACCTCACGAACTCTGGGAAACCTTTGTTGCCCCCGCCACCACCCGCCCCGTGCACTGAATTCCTGTTCAGCATTTAAATTGTTTCATGTGTTGGGGATATCTCAAATATCTAACTACAGCTCAGTGAGGGAGGAAACCCTGCCTAATATTTTTCTTCCATACCCTTCACAGTGACCAGCATAGAGCTAAGGGAGAATTCGGTAGGAGCATAACACTGACGGACAGATTAAGGCAGGAAATCTAACTCAAAACCATCTGTTGCGATGTTGCCCACAGAATATATGCCTCTCAATTACAGTTGATGCCAATGAATTACATACTTAATGAACTGCCTTTATTAAGTTATTTTGGATAACTCATTAACTTAGCCCTCTTCAGAAAATACTGCCAAATTTCACCATATAAAAAATTGTAAACTTCCCTTTAAAAAGAGACACCAAAAAAAAAAAAGAGAGAGAGAGAGAGACACCATAAACCAACAAAAGTCTAGTGGCTCCAATATTCAAATCACCCTTGGAAATTATTAAGTAAAAAAATGAACACCTAATAAAAAAATGGACAACAGACATGAATAGAAAATTCACAAAAGGAACTAATGACTAATAAAGATAGGAAAAGATGCTTGCCCTCACTAGTAATCAAAACAATGCCAATTTTAAAGGCAATTACTTTTTTCCTGGTGTTTGAGCACACACAGGGGAGTAAAGATTGCCAACACCCTAACACTGGAGAGAGTGTAGAGCAGGTTTTCTCCAACACTACTGACATTTTGGGCCAGATAATTCTTTGTTCAGGGAGCAAGAGGAGGTGTCCTATGTATTATAGGATGGTCAGCAGTATCCCTGATTGAAAACATCAAGACATCTCAAATATTTGTGGATAAGAACGTGGTTAAACAAAGCATGATGCATCAGCACAGTGAACTAGTCTAGAGCCATTAAAAATAATGGTGTCTGTAGCTATGTGCATTGATATGGAACGATACCTTAACACACTGTTTAAGAAAATGGGTTACACAAAAAGACAAGCATCCAAACGGGAGATTTTTGCAAATGATACCTCCAATAAGGGGCTAATATCCAAAATACATAAAGAACTCATACAACTCAACAACAAAAAACAACAGTTCAATTTTAAAATGGGCCAAGGACCTGAATAAACACTTTTCCAAGTAAGATATGCAGATGGCCAACAGATATATGAAAATATGCTCAACTTCACTACTTATAAGAGAAATGCAAAACAAAACCACAGTGAGATACCACCCCACACCTGTTCGAATGGCTATCATCAATAAGACAAGAAACAGCAAGTGTTGGAGAAGATGTGAAAAGAAGCGAACACTCGTACACTGCTGGCAGGAATGTAAATTGGTGCAGCCATCATGAAAATCAGTATGGAGCTACCATATGACCCAGAAATCTCTTCTAGGTATTTACCCAAAAATTTTGAAAACGCTTGTATTTGTAAAGATATATGTACCCCTATGTTCACTGCAGCATTATTCACAGTAGCCAAGACATAAAAACAACCTGAGTCTCCTTTGACTGGATAAGGAAAATGTGGTCCGTAAATACAATGGA
The DNA here is from genome assembly GCF_000147115.1 of Myotis lucifugus. Classification (NCBI taxonomy): domain Eukaryota; kingdom Metazoa; phylum Chordata; class Mammalia; order Chiroptera; family Vespertilionidae; genus Myotis; species Myotis lucifugus. The sequence goes on from NW_005871109.1 coordinate 4,314,888, forward strand.
ATACTAGTGGGCCGTAAAAAAGATGAAAGCCATGCCAGCATGGCTCAGTGTGTTGAGCACAGACCTGTGAACCGGGAGATCACAGTTGGATTCCTGGTCAAGGCAGGTGCCAGGTTGCAGCTCAATCCCCAGTGTGGGGCGTGCGGGAGGCAGCCAATCAGTGATTCTCTCTCATCATTGATGTTTTGATCTCTCTCTCTCTCTTCCTTCCTCTCTGATATCAATAAAAATATTTTTAAAAAGATGAAATATTGCACTCTGGCCAGTTTCTCATTGGTTAGAGTCAGCCTACGGACCAAAGGGTCCCAGGTTCGATTCCTGGTCAGGGGCACATACCTCAGTTGCAGGTTCAATCCCCAGCCCTGGTCGGGATGTGTGCAGGAGGCAACCCATAGATGTGTCTCTCTCACATCGATGTTTCTCTCTCCCCCGCCTTTCAACTCTCTCTAAAAATCAATGGAAAAATATCCTTGGGTGAGGATTAAAAAAAAAAAAAAAAAAAGATGAAATACTGCCATTTGCAAAACATGAATGGATCTTGACAGTATCATCCAAGGTGAAATAAGTCAGATAAAAAAAGACAAGAACCATTTGATTTCACTAATATGTGGGATATAAAACAAAAGGCGACAAATGCGCAAACAAAACAAAAAAATTCATAGACACAGACAATAGAATGGTGATTACCACAGGGGAAAGGGGGTGAGGGGAGGAGAAAGAAGGTAAAGGGAGTCAACTATATGATGGGAGAATATGGATATTGTATTATGAAGTTGTACACTTGAAATTTATGTTTTTAACCAATGTTACCCCAATAAATTTAATTACAGTTTTTAAAAATTGTTAATACGGTAAAGAAAGGTTACAAAAGCATGTGAAATATTATCTCATTTCTATAAAAGGATATAGATGCATGTATATGTGCATGTGTGTCCGTGTAGGGTAAAGGGAGAGAGGAGGAGGGAGGGGGAGAAAAAGAGAGATGTTAGAAAGATATGCACTGAAAAGTTAATTGCATCTGCCTTTGGTCATGGAATTTCGGGTGCTTTTACCTTTGCCTCTATACTTTAATGTGCTGTTTGAATATTCTAGGTATTATCTTCATAATCAGAACAAAGTGAAGCTTTTATAGTTATGGAACATTTTAAATATGTCTTGGGGTTCCAGCTAGAAAGCACCAATAAAATTATAAAATTTGAAGAGCTCATTCTAAGTTGATGGAGTTAACTCACTTTTGAGTCATCCATGAAGAACTGCGCTTTGCTTCTTGAAGAAACCACTCTATAGGCAACCAAGTCTCCCAGTCGGAGACAGCCTCCTTAGTTCCAGCCTCCCACTGGACTACAGCATAACGATTGTCTCAAAGATAAACCATTTGTAAGAATCATCTGTGTGTCTCTCTCCTGCTACTCTGTAAGGTCCTTACAGAAAAGGTTTGTATTCCATCCATCTGTGCAATACCAAAGCCTGATGAGAGGGTACCTGATGTCCAACAAGCGCTAGCTAAATGCATCCCATTTAAGAGTCTTCATGCCCGGCCGGTGTTGCTCAGTGGTTGAGCGTCAACCTATGAACCAGGAACTCATGGTTCGATTCCCAGTCAGGGCACATGCCCGGGTTGTGCGCTTGATCCCCAGTAGGGAGTGTGCAGGAGGCAGCCAATCGATGATTCTCTTTTATCATTGATGTTTCTATCTCTCTTTCCCTCTCTCTTCCTCTCTGAAATCATAGATTTTTTTTTCAAAATCTTCGTTTATTTTTCTTTTCCATCGTCTTTATCTAGATCTGGGTCTATCTTTCCAGAAAGAATTTTTAATTGGAATCTCTAATTCAGATCACTTTTAGATTAAAAAACAATGTCCCCAATTAGTGATTAACACCACTAGAACTAGCAGGCATAACTCATATGCCCTGAGGTCTTGTAAAGCAGTCCCCTTCCTCAAGGAAGGACTCCATAAGAATTAACAAACATGTGAGAGAGAACTCCGTGGAAGAGAAATTAGGTAGTTCATTTTAGTAGAACACTCTTCTCTGAAGCCATTGTGTTCACCCGAGGTGATGATCAAGATCCCAAATCTACTACTCCACTCTGACCACTCTGTCTCCTTACATATGTCTCCTGTCATATGGCTCTATCCCTATCCATCTTGTGAAATTGCTTTCTCAAAAGGATTCTGTGGCCAACACAGATGCACTCCTCAGACCCCTCCTCACAAAAGGAGCTGCAGCCCAAGCTGGTTTGTCTCAGTGGACAGAACACCGGCCTGAACACTGAAGGGCCTCGGGTTGATTCTGGTCAAGGGCACATGCGGGAGGCAGCCAATGGATGTGTCTCTCTCACATCGATATTTCTCTCTGTGTCTCTCCCCCTGCCTTCCCACTCTCTCTAAAAATCAATGGGAAAATATCCTCAGGTGAGGATTAACAAAACAAACAAAAAGGAACTGCAGCCCAGCTACAAGGGCTGTAGTTAGCTGAGAGCGCCAGCTATTAGGGCCTTCAGGGTCCACCTCAGCCAAGGACTGAGCAAAGTGGTGGTATCATTTCTCCCCAGCACGGGGTCCTCTAACAGGCCATCTGCGTTCCAGGGCTCCCAGTTTTGTCAAGTCCACATTGCGGTTTGACAGCTTTCCCAATCCTGCTTCCTCTCTTTTTTCCATCGGTGTTTCTCCCCAATAACCCTTTTGTATTCTCAACACTGCCTCAGCCTCTGCTTCCCAGGGAACCCAACTAGGGCACACACCTCTGAACAAGGCACGCTCCCAGGTCTCTGGCGCTTCACTATGGGGGTCATCCCCGCATCTTAGAACTGTTTTGGTCCCAGGGCACACTATTTTCTCAGTTCTCCTTCCCCTACCAAGGTGCCCTTATGGGGCCACCTCCTGTCCTCCTCATGCTCCCAATCTGGATACTTCCTAAAGCCAGTTTTCCGGCCCTGAATTCTTTCTCTTATTCTCTTCTTTAAAAGAGCTTACTAACAAAGTTAAATCAGAAGGCTAACCCTTGAAGATCTCGTCCTCTATCCATATTTTACAAACGAGGAAACGGAAGCCCAGCAAGGAGAAATAACTTCCATAGCCACCCAAGTCTCCTGGCTCTCCAAGCAGTGCTCCCTCCTGACACATTTACTTTCCAATCTTTCATCCTAAGTGCTCTTACAGAGGCGTTTCACACATCCCTTGAGGTCAGTGACAAATGTCTCTTTCTCTAGAAGCATTCTCTGACCTACCTCCTCCAATCCTCACTGCAAGCGAGGTAGGTGCCCTTCCTCTGGGTTTCCTAGCACTGTGTACTTGCCTCATCTCACTATATGTGAACTGCTGGTCTGTATCGCTCACAAGACTGAGTTCTATAAGGGTAGGGAACATATCTGTTTTGATTCCCACTACCTCCGTCCCAATCCATCATTCATCAACTGACTCTTCAACTTTCATAGCAGCTCCCAATTGGTCTCCCCACCTCCAGCCTCTCACCTCTAATCATCACACCCACATCACCAAAATAATCTCAAAACTCTACCTTCGCCCTAACCGGTTTGGCTCAGTGGATAGAGCGTCGGCCTGCAGGCTCAAGGGTCCCAGGTTCGATTCCGGCCAAGGACATGTACCTTGGTTGCAGGCACATCCCCAGTAGGGTGTGTGCAGGAGGCAGCTGATCGATGTTTTTCTCTCATCGATGTTTCTAACTCTCTATCCCTCTCCCTTCCTCTCTGTAAAAAAATCAATTAAAAATATATTTTTTTTTTAAAAACTCTACCTTCGTCCTATATCTACCCCAAAAGTTTTAACTTCCCCTTTACTGGATCAGTTCTGAACTACTCATTCTAACACAGTTGGTCAAATATACAGGGTGTCCCAAAAACATGCATACACATTTTAACAGCTGATAATTCAATTGATGCTTCTTTCTTTTCAGCCAGACTAAGCTTTGACCAAAGAAAATTCATCCTAAAATGCTACTGGAAGTTTGAAAACTGCCTTAAAACATTATTCAAAGTATCCCAAAAAAATGTATACACACTTTCACAGCTGATAACTTACTTAATTTTCACTTCTTTTCAGGTTTCACTGATCTGAAATAATGGGTGAAGTCAGACTAAGCTTTGAACAAAGAAAATTTATCCATTAGACTTTTAAGGGGATGCACAAAAGATAAAGTTTACAGTACAAAACTGGCACCAGTTGGCAAATTGAGGGTGCACAAATTAAGAAAGAAATGATTCTTGATGTTTGCATTATCAGCATTGCCTGGACCAGACTGGTCATCAGTTTGAAAACAGGCATTGACAAAGAATTATTCGTTCCTGTAGATACTTTTAAATTTTTAAAATAAACTGCATGTTAATAAACACTGATTTTATAATCACTCAGAGTGTGTATACATTTTTTGAGGACACCCTATATTAACCATTTATTCTGTGCAAGAACAAAAAAACATCTAGAATATGACCCTATCTCCCTTTAAATCCGTATTTTCCACTACGCCTCAAAACAAAACATTCTACACCTGGAGTATTTCCACACTGCGCACAAATACTCTAAATTTGGGC
>NW_005871109.1:4319602-4325274 GCF_000147115.1 Myotis lucifugus
TATTGCATTACATAGAAATATAATGCAACATACATATGAAATTTTAAAAAAATTTTTAAAGACAATGCTTTGTCGCCCAGCCACCGTGGCTCAGTGGTTGAGCATCAACCTATGAACCAAGAGGTCACGGTTTAATTCCTGGTCGGGCACATGCCTGGGTTGTAGGCTCAATCCCTAGTGGGGGGCATGCAGGAGGCAGCCAATCAATGATTCTCTCTCATCATTGATATTTCAATCTCTCTCTCCCTCTCCCTTCCTCTCTGAAATCAATAAAAATGTATTTATAAAAAAAAAAAAAGACAATGCTCTGTCTTCCAAATGAGAAATGAGGCTGTTTGTTCTGTTTATGAGGGTATTTATGCTTCTTTATGAATATATGGTTGTTTTATTTTTTTGTTAATCCTCATCCGAGGATATTCTTCCATTGATTTTTTTGAGTGGAAGGGAGGGGGAGAGACACAGAGAGAGAAACACATAGATTGGTTGCCTCCCACCCACACCCCAACCAAGGTTGGGGATTGAGTCTGCAACCAACGTATGTGCCCTTGACCGGAATCGAACCCAGGACCCTTCAGTCCATGGACCAACACCCTATCCACTGAGCCAAACCAGCTATGGCTGAAATTAGAAATTTTTAATAGCCACATTTTTAAAAAATAAAAGAGAACAGTTAAAATTAATAATGTATCCAAAATATTACAACTTCAACATGTTATCAATATTTTAAAACTGCTGAAAGATACCTTACATTCTTTCCTTGTACTAAAAGTCTCTAAAATCCAGTGTATATTTTATGTTTAAAGCACATCTCAATTCTGATTAGCCACTTTTCTTTGTTTTTTTAAGAGATGACTTTTCTGATATATATATATATATATATATATATATATATATATATTATTGATTTCAAAGAGGAAGGGGGAGGGAGAGATAGAAACATTAATGATGAGAGAAAATCATTGATTGGCTGCCTCCTGCACACTCCCTACTGAGGATTGAGCCTGCAACCCAGGCAGAACCCTTGACTGGAATCAAACCCAGGACCCTCCAGTGCGCAGGCCAATGCTCTATCCACTGAGCCAAACCAGCTAGGGCTGACCAGCCACTTTTCAATGTTTAATAGCCAAATGTGGCTAATGGCTAACGTACTGGACAGCAGGGTCTAGAGCACTCGTTTTCCACTCTCTGTAGAATCTGCTTCTGTGTTGTCTTATTGGAGTCATTTCATGTATTATCTTCTTTCTTAAACCATACACTCCTTGAGGGAAGGAACAATGTTGTATATTTATTTCTTCCCCAGAGCCCCTAACAAAAGGTGCTCAGTAGATTAAAACCTTCAAATTCATAAAATGTTTTATAGATCAATTTTCTTTAACATTATTGTTAGGTAGGAAATAGGTGGCTAGCAAATGTTCTGTTGTCACACATAAAGGTTGTGAGCTGCATCTGTGCAAGCATGCATGTTGTTAAATGTCGTCTTATTTCCATTTAACAGATAATCTTAAAACACAAGAAGCAAATATCCCAAAGCCACAGAGGCACAGAATCTCAGAATCCCAGTCTAGTTCTATCTACTAACAGTCTGCTGTCCCATTACCTAACAGCATTTCCTCCAATCATCACTGAAGAAAGTCACTGAGAGTTAAGTCAGCTGGCCACCAGCTCCTGCTCTCAACTCCCAATTAACAGCAATCTGGCTGAGATATCCATCACTCTGTGAACTGAAGGAAGTGATGGGATGTGCTGCCTAGTAAGGCAAAGACTGCTCCATCCTCCCAGAGCTGTTTTCCAGTGAAACATTAAGAGCTTCTACCATCTGGCCAGTTGTCCATGTGAGCAGAACCACTAACTGGTGTCACTCTGGCTGGTACACCAGGCCCACATACACCACTCTCCTGGTCCCAATCCAACATAGTCATAAAGCTAATCATTCCTACAGAAGCAACCGGTATAGAGGACATAGAAGAGTCCTAAGATGGCCCTGGCCAGTGGCTCAGTTGATTGGGTGTTATCCGTGCACCAGAAGATTGCCTGTTCCATTCCTGGTCAGGGCACATGCCCGGGTTTCGGGCTCAATCCCTAGTGGGGGGTGTGCAGGAGGCAGTGGATCAATGCTGTGCTTTCACATCGATGTTTCTCTGTTCCTTCCTCTCTCTCTCTGAAAATCAATAAAGTATTCTTTTAGAGAGAGAGAGAGAGAGAGAGAGAGAGAGAGAGACCTAAGATTTAAAAAAATTAGTTCTTCGCCCTAGCCGGTTTGACTCATTGGATAGAGCGCTGGCCCTGCAGGAGGCAGCTGATCAATGATTCTCTCCCATCATTGATGTTTCTTTCTCTCTCTCTCTCTCTCTCTCTCTCTCTCCCCTCCCCCTTTCTCTCTGAATCAATAAATATATATATTTTTTAAAAAATTGGTTCTTCTAATGTTGCAGAAATCTCTAATTACAAGATCCCCTTTTATGAAATTCAAGTACATGTGAATTTACTCCTAAATACCTTTCTACAATTAATTAATTAATTGCTGAGGATTGCAGTTTCAAGTAGACACAGATTTTGAGTATAAAAAAAAAAAACCAACCTGAAAGTAGAATGAGAAGAATAAAGCAGAGCAGAAAAATACATTTATGAAATGAAGCTTCCGTGAAGATGAAAAAAGCTGAGGCAAAGGGCTCCCTTAGACTTATGTGGTAGGAAGGAATGGGACACACGTAAGGGGGACTGAGGACGAGTGGGAGTCCGCCGAGCTCCCATGTACTGACTTCCACTGAGGGGACGGTAATAACCCCCCTGTGGAGAGGGAATGCGAAGTACCTGCTCAATGGAGAGGGCGAACAGTAAGTGGGGAAAGGTCACACAAAGCCTCTTTCATCTCTGGCTTCCAGCTGTGCACCTCTGGGACTGCAGCGAGACCCCAAAGGAAACACATAATGGGGATCGGGAAGGTTACAAGCTCCGAGTCACAAGAGTAGAAAGACAGAGGGCTGCACACTACTGAAAGCGCCTCACGGCTGCATATTACCTTTGATTAAAGCAAAAGTTTACGTGTATTTTTAAAAAAAACTTCCAAGCTCTCCCACATAAAGTTTCCATCAAGTAAGAAATGGAGAAAGGAAACAACCCAGGATCCACGATTACTATTTAAAATGTTTTTAACGTCTCTTATATGCCCTTTATTTGGAGAGCTATCTTTTCTGTTTTGTTTCGGTGAAATATAAAAAAATATTTACAGACTTGTAATGGCTCACTCATGACTCCAATCCCCTAACCCCACTTTTTTAAATTAGATTTTTTCGTTCCTCAACAGAAACCACTTTTACAGCAGGGGTTAACAGAAACAAAATCACTAAAGATTAGGGAGGGAATACTATACATGCCAACTTCACAAAAATCAACCATATCTTTTACATTGTGCTTCACACAATAAAAGCCCTTTACTGCCTCTTGCTTCCTTTGTGTTTTCCACTCACCGCTGGCCTGGCTCGTTTACTTTTGTAACCAGCAAGGTTAAAAAATGTTGAGGCTAAATGCCTACATGAGAACAGAACACAGGGCATTATTCACAAGATACATAAAGCATCTACAAAGCAAAGAATAAAACCATTTAGTTGAAAATCTATCATTGAAAAACAAATAAGATTCAAACTACCCTTGTTGTTCCTAAAAAAAAATTTTTTTATTTAGATCCTCACTCGTTGTAGGCCCTTTTACTTCAAAAGGGCAAAACAAAACAAAACCCTGGGTTTTTAAAAAGAGCAGGATAGAGTGCAGAGCCAATAAGCTTATTTCAAGACATTTCCAGCACGGACATGTAATTCACCCTGCAACCACAATTGCAAAGTGAAGCTATAATAGAAGTTGCAAAAATATCACTGGATTTTGCTATACTTGAGAGGATGAGGACACTTACAATAACAAGAGTACTGCTAAGGTACATTTTGATCTCTGAAAGGAACATAAGAAACTAGTAATAATGGTTACCTCCAGGACAGGGAACTGGTAGGGCCAGATGTCGGAGGAAACTTTTCACTTTTGTGAATGCCCTTTTGAACTTTATGAATTTTTGTACCATGTAGGTATGTAAACTCTTCAAAAAGTTTATTTTCTATGTACATGTTTAAATAATAAATAGGTTTCATCTTTTTATGTTCTTGGAATTACATGTATTTCTGAGTAACACTGGAGATTTAGTATCCTTCAGCAAGGATAGTAAAATTCTAAATAATTTCAAGATTATTATAACCATCAGTGGAAAAAATAATTATTGTCTCTACTTTAAATATGCCCTATACCTATTTCCATTATGACTTCTGCAAATTTATATCATAACCTAAAAGTATGTCTATTTCAAATGGCATATTAGTAAGGTTTCCTAAAATATGGAATCCACACATATCCTCATTACACACACACACACACACACACACACACACACACACACTCACAAGAGCACAAACACCAAAACCAAACCAAGGAAAACAGTTAAAAAAAAATTTCTGACATTAAACTCAATAATATTTACTCAGCTACCTAGAGCTACCTAGCACTTTCCTATGGATTTTTTTTTGAAGTTTTCATCAATCTCTCAGTAGTTCTTAATATTCTCATAGAGTATACCAAAATTGTATTCAAAACAAACAATAGTTTGTTCTAAGGAAGGACTATTCATGAAGAAAAGCAAAAGCAAGTGAAGAATGTGTTTCTAAAAATTTCTTTCCCCACCATTAGCCTATTGCTATCTACTTCAGCAGCTGTGAAAACCAGATCTCGACACAATTAGAAAAACCTTAACCTAAAACAATAACTTAGTTTAGTGTCTCGTTCTCTGTATTCCCGCCTAAAAAATAGACTAAAACCAAATCAATATGACAATAAAATGAGTTGCCTTCCAACAATCCAAAGTTATTTCCAAGATGATGACAATACCCCAAACTTTTCATAACTTCTCTTTTGTTTTATTTTTTTTAATATATTTTTATTTCAGAGAGGAAGGCAGAGATGGAAACATCAATGATGAGAGAGAATCATTGATTGGTTGCCTCCTGCATATCCCACACTGGGGATACAGCCTACAACCCAGGCATGTGCCCTGACCCGGAATGGAACCGTGACCTCCTGGTTCAACCACTGAGCAATGCCAGCCAGGCTCACAATTTCTCTTTTAGAGAAGAAATATGTAATTCATGAGCTTTGGCAAGGAAAAATCTATCTCATTACTTTACAATCTCCAAAATATATGTATATAATCTATATACATAAAAGTCCAGCGACCAGAATGCAGAATGACCAGAATGACCAGTGGCTATGACACACACTGCAGCAACCAACCAGCCTGATCCGGCCCTGATCGGCCCTCCCCCCAGCCAGGCCGGCCCCTGATTGGCCCCCAACACCCTGATCAGGGGCGGGGCTCGCCAGTCAACCTCCCCCGGCCCCTCCCCCTGGCCGGCCCCGCCCCAGTGGGCCCCCAACACCCAGACCAGGGGCAGGACTGGGCAGCCAACCGCACATGGCCCCTCCCTCCCACCCACCCCTCACCCCCACCCACTCTGGCCCAGCCAATGTACCCACATGGGCAGTTAGTTGTGAGTAAGTTCTCTGTGAGCTGCAGGTCTCCCTTCTCGCCCACACACCTGGTACAGTATCACGCTTTTGGTACATCTGTACTCCTGATC
>NW_005871109.1:4325374-4331359 GCF_000147115.1 Myotis lucifugus
AAAAACAAAAATCATATAGAAACCAGCAAGAGCAGGGTGCTCTAGCTGATTCGCCCTAGCTGATTTTGCTCAGTGGATAGTGCCGACCTGCAGACTAAAGGGTCCCAGGTTTGATTCCGGTCAAGGGCACATACCTTAGTTGCAGGTTCCCCAGCCCTGGTTGGGGTACGTGCAGGAGGCAACCAATTGAAGTGTCTCTCTCACACATCGATGTTTCTCTCTCTCTGTCTCTCCCCCTCCCTTCCACTCTCTCTAAAAAAGAAAAAAAAAAAACGATAGAAAAATATCCTCTGGTGAGAATTAACAACATCAACAACAAAAAAACAAAACAAAAAATCAGCCCTAACCGGTTTGGCTCAGTGGATAGAGCGTCAGCCTGTGGACTGAGGGGTCCCGGGTTCGATTCTGGTCAAGGGCATGTGCCTTGGTTGCGGGCACATCCCCAGTGGGAGGTGTGCAGGAGGCAGCTGATCCATGTTTCTCTCTCATCCATGTTTCTAACTCTCTATCCCTCTCCTTTCCTCTCTGTAAAAAATCAATAAAATATTTTTTTTTAAATCAGCTAGGGTAATATTTCTGTATTTCTTATCTCTATAACCAGACTTTACATTTCTTAAAGATAGGGTAACTGTCTGACATCTATCTATCTATATCTATAAATATCTAGCATTCTCTAATAGTTGATCATTTTCCTACCAAATTTAAACTCTTTGAAGGCAAAGGTGAATATTAATTGATTTTCCCTCCACCTTTACAGTTAGCATTCGGCACAGTATCTAGCACATTAAATGTTCATTAAATAATTAGTAAATGTATCCATTCATTGTGTCAAAAATTGACAAGTGTCAAAATATTTTAGAAGGCCCATAGTTTTTCCAAAGTGATCAAATGGATATGTAATATCATTTTGGATATGTAATTTTCAGTCTGTTATTTTATGAAACAATTACAATAGTCCCTGTAATTAGCAGATACATTCCAAAAACCCCCAGTGGATGCCGGAAACCATGAATGCTACCAAACTCTATATATATACTATGTTTTTCTCTATACAAACATACACATGATAAAGTTGAATTTATAAACTAGGCACAGTAAGAGATGTTAATAATAAAATATATAATAATAAGATAGAACAGCTAATAATGACTAATAATAAAGTAGAACAACTTCAACAATACTGTAAGAAACGTTCTGTGAATGTGGTCTCTCTCAATAACTGATCTGATAATCAAGATGGCGCCTAAGTGGACTAACAGGTAGATAGTGTATATGGCGTGGATATGCTGGACAAACAAAAGATTCATGTCCAGGGCAGGACTGGGCTGGATGGTGGGGGGAGGAACTGGGTTGGATGGGGTGGGGGGGAGAGACATGACATCAATCATATTTCATCACACTACTGAGAACGGCGGGCAACTTAAAACATGAATTGTTTATTTCTAGAATTTTTAATTTACTATTTTTGGACAATGGTGACTACTGGTAACCAAAACAATGGAAAGCGAAACCATGAAAAGTTAAACCACAGATGGGAGTTGGGGGGAGGCCCTACTATATATCCTCCCAGGAGATATTAACTATGAAGAACTCACAAATACTAATCTTTTTATGAAATTATCATAGTACCTTACACAGAGTAAACACACAAAAGGTTGTTGTATGAACGAATGAATGAATGAGCAAATTAAGGCAAAAACCCTAGGCCTAACCAATATATCAATGAACATCAAATGTCACAGTCAAAACAAATAAAGACATAAATAAAAGTTGTTGTTCTTTTTATATTTTCAAATCCAGGAACATTAGCAAGATGAACAGAACTAAATCAATACCAAAGTCTCTCAGTTAAGTAGACAGGAAGAGAAAAAATACAATTGCACAGTTGCATTATCAGCATCTTGTGGATGAAAACTATGAACTGGGATTTGAATACTTCCTGCCAAGCCTGCAGTCAAGAATAATCTGAACACTTCTTCTAATAGCAACCACAAGGACAATTAAGGAGCGTAACAAAAGTAACCGAAAATATCTCATGTGCAATCAATTGGAAGAGAAAAAAATGAAGAAGAGTTTGAAAATCTTGGTTCTAAATTTAGCTACTACTAACAACTGTGACTTTGGGCAAGTCACCAAACATCTCAGAAGCTTTATCTTATCTATAAAATTAAGAAGTAATCTGGGAGTATCTGGGAGAAAAAATACTATTCTTCTCTTGAAAGATCCTTAAAATAAAAACAATGGTTGAAATTTTTTAACATCGTTTGATGGGGTTTTCAATGTATGAAAATTAATCAATATGACAACAACAAATAAAGCAGGGAGGTAAAAGTGGCCTATGTGGTGATAAGGTTTTTAGCGTCCTCTTAAAGTGGTAAAATATTAATTCTAAATAGACTGTAAAAAGTTAGGTACAAATATTATAATCCCTAACACAATTATTTTAAAAAACTATACAAATAAATATAGTAAAAAACTCATTATTAAAATGGAATCCTAAACCCTGGCCAGGTATCTCAGTTGGTTAGGGGTTGTCCTGATACGCCAAGGATACACCAAGGCACATATAAGAATCAACCAAGGAATGCTTTAATAAGTGGAACAACAAAATTGATGTTCCTCTTTCTCTCTGTCTCTTTCTCTTTCTCTGTCTCTCTCTTCCTCTTGCTCTCTAAAATCAATAAATAAATAATAAGATGAAATATTAAAATATATTCAAATAATCTAAAAGAAGGAAGGGCCCAGCCCACATGGCTCAATGGTTGAGAGTCAGCCTATGAACCAAGAGGTCACGGTTCAATTCCCAGTCAGGGCACATGCCCAGGTTGCAGGCTCTTGATCCCCAGTAGGGGGCATGCAGGAGGCAGGCAATAAATGATTCTCATCGTTGATGTTTCTCTTTTTTTTTTTCCTCATTGTTGATGTTCCTATCTCTCTCCCCCTCTCCCTTCCTCTCTGAAATCAATAAAAATATATTTTTAAAAAAATAATTAAAAAAAATAAAAGTAAGGAAAAGAGAAACAGAATAAAAAAGATAAAACAAACTGAAACCAATAAAATAGTAGCCCTAAATCTGACCATATCAATAATTATATTAAATGTAAATGGTCCAAATACACCAATTAAAAGACAGAGACTATCCAAATAGATTAAAAAACAAGACCCAACTATATAACATCTACAGGAAACTACTTTAAATATAGTGGCACAGCCTTAGCTGGTTTGGCTGAGTGGATAGAGAGTCAGTACTCAGACTGAAGGGTCCCAGGTTTGATTCCAGTCAAGGGCATATACCTCAGTTTCAGGTTCAATCCCCAGCCCTAGCCAAGGTACCTGGGGAAGGCAACCAATTGATGTGTCTTTCTCACATCCATGTTTCTCTGTGTGTCTCCCTCTCCCTTCCACTCTCTCTAATAATCAATGGAAAAAGATCCTCTAATGAGGATTAACATACATACATACATACACACATACATAGAGGGATTCAGGTAAATTAAAAGTAAAAACAGTAAAAAGTGGCATGCTCTCCCTCCGTCTCAGGTGAGCATCTCCTAAACTCTAAGGGTCCCCATGAAACTTGCAACCAGAAGAGCAATGGGCAGCGACAGCTCCTTCCAGACTAACCTTTTGAACCTGTTTCCAAGGCCCCCTTTTCTCTGACTTATCAGTGACCCTGCCTCTCTCTCCTGTAGCTTCTTCTATCCTAAGCCCTTCCTTGTTTCACTGTCCCAGCTTTCATAAAAGTATTCTCAAAATAAAAATAAAACCAATAAAGAGCAAAATGCAGCTCTTTTCATGATCACCAAAAACTAGAAATTATACAAATGTTCTTCAAGGGTGACAGGATTAACTATGGTACATCCATACAATGGAATATTACTTAGCAATAAAAGAACTATTGATATACGCAACAACATAGATGAAACGCTAAGGCATTACACTGAGTAAAAGAAGCCAGTGTGGCTCAGTGGTTGAGCTCCCTTCAACCTATGAACCAGAGGTCATGGTTCCATTCCCGTTCAGGGCATATGCCAGGGGTTGTGGGCTCTATCCCCAGTGAGGTGTGTGCAGGAGGCAGCCAATAGATGGTTCTCTCTCATCAATGTTTCTATCTCTCGTTCCCTCTCCCTTCCTCGCTCTCAAAATCAATTTTTTAAATGGTGTGTTTTGGGGGGTTTTTTTAAGAAAAAGAAGCCAGTGTCCATCTGGCCCGTGTGGCTCAGTTGGTTGGGTGTCCTCCCCAGCACTCCAAGATTACTGGTTCATTCCGGGTCAGGGCACATGACTGGGTTGCCAGCTCAATCCCCAGTAGGGAGCTTGCAGGAGGCAGCCAATGGATGTTCGGCTCTCACATCAATGTTTCTCTCCCACTCCCTTCCTCCCTCTCTAAAAATCAATAAAAATATTTTTTTAAAAGCAAAAGCCAGTGTCAAAAGGTTACATACTTGTACAACTCCATTTATATGACACTGTGGAAAAGACAAAACTACAGCAATTAAGAACGGATCACTGCCTACCCGCAGTTGAGGGTGAGGGGCAGCACGAAGGAACTTCTTGGGATAAGAGGACTGATGGAAACCTGACTTGGGAAGTGGTTAAACAAATCTGTATGTGTTAAAGTTCACAGAACTGTACACCAAAAATGTCAATTTTACTGTGTTAATTTAAGAAAGCAAGTAAAATAAAGATTAAGTGGATGCTTTCTGTGGACCCCCCCAGACGTCCGTGGATCCTTCAGAGTATGAATTTATAAATGAGAAGAAGAGAGGCGTGCGAAAGAAACCCGGGGAGAATGCTAAATCCTACCGGCACAAAAGCCACTACTCATAGAACCTCCTGACTACTGCACAGACTATACAAAGCAAACCCGACCTTCAGACATGAACTCCCAGAAGAGGCTAAGAAAACCCGACCTTCAGATCCAAAATGTGTATATTTGAAAACGCCTGTGAATGGTTCTTCTTGTCCGTTTCCATATTTTACACTTCCAAGGCGCTGCCAAAGCCTCCTGGCTCAGCGCCACTTCCCCTGCTGGGGGTGGCTCGCTTTACAAGCATTCCTTTATTTACACCTTACACTCTCACTTAACATGGGATATCTGGCAGTCGCCGCAGAGAGTCTGCAAAAGCAGTGGCTTCGCAGGGTGCCAGAAAGATCAGCGCGCCTCCCGGGAGCGCAGGTCCCTGGGGGACACCGCACACGCTCGAGTAGTTCCAGACCCGAGGACGCTGGGCGGGGAGTTCTTCCGCACAAACCACACAGCGCCCCCCATCGCCAAAGCCCCCCGAGGGAGGAGGGGGCCGACGGCGGCCGGGCGCTGGGGCACTCTGCCTTCTCGGAACCGCGCCGTGGCCTTGGGCGCAGCGGACCGGTTGGAGGACAGCCCCGCTGTGAAAGCCTCTGCCCGGTGATCGTGGGCAAGTCCCTTCCTCTCCCAGAGAAAGGGGTAAACTCTGGGCAGGTTCCCCAAGGGGGCTTCCCACGCCCTCCGCGAGTCTGAAACTTTTGGGGGCCTCCCGCGCCAACAGAGAACCGGGCTCGCGGCTCAGAGACCCCACGCGGCTCCCCGGGAGCCCAGCGGGGACTAACGCAGCGCACCTGCCCGAGGGCAAGTGGGAAACGAACCCTGCGCCGGCCAGTGGCTGCCTTCCCGCCCGCCCGCCCTCCCGGGAGTCATCCCCGCGGACCCCCTTCCACCCCGCGGAGGAGCGCGCACGGGGAGGCCGGAGCAGGTCGGCGGGGCGCCCACCTTGAGCTGGGACTTGGACACCTTGCCGCTGTGGTCCAGGTCCAGGGCGGTGAACGCGTGCCAGATGGTCTTGAGCAGCTCGTCTTTCAAGCCCCCCATGGCCGCGGCCGTGCTCCCCGACTGCCCAGCCTGCGCAGCCAGCCGCTCCGCGTCCCCACTCCCCTCGGCCTCCGGGGCCGCGACGGTCACCTGACCCCCGGCAGGTCCCGCCCAACGCCGGGGCCCCGCCCCCCGGG
>NW_005871109.1:4331459-4371926 GCF_000147115.1 Myotis lucifugus
CCGCCCCCCGGCCGTTCTCCCGGAGCCGCGGGCTGCGGCGGGAGCGCGGGGCGGCCCTCCGTCCCGGCGGGGATCGGGAACAGCACCCCGCAGCCCCCGAGTGCTCCCCAGGCCAGCTCGGGCCATTTTGGTGCCCGGGTGCCCTCCAACCAGAGCCTCCATCCCGAGGGAGAATGTGAGAGTCCGAGTGAGCACCCTGCCCGGTTCCAGCGGCGCCCCGCAGTGAAAGGGGGCGCCTGGTCCTGATCCCGGGACAAGGTCACCGTCTAGGAGACTAGGCAAGACTCCGAAAAGTCGCCGGCGGGAGTTCAAATGCCAGTGCAGTCCCTAGAGGGAGAGGATGTGGGGGGGAGGGGGGAGACAGGGAAGGGCTTCTGAGGGAAGTTGATTCATTCATTTCACAAACGTTTTTTGGATGCCTACCAGGTAGTAGGCTCTGGGGGCAAGAGACCAGGCTAAAGCGGCTTTAGATGTCGTTGTTGTTGTTCATCCTCACCCGATCCATTGATTTTTAGAGAGTGGGAGGGAGGGGCGGAGACAGAGAGAGAAACATGAATGTGAGAGAGACACACTCCCACGGCTATTGGTTGCCTCCCTCATGTGCCCAGACTGGAATGGAACCCTTCGGTCCTCAGGCCCATGCTCTAACCACTGAGCAACCGGTAGGGCCAGCAACCTTTCCTTTAACCCGCAGCTACTGAGGGTCAGTTTGCAATTTAGGAAGGGTTTGACCTGGGTTATGGGGCTCTTCCTGGTGTTTCTGCGCTTGCATGAAAATCTCAAGGACCCCCGCCAATCACTCCGCCTATCTTACTAATCAGAATGGGTGGAGCTTTTAAACTTATCCAACTCCGGAAGAGAGGCGTCCTGGTAACGGTTCCACTAATACCTGTTAATAGCAACTGGAGCTCTTTGTGCTTCAAATGTCCCACATACTAGAACTCAATGACCTGGTTGCCAGATGTCCTGGGAGGGTTCCTACGGTGCTTGCATCCTAGGAGAACTACTGCTGGGTGGTTCCAGCCTGATTAGGTCGCCAGGCACAGTGCCTCACCTCTCCGATCCAAGACCAAATCTGAACAATATGGAGAGGAGAACAAATACCACGAGTTTGCGAAAGGAGACAGTTCTCAGAAAAAGTTGGGGTTTTTTTTCCTCTTTTGTGTTGCTAAATGCACACCTTAATACCTACGTTATAAAAAAACGGGAAAGAGCACCATAAGGAAAAGGGATTTGAAAAGAGCAGGAAAGGAAGGGGCTGCTTGGATGAGCTTGGGGCCAAAGGGAACATGGGGGGATGGGGGGAGGGGAGGGAGGCAGGGGAGAGGATGGCCTAGTTGAAGGGAAGGGGCAGAAGCAAAGGGACTGTCAGTCCTTCGCTTGACCTGCCAGAATGCAGTTTCTATCACTTTTCTTCCCCAAATCCAGCCCAAGTCTGCTAGTTAGCAGGAGCACATGACTTAACCTCTGATTTTCTTCATGTCAGCTCAGCTTTCCCTGGGTAGTGACAAGAAAAAGAAACCCTCCTAATTCCCAAGGCTCAGCTTCACCACTAGATGACACGCCTCCTTCTCTCTCAAGATCTAGAAGCCCAAACAGATATTTCAAAGCTTTTTTTTTTTTTAAATCACGTAACCAGGACATTCTGAACTCCCAAATTCCTACTTCTTCGACCATATCCATCCTCATAATCCAAACCAATTTTTTAAAAATATGTCATGGAAAAAGCTGTGCTTTGGAACCTAACAGTTGATATTAGTTATCTATCACTATGTAACTAATGACCCCAAAATTTAACAGCTTTTAAGCAATCATAACAGTATCTCCTATTTTCTATGGGTCCAAAATTTAGGAGCCAATTAGCTGCATAGTTCTGGCTTGAGGGCTCTTGGGAGATTTCAGTCAGGGTATGGGCTGTAGTCATCTGAAGGCTAGGCTGGTGCTGGAGAATCCACTTCCAAGATAATTCACCCGCAAGTACTTGTCCACAAAAGGCCTCAGTTCCTCCCTATGGGTCTGCCCCACAGGCTACTTGAGTATCCTTACAGCATGGCTACCGGCTCCCCGCCTCCCTCCTCCAGCACGCGATCCTAGAAAAAGAAGGGTAGAAGCTGCAATGTCTTTTATGATCCAGCTTTGAAAGTCATTCACCGTCATCTCTGCTACACTCTACTAAGTGCTCAGTCAGACCTAGTTAATGTGGGAGGGGAACTACAGAAGCGCATGAATACCAGTAGGCAAAAATCACAGGGGCCATCCCCAGTGGCTGAACGTCAACCTCCAGAACTGTGAAAATAGATATCTTATTCACCCTAAGGAAATTAATACAGTTGGATAAAAGGTGGCCCGTGTTATATAGTGGCAGAACATTTGACAGCGGTGTTGCCTGAGGTAATGTTAAAACTGGAAAGGGTATCTAATGAAAAATAGAAAGGCTATTTAATGATCTTGTGGATGTGACTAAGGAGATGTCCAATCAGAATGCTGAAATTGCCACTGGCTTTTTCTGTTTGTCGAAGACAAAGTACAAGAAGTCAGTTGAATTAAAGAAGAAATTGTTCAATTTTCAGGAAGACTTTAGAGGGACTATAAAGGAACCAAGAATTGCTAGTTCAAAAATTCCTATTTCTAATCCCTCGTCTCTCCCAGTTTAAGACTCTCAAAGCAGGATAGGGACTAATAGCAAAGATTAAATTCGGCACATTTCAAGTAAAGTATGACTTCGGGATAAAAATTACCTCAAGATTTTTTTCAGCTCAGGGAACAGATGTAAGATTGAAGAGTATGCTTCAGATACACTCCCAATTAGACAAAAAGGCTCTATGATTTTTTAAAAATATATTTTATTGATTTTTTACAGAGAGGAGGGGAGAGTGATAGAGAGTTACAAACATCGATGAGAGAGAAACATCGATCAGCTGCCTCCTGCACATCTCCTACTGGGGATGTGCCCACAACCAAGGTACATGCCCTTGACCGGAATCGAACCTGGGACCCTTCAGTCCGCAGTCCACTTAGACAAAAAGGCTCTATGATTTTTAAAAAATATATATTTGTATTAATTTCAGAGAGGAAGGGAAAAGGAGAGAGAGATAGAAACATCAATGATAAGAAAGAATCACCAATTGGCTGCCTTCTGCATGCCCCACACTGGGGACTGAGCCCACAACCCAGGCATGTGCCCCAACCAGGAATCGAACTGTGACCTCCTGGTCTACAGGTCGACACTCAACCACCAAGCCACACCAGCCCTTAGGCACTGGCTTCAAGTGAATTCCATGAAAGGTTCATGATTTGTGGTAGCTGGGAGCTGGTGAGGACTGTGGTGGATAGTCTCCAAGATGCCTGCCATTAACTGTGTCCCTCCCTATAGATCCACGCTGCATAATATACCAAGAGGTGAGGTCTAATTCCCCTCTTCTTGGATATGAGCTGGACTTAGTGTCATTTGGCAGGAGTGACAGCCTGGGATTTCTATGGCCAAGTCATAAAAAGTTTTACAGCTTTCATCAAGATTTCTTGGGATTCCCACTCTTTGAATTTTGCTGTCATGCTGTGAGAAGTTCAACCCACACGGAAAGGCCATGTGGAGAGAGAGAACAGGCTGTCCAGACCCCAGCTGTTTCAACCATACCAGCCCAGACATCGCACAAATGAGTGAAGGAGCCGTCTTGGACATTCTGGTCTCAGCAGACACTACATGGCAAAGAACCAAAACTCCAGACATATCACCCAAGTCAAGCTGTCCCTGCCATCTCCAGCCATTTGAGCCAACTAGCTAAGCCCCACACATTGGGAGATGAAGACAAACCATCCCCTCTGTGCCCTGCCCAGACTTCCCACCTACTAAAGCATGAGCCCAATAAAAGCGTTCATGTTTTATGCCACTAAGTTTTGAATAGTTTGTTATGTAGCATTAGGTAACCAAACAACAGTGACAAGATAATGTTTCCTTCCAGAACCCATCAAAGAGGATTCTAGCTTAGCCTACTCAGACTCTTCCCCTCCCCTGTCTTCGAACAAGAGTCCTACCTAACCAGACCAGTTCTTGAGCTGTTTTTTGGGCATGTGTTTTTAATATGTCTTTGTTTATTTTGAGAGAGAGAGAGAGAGAGATCAACATGAGAGAGAAACACCAATCCATTGCCTCCCATATGCACCTCGATCAAGAATCGAACCCTCAACCTGGGTATGTGCTCTGACAGAGAATCGAACTGGCAATCTTTTAGTGCATGGACGATGCTAAACTAACTGAGCCACCAGCCAGGGCTGTTGTTATTGCTGTTGTTGTTGTTTTTTGTCATGGAGAATTAGAAAGAAGAGAGAATAAAGACCACAATGCAGGTTTTTTAGGGGAAGGGACAGTTGAGAAGAAAGGAAAAGCAGCTGTAGAGTGTGAAGGCAGAGGTGAGAAAAGGGGGATTCTAGGAGATCTCATGGGAGACTGGCAGCTCTACTGTGTTTGAAAGGCAATTCCTTTGGCTGGGTGGCCTATGCTCTTTCACTCAGGACTAGCTCAGCCAGGGCTAACATTCACGGCTTTCTGCGTCTTACAAATGAATGGCATCCTCCCCCTCCGCCTGTGGATTGCATTTCAGACTATCCTGTGTTTTCCTGCTAATGATGCAAAGTATGGGCTGGTAAGTGAGTGTACACAGGTGAGCATGCTGCTGCTGTTAGGGACAGGGAAGCCCTAACAGAGTGACAATGAGTCTGAGTCCTGAAGGGTGCGTTGCAGCTAACTAGGCAAAAATCGAGGGAAGAACCTTACAAAGAACAGCCTGGACGAAACACCGTTTAGTCAAGAAACCCCAGGGAAGGCCAGTATGACTGGAGTGTGGAGAACAATGCTGAGCTGGGAGGAGAAATTGGAGAGGTCGAGCATCCGAGGCCTCATAAGACAGGAGCTCTGGGCTCGTCAGTTAACTCTGCAGAGCTCCTGCCTTCCCCCAATGTCTGAAATACCCGGGAATCAGTGGGCGCAATCTGGCAGCAAGAAGCACACACGCTGACCGATTATGCCTGACGTCGGCAGATGTGGGAGTGGTGTCCCCAACACTGGCCACTCAGCAGCCGATAGCATCCTCACTGCTACCATTACCCATAGCTTTCCCAGGGACAAGAGGAAGCTTCTGGTTCCACGGGAAGTGTCATAAGCCCGTCCCCGGGTTTAAGCAGAGAGTCCAGGCTGCCTCGAGTCCACAGAGCCAGGTGAAATTGCAGTCTCCTCAACTGGCCCGTCTGCCTCCCGGGACTGGGTTATTGTGGGGAACAAATAACAGCTGTGAACTCGTAATCACTAAAGCCCATCCAAGGGGGAGGGGCAGTGGGAATGAGCAAGAAGGAGAATAGAGTTCTGATGCCGATTAGAACAAAGCTTCTGAGGCCCGAGGGGTGGGTGGTTTGCTCAAGATGCAAAAGCAGCAAAATCTGACCTTTTAATTATCAGTGTGACAGGGCTCACTCTGAAAGCCTCTCAGACTTCACTAGCTGAGCCCAGCGTTTTACGGAAAATCCCAGTTTAATGATCTGTCACTGAGACTGCGGCAGGATGGGGAGAAGCTAGGAAAATTCCTTGGCAAGTAGAGTAGGGAAACCGAGATAGATAGACAGCAGTTTGCAGCCCTCTAGTAAATACCATTTTCCCTAAACACAAAGACACTTAAGAGGAAATGGTTTGGCCCTGGACAGTGTGGCTCAGTTGACTGAGCTTTGTGCATACGGGAGGCAACTGATCCATATTTCTCTCACATCAATGCTTCGCTCTCTCCCTTCCTCTCTAAAATCTCTGTGTGTGTGTGTGTGTGTGTGTGTGTGTGTGTTTAAAAAAAAAAAGAGTAAATAGTTTCCACTTCTCCCCAATCAGTAGTAAATAGCTTAAATCACCCTACGCAGGGAGACAGATAGCAGAAATGCAATTAGTGCCATTTGCCAACCACGCCCAAGGACAGAGGAAGTTAAGGAAGTACATCTAATTTTGGCACATCAGCATAAAACTGATGAATAGTCTATTGAGACCTTCCCCCTAAGGCCTCCCCTCAAAATGAAGGTCTCTCCCAGGGGCACGCCCTTGCCTTTCCCCTCCCCCACTTCTCCTCTCCCCCCACAGGCATGCATCTCCTAACCATCAAGGGACCCCACAAGGCTTGCAACCAGGGAGGGCAGCAATGGGCAGTGGCAGTTCATCCTGGGCAACCCCCTGAACCTATCCCCAAGGCCCCCTTTTCTCTGACTTTTAAAAAAAATTTATTTCAAAGAGGAAGGGAGAGGGGAAGAGAGAGAGAAACAACAATGATGAGAGAGAATCATCCATTGGCTGCCTCCTGCATGCCCTACACTGGGGACTGAGACCACAACCCGGGCATGTGCCCCGTCCAGGAATTGAACCGTGACCTCCTGGCTCACGGTTGGATGCTCTACCACTTAGTGAGCCAAAGCAGCCCAGCCTAGGCTCATTTCCCCACCTAGTCCTTCTCCTGCTACCCTAGGCCCTTCCTTGTTTCAGGGTCCCCAGCTTTAATAAACATCCTCTAAAATTCAGCTGGACTCATGAAATTTTTCCTGCAGTCAAGAAGCCACACACTACCCGCAGCCCTAGGCCGGCCCCTAGGGCCAGGTCCCCTTTCTGGTAACAACACCAAGGCCAGATCTACTGCCCCACGAGGCATGGAAATCCATCATCCTGACCCACTGAGGACAGGGGTGAGGGTAGGCTTCTCAGAGGTGGAGTGGAGTCTTGAGAATTCGTAGGAGTTCATAGGCAGCTGTAGAAGAGAAGGAAGGGCATTCCAGAAAGTGGTGCAGTAGTATGAAAGAAAGAGGAGGAAAAAGCATGTGGGAGGTGAAGGAGGAGGAGAAATATACAATGGTGGTTTTGATTATGTGATATTGCGATTTATAATAGGAAATATATTTCATCTTTGTTCCTGGCCCAGATCTCCCCAAACCCTTGGAATTCCCTAAGTGGTGAGAGGATAAAGGTGTCTTTTGTTATGTTAATGATATAGCTTTGGAAAGCACCTAAGGGTGCGGATGGTTGACAGAGTAACCTAGGACTACGGGGTTGAAACTTTCAGTCCCACCCCTTTGACCTCTGGGGAGAGGGTGGGGCTGGAGGTTGGATCGATCACTGCTGGCCAATGACGTAATCAACAATGCCCTTGTAATGAAGCCTCCATAGAAATCCGAAAGGACGAGGCAGAGAGCTTCCGGGTTGGTGGACTGGACACTTCCACGTGCCAGGCCTCAAACTCCACGGATACAGAAGCTTCTGTGTCTGGGACCTCCCCCTATGCATCTCTCCATCTGGCTGTTCCTTCCTACCCTTTAATAATGACCTTTGTAATCTAATAAGTAGGCTGGTTTCCTGAGTCCTGTGAGCTGCACCAGCAAATCAAAGATTGGCCCTGGGAACCTCTGATTCTAGCCGGTCGGGCAGGAGCACAGGTAATGATAACCGGTGCTTAGACGCGATTGGCATCTGGAGCCTGGGCAGTCTTGTGAGACTGAGCCCTTCCCTTGTGCGAGCTGATGCTACCGCCAGATAGTGTCAGAGCTGACTCCCGCTGGTGTTGGAGACTTGCTTGGTGTGAGAAAAAGACCCGCACATCAGAACTGGTGTCAGACACATAGGCTAAGAAGCCTGGTCTTTGCAGTCGGAAAGCTGACCCAAGAGAAAGGTGGTTTTCAGGAGAAACTGAATCCAAAAGCCAGGCAGACCCTCCAAATAAGTACTGAAATCTGAAAGGACTAGACAGAGAGGAGAGGAATCTGCAGAAATCAGAGAAAGCGAACAAAGTCCAAACACAAGGGTGGGAGGCAGAGCCTGAAAAGGGGCCTGGTTTGTACCCGGTGCCTGAGGTCAAAAGCAAGAGTGTGACCTGAGGGCTTATGGGTAATGTCCAGTCCAGGTGTGTCATACAAGTAGATGAGGTGAGCAAGAGAAAGCAGAAAGTAAGCTAAAACAAGCGTAGAATCCCAGCAAACACCAAAATTTAAGGAGTGGCTTAAAGAGAGGTTCCTGAAAGAGGCTAAGAAAGTGCCCCAACCCCTAGCACCCTTCTCAGGCCCACTCTCCCTTCATAGTGCCACTCATTCCTGAGCTAATTCATATATATATTAGAAAGAGGGAGAGAAAAATGCATATGCACACTGAGGGAGAAAGAGAAACGTCTATGTGAGAGAGAGAAATCAATCGGTTGCCTCCTGTACACATACAACCTGGGTATGTGCCCTGATAATACGTACCCACACCCCAACTGGGGAGTGAACCCACAACCTGGATATGTGCCCTGGCCCGGAATTGAACCTGAGACCTTTTGGTGTGCACTTCATACACAAAATGTACTTAACAGAAGAAGCAAAGCAGTGCCCTGGCCAGTGTGGCTCCGTTAGTCGGCCTTGTCCAGTGCCCCGAAAGGTTGTGGGTTGATTCTAGATCAGGACACATACCCAGGTTTCGGGTGCACATACCCAAGGGCACATACTCAGTTGAAGTGCATGCAGGAGGCAACCAAATGAAGTTACACTTTCACATCAGTTTTTCTCTCTTCCTCTCTTTTCCTCTCTCTCTCTAAAAAAAAAAAATCAATTAAAAATAAATAGATAGATAAATACAAATTTTAAAACATCATATAAAAAGCCAGAAGAAGCAAAGCAGCCAAAAATATTAACACCTACTTTGAAAATTAATAAGAACTGAAATATATCTTACATTTATCCTCCTTTTGTATTATAACTACCTTTCCATATACTTTTTCAAAACTTTTTACTTTGACACATGGAATTTTGCAAATGTTATAATTAACTTTAATTCTTCTTCCTTTTTAAAATATTTTTATTGATTTCAGACAGGAAGGGAGAGAAGAGAGAGATAGAAACATCAATGATGAGAGAGTTAATCGGCTGCCTCTTGCACGTCCCCTACTATGAATTGAACCTGCAACCTGGCATGTCCCCTGATCGGGAATTGAACCATGACCTCCTGGTCCATAGGTCAATGCTCAACCACTGAGCCACGCCAGCTGGGCTATTATTTTTTTTTTTTTAATGTTCAAAATTTTTTTATGTTTCATGGCCAGTAAGAATGCTGTACACAGGTTTCATTGTACATACTATATCAAACATTTTTTGGAAACATCCTTTTTCTTTGATGTGACAAGCCCTTCCTGATTTTTCCCAGCTCCAAGACATGGAATTGGCTGTGCTTTTAAAAGCCTTGTTTTCTTTTTAAGGAGCATGTTTGAATAAAAAATCTGTTTGTTGCCTGTGCAAATAAATTTGGTAGTGAGTAAAGTTGTTTCCAGGTGATAAACCTGAAGGATATTTTTATTTTTTAAACCCATCATTTTGCATCAAAACTTTCCATTTTTATCCAACTTTAAATTATTTTTGTTCTAATATAAAAATATACTTCCCTAGTATACCACATATTTCCTTAATTTTTTTTAATATATTTTATTGATTTTTTACAGAGAGGAAGGGAGAGAGATAGAGAGTTAGAAACATCGATGAGAGAGAAACATCGATCAGCTGCCTCCTGCACATCTCCTACGGGGGATGTGCCCGCAACCCAGGTACATGCCCTTGACCGGAATCGAACCTGGGACCTTTCAGTCTGCAGGCCGACGCTCTATCCACTGAGCCAAACCGGTTTCGGCAATTTCCTTAATTTTTAACTCCTCACCAAATCTATGATTTGTAACCTTTTTCTTTAAATCTCTATTTAAATCATCTATCATCATTCCGAAATCTCTTCATTGATGCAAATTTGTTTGCATTCTTTTTTTTTGGCCCAAGATAAATTTAGTGCTCAACTGTAAGAAAGACTTTCCAGTTGGCTGTTCTATTCTATAACTTGGCTATTAATAAATGACCTGTTTTCTGCTTCAACTATAATCCTTTTTTGGAAGAATCTAGGTATAAATATAAAATAAATGCACAGTTTAGTGTTGTAATCATATAAAAATTGATAACAAAGCAAATCTGATACATATTTTATGAGTTTTTATTGTAATAAGATAATTAAGCGTGTATGGGAAAAGTTTGCATAAATGACATTAATTATATACCTGAGGTTAGTATGTCAAGGGTTAGATGACGGGAGAGATGGGGAAAGAACAGGAAGCTGCTCTGGGCACCCACTGAACAGTTGCTAAATGGTTTCTTTTTAAAAAAATATTTTTATTGATTTCAGAGAGGAAGGGAGAGAGAGCGAGAAACATCAGTGATGAGAGATTGGCTGCCTCCTGCACGCCCCGCACTGGGGATTGAGCCCACAATCCGGGCATGTGCCCTCGACCGGACTGGAACCTGCGACCCTTTAGTCCACAGGCCTACACTCTATCCACTGAGCCAAACCAGCAAGGGCGCTAAATGGTTTCTTAGCAGCACCCACAGGGCCTGGCCTCCTCAAATCAGCAGAAGGGGCAGGACCACCACCCAAATATAGGCCCAGGAGAGGAAAGGCCCACCTGCATGTTCATCATTGTATCCCTGCGCCTGGTATTATACTGATGCAGAGAAGATGCTCAATACTTATTTGTGAAACCAAGGAAGGAAGGAAGGAAGGAAGGAAGGAAGGAAGGAAGGAAGGAAGGAAGGAAGGAAGGAAGGAAGGAAGGAAGGAAGGAAGGAAGGGAGAGAAGGAGGGAGGGAGGGAGAGAAGGAGGGAGGGAGGGAGGAAGGGAGAGAAGGAGGAAGGGAGAGAAGGAGGAAGGGAGGGAGGAGGGAGGGAGGGCATGCCTAATATATAAGACACATTTTATATTTCCATCACTTCAAACAATTGGGTCAGTATAAAACAGGGGCAGTACAACCAATTATATAATACTAACTGAGCAAAACTTTAAAAAAACATAATTTCAGCCCTAACAGGTTTGGCTCAGTAGATAAAGCATCGGCCTGCGGACTGAAGGGTCCTGGGCTCAATTCCTGTCAAGAGCACATACCCAGGTTGCAGGCTCAATCCCCAGTAGGGGACGTGCAGAAGGCAACCGATCAATGATTCTCTCTCATCATCAATGTTTCTCTCTCTCTCTCTCCCTCTCCCTTCCTCTCTGAAATTAATAATAAAAATAATAAAAAAACCCAAAAAACATCATTTCAGGAAATCTCTGAAAGTTATAGGTATGACAAGTACCACTGATAGAACAAGTAAAGTTTAATGATAAACAGGGTCCGGTCTCCATATACTATATGATTCCATTTGTACGGAATGTCCAGAATAGGCAAATCCATACAGACAGAAAGTAGATTAGTGGCTGCCTAGGGCTTGGAGTAAGGGGGAAATGGAGAGTGACCACGAATGGGTTTCTTACTGGAGTGACAAAAATGTCTAAGATTGATTGTGGTGATGGTGGCACAACTCTGTGAATATACTAAAAACCACTGAATTGTATACTTTAAACGGTGAATTGTATGGTATGTGAATTTTATCTGAAAGCTGCTACAATGGGTGAGCAGCTTGATGCATGTCAGCTCAGGTTTAGAAGGTCCCACCAAATCCCCTGCTTCAGCCAAGAACCCATTATCAATAACCCCGACCTACATCAATATCCTGAAATGGCCCTAACTGGTTTGGCTCAGTGGATAGAGTGTTGGCCTGCGGACTGAAAGGTCCCAGGTTTGATTCCAGTCAAGGGCATGTACCTGGGTTGCTGGCACATCCCCAATAGGAGGTGTGTAGGAGGCAGCTGGTCGATGTTTCTCTCTCATCGAGGTTTCCAACTCTCTATCCCTCTCCCTTCCTTTCTGTAAAAAAATCAATAAAATATATATTTTAAAAAATAACCTGAAATGAACAACCCACAATCTTGGCCAGTATGAGATGGTGTTATTTTAATTTGGGGTGTAGGAAAATTACTGTAATCCTAGAAAACTGTCAACATTAATATTACTTATAAGAATAAGTATGGAGTTAATGAAAGAGAAATTAAATCCGTGGTTTTAATATGTTAAATTAGATTTAAATGTGGCTCTAGCCTTTGTGATTATTTTTGTGTTTCTGTCTGCTTTTTGGTGTGGTAGGATGTTTGAAATGTTCAAGGAATCAGTTTTTTGGGGGGCACTCATGATTATAATTTGGATTGTTTATGGGAATTTAAGTTATGTAGTGATCAATATGACCGACTCCCCAACCTTCATTCCACTTTGGGACAATTCTGAAAAGCCAACTGGCAGTCCCATTCTCCTTGCCCGTGATTGGTTTAGAAATGGGCCGTGCCACAGCGCTGGCCAATGAGATGTGAGTAAAAGTCCAGTGTGGGGCTACTGAGAGAGATTTCCACAGTCCCCAAAAAAGAGAAATAAGAGTCCCACTTCCTCCTCTGAATTGTTGTGTCTTCCTATGATAAGACTGCAGCAGCCACAGTGCTACCAGCCTGAGGGAACTGCCAATCATGGAGAAGGGCGGGACCAAGAGAGGCAGCGAGCAGTGCAGCTGGAGCCGGCGCCCTGCGCCCACAGTCCCGCCACAGGGCGTGGGGATATGTGAGATCATACATTTCCTTGCTGTTGACGCCATTTGAGTTAGGGCTTTCTGTTACTTTCACCCAAAAGAAATATAATTTGTAATCAGGATTTAAATGTAAAATGTCATTTAAGAAATTTTTTTTTAAGTTTTGTTTATTAGGCATTTACATTTGATCATCTGAGCATCAGTTATACTGGAAGTTGTAGAGCGATTTCCTCTGCACACACAGAAGCCCCCACTGGATTTCTTTTTTAATCCTCATCCAAGGATATTTTTTCATTGATTTTAGAGAGAAAGGAAGAGAGAGGGAAAGACAGAGAGAAATATTGATTTGAGAGAAACACATCCATTGGTTGCCCTGACCAGGGAGAAGCCTACAACCGAGGTACGTGCTCTTGACCAGAATCGAACCTGGGACCCTTGTTCCGCAGGCTGACGCTCTATCCACTGAGCCAAACTGGCTAGGGCAAGCCCCGGGGATTTTTAAGAACCTAGAAACATGCAAAGAATCTAATTTCAGAGAGAGTGATCCCCTTGATCCCCATATAAGAACCTTCATGGATGGGTTCTGTTCTGTTCATGAACCAGTGGTAGCATGACCCATGTCTTCAACTGTGGCATTAAATATAAGCTCAGGGAAGGCATATCTGCAGGAATCACAAACACCGATCTGTGTGGTTTCAGGTGGAAGGAGGGAGGTTAGAGAGCCCAAAGGAACACATCCCTGGCAGCTGTGCTATCAGTGACCACAGGGGAGGGACTTCACAGGCCTAGAGCCCCCAGTTCAAAGGCCATCAGGGCCCAGGCAGGTAAACTGAGGGGGGCAGAGGCAGTAGGAAGTGGTGGTCCCACCCACAAGGAGCATCTCCGCTCAGACCCAGATGTAAGAAAATGCAACTTCAGTGTTGCCAGATCTTCCCCTTTCAAGGAAAGCCTGACACCTGGATCATGTGAGTCTATTAATCAAGTTTTAGATTAGGGCAACCAATTCAACTAAAACAAACAAACAAACAAACAAAAAAACAGGCATCGATAGGACGCCATTGTACCCTCAGCCCATAGGCTCAGAGCACATCCATAGAGTGGGCACATGAGAAAGGTGAGACATCTGCCTGTGCTGCCAGGCAGGGCACACATACTCCTCCCACTGGAGCCTCTGAGACCCTCGCATGCTGCACCACACAGCTGAAGATTCGTGATTCATCATGATCGCCCAGCAAGGAGGATTAGCTGCCAGGTGCACCTGCACAGTTGAATGATATCTGTTGCACGAGGCTGGCTAGTGCCGTCGGCTTAAAAGATGAAAGCCGACACACAATTTTCAGTTCAATCCTTGCCAGAACCAATTTGCTATCAGGTTAGCCAGCAATGTGATCAGTTCTATTAAATTTCTTTGCTGTGTTGCTAGGCTTTATACATTAGGACCAGTCATTTAGTTGCAACTGAAAAAAATGAGAGAGAGAGAGAGAGAGAGAGAGAGAGAGAGAGGCTGCTAGTCCAAACGAAACATGAGTCTCAAGAGGGTCTTGTCACACCTCTCGCAGCTCCCCGGCACAGCCAGCACTCGTCGCCCTGTCTGCAGTAGTCACACAACAAACATTCCCTCTTCCTCCCTCCCCCCACCCCCGGCCTGGTCTTTTGAAGATAAAAGAAAACCCAAGGCCTGTGAATGTGTCTGACTCATAGAAAAATCTGCTCATTTCCATGGGTCTATTTGTGTGTTGCAGTATTTTAAAATAAGTGCTATGACACATTGTAGCAGGAGGAACTTAGGTGAGATGTTGAGAACACTGTCCCGACTAACAGATTGTGAAACAGTAGAGCAGGTTGCCAATGGGGAAGTGGAGGCTCCATCTCTGCAGGATTTGTCCGCAGGGTAAACACCTGAATCTCCTGGTCGATGCTATCACTGGTGAGGTGGGAAGCTGGTATTTGGGCCATGTGCCTGCTCCAGGCAGACAGAGCTTTTTTTTTTTTAAGATTTCTTTCTTTAAAAAAATAGATAGATTGATTGATTTATTGATTTTGAGGGGGGCGGGGAAGAGAGGAAGGGAGAGAGAGAATTATTGATGTGTTGTTCCACTTATACTTATGCATTCATTGGTTGATTCTTGTATGTGCCCTGTCGGGGGATCCAACCCTCAACCTTGTGCATATTGGGATGATGCTCTAAACCAGTGGTTCTCAACCTGTGGGTCGCGATCCCTTTGGGGGTCGAACGACCCTTTCACAGGGGTCGCCTAAATACATCCTGCATATCAGATATTTACATTACGATTCATAACAGTAGCAAAATTACAGTTATGAAGTAGCAACAAAAATAATTTTATGGTTGGGTATCACCATAACATGAGAAACTGTATTAAAGGGTTGCGGCATTAGGAAGGTTGAGAACCACTAGAGTCTAAACCAGTGATGGCGAACCTATGTCACCTCTGACACACGAACTCATTTTTTTGGTTGATTTTTTTTTGTTAAATGGCATTTAAATATATAAAATAAATATCAAAAATATAAGTCTTTGTTTTACTATGGTTGCAAATATCAAAAAATTTCTATATGTGACACGGCACCAGAGTTAAGTTAGGGTTTTTCAAAATGCTGACACGCCGAGCTCAAAAGGTTCGCCATCACTGGTCTAAACCAACTGAGCTACCCAGGCAGGGCCAGATCTTCACTCCTTAAAAATATATATATATATTTTTTTTATTGATGTTTTCGAGAGAGAGAGAGAGAGGAAGGGAGGAGAGAGAGAAAGAAACATCGATTAGCTACCTCTTACATATCCCCTACTGGGGATCGAGCCCACAACCGGTGCATGTACCCTGACCAGAATCTAACCTGGGACCTCTTGGTACCTGGGATGATGCTCAAGCAACTGAGCCACAGTGACCAGGGCCAGATCTTCAGTCTTACTAAGAGCTGCCATTTACAAAGAGGCAGCCTGCTCACTGTCCTATGTCCTTTATTTTATCAATTCTCATAGAAACCCAGTCGCATCGATTATCCCCATATTACAGATGAGGAAACTGAACCTCAGAGAGATGAAATAAGCTGCTCACGCTGGCCCTGTTAATAAATGACAGCTAGGGTTAGAACTCGCCTCTGGGTGGCTCTCTATGGGGCCCTGCTGCTGCAGGTCCCTGGGCAGAGCACCCGTGGCTACTTGTGGGGAAGAGAGACCAAAGGGCAGGGCTCAGGGAAGGGGACACTATCCCAAAAAAGTGGTGAGAGCATTGCTGAGGCCCACAGTGGAAACCAGTGGCAGGAAGAGAGGTAAGATGTCCACCGGGAAAGGACCGAGACACCAAAGGGCGGCCAGGTCAGACCTGGAAGTCAAGGGATCTCCTCCAGAAAGGAGCTTGCCCGGATGGCCAGTCCAGGAAGTGAAGTAGTGAACAGGGAGTTCCTTTTCAGCCGCACTCAGCTCTGCTGCGGAGCCGGCCGGCCGAGCACCAGGCTGGATGCTGCTGACGGCCCGCTCAGACTTTCCTTTGGTGCCTCCTGACTGCTAACATGCACTTAGAGATTCTCATTCCCCCGCAGCAATTGTCTTCGAGGTACAGGGGCTGAAACAGTTTCCAACAATGACTCTCCAACTTAATTAAGTGCTGACTAGTCCATGTTCAGATACCTGTGATCAGGGACCTTTCCTTCTCTAAGAAAGTGTCCCTGTTGTTTCTACCCTGCTAGGGCCCAGTCCCGGGAATAGAATCATTGCTGCAATTTAAGAGGAGGCAGGTTGAAACTGCCAGGCCCCTGCAGCCGCAGTATTCTGTGTGTTAAGCCACATCGCCTTTCCTACTTAACACTGTGGCTGAGAAGTGTTAGTGTCTCTACTGCAATACAGCCCCCAAGCAGCTCCCGTCAGCTCTGGAGCGGGGCCACCTATAGATGCGGCGAGCCGGGCCCTTCACGCTCTCCTTTAAGAGCTTGTTTCCCAGACTCCTGGATGGCCCCCGTAGCTCGAGGCTCCATGTTCAAATAGGAAATCTAAAGAAATGAACACAGCCCTAACCAGTTTGGCTCAGTGGATAGAGTGTTGGCCTGCGGACTAAAAGGTCCCAGGTTTGATTCTGGTCAAGGCCATGTACCTTGGTTGCGGGCACATCCCCAGTAGGAGGTGTGCAGGAGGCAGCTGATCTATCCCTCTCCCTTCCTCTCTGTAAAAAAATCAATAAAATATACTTAAAAAAAAGAAAGAAATGAACACAACCCCACAGACGAGAGCAGATTCGCTGGCTGGGCTTCCAGCTGTTCAAGTTCTTTTCATTAAACTCAAAACTTCCTGGAAGCTCAGGCCTCAGGGAGGGAGCCCCACGCCAACCCTGAAGGTCAGTGCCTTTGGGAAACCGTTTCATTCAGTCTGCACCCCCTGATAGTGAGGGCAGGAAGAGGAAAGTTAACCAGAAATTAAATAAGCACATAAATAATAAACAAACCGGAAGGACTTTTCTCTGAATGGCCTAGGTCGGCCAGGTCAACAAATCAATCAATGCAAGGACACAGCTTCCTGAAATAATATACCTCCCCCCACCCCTACGAAAAGAGGGAGAGCTGACTTACCTATGCCCACAGTGAAAGGTCCCCCACCCCCACCCCCCACTCACTCTCATGCCATGTGCTGCCCTCACAGCTGCACCCCAGGGTCCTGTGTAGAACAAGTCTCCTGGGCCCCAGCAAATTCAAGCATCAAGTGCTCCAGGCCAATGAGGGCAACAGAATTTAGCGAGGGCTACTGACAAAGTGGATCTCAAGCTCATCAGGCTTTGAACTGCTGTGCGCCTCCGGCCCTGAGGCGCACAGCAGTTCAAAGCCTGGTTCTGGGACTGCTGCCAGCCATCTTGCTGCTCTTTGAACCGAGACTGGCCCGGCTGGCACGGCTCAGTGGTTGAGCGTCAACCTATGAACCAGGAAGTCACAGTTCGATTCCCAGTCAGGGTACATGCCAGGGGCTGCAGTCTCGATCCCCAGTGGGAGGCGTGAAGGAGGTGGCCAACCAATGATTCTCTCTCATCATTGATGCTTCTCTCTCTCTCTCCCTCTCCCTTCATCTCTAAAATCAATATATTTTTTAGAAGAGGAAAAAGAAAATGAACCAAGTCTGAAGGTGACAAGACAAAAGGCAGAGCTGAGAGAAGGGGAGGTACAGAGTCCTGGCGATATTATTTGAGCTTTGAATTCACCCACGCCTGAAGCCATCTTTGCCCCTACCTAGACTTTTCACTTGAATAAACCAATAAGTGCCCTTTTGTCAAAAGCCAATTTGGTTTGGGTTTTCTGTCAACTCAAAACCACAAGAATGATGAAAGAAACTTTAACTTTGAGAGGTAGCTATTTTCATCTCTGTTTTGCTTAAGAAAAGTTGAAGCTCACAGAGGTAAAAGAGACATACTAAGCTGTAGCAGAATCAGGTCCTGACATCAACTGGCAGACTGTCCCTTGCCCCTAACTGCCTCCCTCGGGCACAGAACCCCTCGGGAGCACAGGTGACCTCACGCTGAAAGGTTAGCCAGGCTTCAGCGGAACGCCTGTTGAGCTGGACTTGGAAAGACAGGTTGGGTTTGGCCTGCAGTGTTGGTAAAGGTGTTACAGCTAAAGGGAGCATCATATTCAAAGTCCTAGATATGAGAAAGCTCGGGGGTACAGAGACAATAGCAAGGGTTTTGGTTTGTTAAAAGTATTGGTGTAGCCCTGGACAGTTTTGCTCAGTGGATAGAGCATCAGCCTGTGGACTGAAGGGTCCCAGGTTCAATTCTAGTCAAGGGCACATGCTGTAGTTGCAGGCTCGATCCCCAGTAGGGGGCCTGCAGGAGGCAGCCAATCAATGATTCTCTTTTATCATTGATGTCTCTATCTCTCTTTCCCTCTCCCTTCCTTTCTGAAATCAATAAAAATATTTATTTTTTAAAAAAAGTATTGGTATATAACAGGGAACAGAGTTAAAAACAAATTTAGGATCAGAACTTGAACTTTATCCTGAGGGTCAGATATTCCCAACTCTACTGTATTAAAATTGGCTTCCGGCTGGGTGGTAAAAAAAATAAAAATTAAAAATAAAATTGGCTTCTGTTGACTGAAACTCAATTTTGGCTACTTAGTTGTAGTAGATCTTAGGGATCTGGTTTATTGACCAAGGAAAGAGGACTCAAAAGAAGCCAGTGAGGGGAAAGAGTCCAATTCTTGGCTTTGAGTTCCACAATAGTGTCAAAACCAAGACAAACTGACGGAACCGAAGCAGGACTCGCCTCTCACACAAAGAGAAATGCTAGCTAAATTTTTTTTTTGGAAGACATATCTGAGATTGAAAGCAAGAAAGGGAAATTCCCAGGTGCCAAAAATCAAAAGGGAACCCCAAATGAGCATGGTGAACAGAATCCTGACTAAAACAGGATAGGTCTTAGGGATTAAGGAGGGATTTTAACGTTGATGTGGCAACAGAAGATGAGGCCTTGAGCCCTGAGAAGACGGGGAGTTGGAACAAAGGTCCTGTCTACTCCCCACAGGACAGAACAACTCTGCTTACCAGCCTGGGACGGAGCAAGGAAGCTGGCCACAGGCCTGTGTCACAGGAGAAAATGAGTCATCTGGGTTAACCTGGAACCCCACGCCTGTGTCTACATCAGTGTGGGACCTGAGCTCACACTACCCTTTGGGTGCAGGTCCCAAGATATTGAGCAAAGTATAAAAATTTCATACCTAGACAGCGCGGTAAAATTAGAGAACAGCAAATATAAGAAACAAAATCTTCAAAGCAACTTATGAACAAAGATGAGACTGCATACAAAAGACTAACAAACTTCAGCAAACTACTCATCAACAGTAAATGCCAGAAGACAAAGGGAGATCTCAGAATTGCTGATCTATTGAGCTGCGAAGGACAATGAGAATGAGAACCAGGAGGATGCTGGGTAGCCAAACAGACAGTGATGTTTAAAGAGCTGAGCAGTTACGCCAAAAGCTCCCGAGTAGTCAAATAGGATTCGGACAGAGAAATGTCCACTGGGTTTGGTGACCTAGAGATCACCAGAGACTTTGAATTGGTGGTTTCTCTAGAAGGGTGGGGTCAGAAAGCAGGTGTGAGGAGGTTGAAGTCAACACAAGGAAGTGAGTTTATGTCTCTAAAAACCCCCTGGCTCCAAACACATAACCAGACATGACATTTAAAATATGAAAATGATTTTCAAAAAGCACAACCGGACTCTTAATATCTCCACAAACCAGATGGAAGAGAAACTCAGTAAGATCCGTGGGGCTGAAGTCACAGGCTTGTGGGTTCTAAGTCTGGAAGCTGGACCCTGACAGCCGGGCAAGAGTTCAGCTCCTGTGGGGGTAAAAAGGGCTCCCCGCAATGGGAGGGACTGATGCTCACAGCTTGATGCAAGAGGCTGATGGGGCTCCACTGCTGGTGAAACGAAGCTGAAGAAAACAGCTGTCGGTCTGTGAAGTCTGGCTTTCATGGAGCCCAGGGAGGGGGAGGAACAAAGAGATCACCTTACTAGCAGGAATCACCAAGCTGCCTGCCATATCCCTGGCATCCTGAGTGGAGCGCCATGATCTGGTTCCAGGTTGAGGCCCAGAGGGACAGATAGAGGCACCCTGAGAAGGGGTGAGAAGAAAGTAAGAGAGAGAAATCAAACAAAACAAATATTTTTCTCACTCAAAAAGAGCTCGTGAACCATAATTCCAAAACATGGGAAAACCTATTGGTGAGAAAAATAGCCTTTGAAATTATCAGTCAGAAAAAGAGTATAAAAAGACTTTCAAAAAGAAGGTTGAAATGTTCAGACCTTCCATTTCAAAAGGAAATTATTAAGCAAAAATAAGCCGAAATGAATTAACATGGAGGAAAACCAATTAGAAATCCTTGAAATGAAAAAAATACCCTAATTGAAAACTAAAAGGCCACAAACGGAAGAAACTCTATAATAAATAAGCTCAAAGAGTAAATTAGAGAACTGGGTGAGAGAACTGAGGAATTCACTGAGAATATTGCATGAGATGAACAAAAAGAAACAGCAGTTAAAATAATGGAAAGCAGGTTCAAAGGTTTAAATGTTTATATAATAGGAGTTCTAGAGAAAGAAATTGCTGAAGATTCCCCCCACCGACCCGAGAGTTGAACAAAAAGCCTTAGGGATGAGAGAAATTTACACCCCGCCAAATTACTACTAAAGAATGTTGGAGGAGGGGAAGTTTCAGGTATAGGAAGTAAGGAATTCCTCCTGCAGACTCGGGGCTCAGAGGCTTTGATCTGAGGCCCAGGGGATGCTGGTCAGCTGAGGGAAGAGTCCCTGTGCTGACCCGGTCAGGCAGTGGTTCCCCAGTGCTCCCCTTCCTGTTCACACTCCCACCCACAAGAGTCTAGCACTGCCACCCACAGAGTCGTCATGCCTTTTCGTCAGAAAAATCCACAATGCTCACCTCATCCACTCCTTCAGACCCAGTGAGATCCTGGGCCTGGAGGGTGCACTGCTTTCCAAGGCTCTGGGGGAGACCTGGCTCCTCCCATCCTCTAATGCCTGGCAATCTGAAGGCGGCTCCTGATGCTCGTACCCCAATACCCCTGAGAGTCCTCCGAGTTTCTGCTCGTCTTTCTTCGCCATCACAGCCACCTCATCAAGCAGATCAGATGAGGACTCCAGTAGCCAAGAGGAGGAAGATAGCACCTCACAGACCGGGCCAGGCCCCAGGAATGTGCCAGTAGATGCTCTAGATAGGAGTGTGTTGGTGAATTTCATAAAAGAGCCAATAAGCAAGGCAGATATGTTGAACTGTCACCAGAAAGTACAAAGACCACTTCACTGAGGTCTTTCTGAGAGCCTGTGAGCTCATGGAGATGATCTTTGGCCTTGATGTGAAGGGAGTGAATCCCACCATCCGCTACTATGGCCTCCTCATCAAAACGGGCCTCACCTCTGAGGGGATGCTGCATGGTGAAAAGGGTGTGCCCTAGATCGCATCCTGATACTTGTCCTGGTGGGATCCTCCTGAAGGGGAACCGTGCCACCAAGGAGGAAGTCTGGGGAGTTCTGAATTTGATGGGGATACATTCTGGGAGGAAGCACTTCATCTGTGGAGAGCCTACGAAGCTCATCACCAAAGACTTCATGAAAGAAAAATATCTGAAGTACCGGCAGGTGGCCAAAGTGATCCTGCACGATTTGAATTCCCGTGGGGCCCAGGAGCCCACGCTAAAACCACCAAAACACAAGTCCTGGAGTCTCTGACCAAGATTCATGGGACTGATTCAAGTTCTTTCCCATCTCAGTACGAGGGGGCTTTGCACGGCGAAGAGAGTCCAAGCCAGGATTTCAGCCAGGGCTGTCTCTCCTTCCATGGCCACTTCCAGTTCCTGGCAGCTGGTCCCACTCCTGGGGAAGTCAGGGAGCGTTTCCTCATGCACTGTTTGAAGAGGCGGTTCCTGTTCACAGAATTTAGGGCTAAGATGGAACTGAAAGGAACACAGTATATATGCCTCTTTATTCCTATTTCATATGTGTAACTTGCAATTTATTTATTTATTTTTGACATATGTATTAATGAAATATTGTTTATTTTCATATAGATTTAATTAGCTTAAAATATCCAGGTTTATGGTGATATTGGTCACACATCTAATGTGAGGTTTAATAGTAAGAGCTTTGTTGTTTCTAAAACCGTGAAAAGCATCTCATGTTATCTGGAATAATAATGAGGAACCGCTGTAAGTATTTACTGAAACTGTGAAAGAAACCAATTTTAAAACAGTTGGGTTCAAGAAACAGCTCAAATGAAAGGTTGCCAAACCTTTTTTTAAAAAAATAAAATTAAATGATATATGTTTGAATTTGCTTAACTTGTTTGTGAATGTGTAAGAAATGTATCTTTTTTCTTTATATATATTTATTTAAATTCTTTATTATTGGAAGTATGATATATATATTTTTTAAATTGATTTCAGAGAGGAAAGGAGGGGGAGAGAAAGATAGAAACATCAATGATGAGAGGAAGTCATTGATTGGCTGCCTCTTGCACGCCCCACATTGGGGATTGAGCCAGTACCCAGGCATGTGCCCTGATCGGGAATTGAACAGTGACATCTGTTTCATAGGTCAATGTTCAACCACTGAGCCACACCAGCCGAGCTATATCTTAATAAATTATTATTTTTTTCTTATCACTTAAATCCCCTTACTAAATGAACTACTGAGTTTTGATAGAGAGCCAGAAACATCGATGAGAGAGAAACATCGATCAGCTGCCTCCTGCACATCGCCCACTGGATTTTGTTTTCCCTTTTTAAATGCCCTTGACCGGAATCGAACCCAGGACCCTTCAGTCCGCAGGCCGACGCTCTATCCACTGAGCCAAACCAGTTTTGGCAAATTATTAAAAAATTAAGAAATTCTTATCACTTAAAATCCCTTACTAAATGAACTACTGAGTTTTGATTCTAACACATTTTAACACCTCTGAAATCATGATGCATATTACAATCAATTGGCAACTTTTATTTTTTATTTTGTTTTCCCTTTTTAAAAAGTCTACAATTTTATTTGCTCAGTTTTCTCTGTTCTTCTTATCCTAGTGTATCTTCGAACTTCCCACCAGCTCAGGCATATTTATTCCCATGAGGCGCTCTACCTCTTCATCTACTCGAAGAAGTCTCCCCGGGACATCTGACTTGCTCCATGTGAACTGGTGTCCTCTAAGCCAGCAGCATCATCATCTTGGATTCTCCAATCACCATCCTTTGGGGGTTTCCTCGCTTTTGTGATGAAGACCTGGTCTCCTGGTTCCTATTCTCCCTTCCTCTTGGTTTAGCCCTTATTTTAATGGCCTACTTTTTGGTTTCTGGCACCTGAGAATTTCCCTTTCTTGCTTTCAAGCTGCTGTAGTGATGTCATCCTGTCTCATAGCTTTATATTTCATCTACGTCCTGACAACCTGCAAATTATATGTCCACACTGGAACCCTCCAAACCTGCATATTCAACTGCTCCTTGATATCTCTCCACTTGTGTGTCCATTAGAAATCTCAAACTCAAAATTCCAAAGCAGAACTCCTGATAATCCCCTAAACCTGCCCCTTCCTCAGCCTCTGGCTTCTCGGTAAATGGTGTTCTTCCAGGTGCTCAATCTGAAAATCTCAGAATTATCCATGGCTCTTCTCTGTCTCAAACATACAATGCCATCAGCAAATCCTTCCAATTTTACCTTCAAAACATATCCAACTTCAACAATAAAAATTTAATAAAATAAAATAAAAAACCAAAAAAACAAACAAAACCACCACCACATATCCAGAAACCAGTCAACGCTCACAATCTCCATGGCTAATACCTTGGTCCCAACCACCATCACCTCTTGCCTTAATTATTGAAAGAGCTTTCCGTTCAGTGGTGTTGGGCTGCCACATTGGTGCCCCCAGTGAACTATAGCTTCTGTGTTCTTGGTGTTGAGCGGCCCCTTTCCTCTAACCTGGCCGGGCCCTGTACCCCGCTTTAGATAAGAGAAGGTGCAGGACAGATGCTTGCTAGTGAACAGCCTAAGCCTTAAGAAGTCCTGGCAGCTTCCACGTGTCCTGAGCTGCCACATAAGAAGTCTGGCTGTCCTATTGGAGAGAGCGCATGAAGAGGGAGAGGCTAGAGACGACCTGGAGGTCAACTGAGAAACTCAGCCAACAGCAAGAACCAAGCTGTGAGAATATGACCCCCGCGTTGCCATTACAGCCAGCCTCCAGCTGTTTGTGAACATATAGCGGACATTCCAGGCCCAGCAGAAACTGCTAGCTCTGCTGTACTCAGGCCAAATTCCTCACGGTCCACAGAGCCATGAGTAATAATGAAAGTTTGTTGCTTAAGCCTCTAAGTTATAGAGTAGTTTATTTTGCCCCAATAGATAACCTAAACTCTAGTGTCCCTGCTTCCTCCTTCACACACACCCCTTCAGCCTCTTCTCCCTACAGCAGCCAGTGAGATTCTTTTAAAACATGAGATGTCCCCCTGATGGGTTTGGCTCCGTGGATAGAGCATCGGCCTGGACTGAAGGGTCCCGGGTTCGATTCCAGTTAAGGGCACATGCCCGGGTTGCAGGCTCAATCCCCAGGAGGGGGCATGCAGGAGGCAGCCAATCAATGAGTCTCTTTCATCATTGATGTTTCTATCTCTCTCTCCTTCTCCCTTCTTCTTGGAAATCAATAAAAATATTTCTAAAAAAATAAAATAAAAAATAAATAAATAAAATATGAGATGTCATATCACTCCTCTGCTCAGAATCCTCCAATGCTTTTTCTCAGACTCAGAGTAAAATCAAAATCTTTTTTTAAAATATATTTTTATTGATTTTTTACAGAGAAGAAGGGAGAGGGATAGAGAGTTAGAAGCATCGATGAGAGAGGAACATCGATCAGCTGCCTCCTGCACACCCCACACTGGGGATGTGCCTGCAACCAAGGTACATGCCCTTGACCGGAATCGAACCCTGGACCCTTCAGTCCACAGGCCGATGCTCTATCCACTGATCCAAACCGGCTAGGGCAAATCAAAATCTTTTTTTAAAAAACCAATATTATTGAATTTATCGGGGTGGCATTCATTAATAAAATTATATCGTTTCAGGGGTACAATTCTATAATACATCATCTGTATAAAACCAAAATCTTTATCACAGCCTCCAGAACCCAGCGGTGGCAAATAATTGGGCAAATCCTTGTGCCATCAAAAAGAAAATTTACACTTTTCAAGGTTGTTTAAAAATAACACATAAGCCTGGCCAGTGTGGCTCAGCGCTTGAGCATCAACCTATGAACCAGGAGGTCGGGGTTCCATTCCAAGTCAGGGCATATGCCCAGGTTGTGAGCTCAATCCCCAATGAGGGGCATGCAGGAAGCAGCCGATCAATGATTCTCATCATTGATATCTCTCTCTCTCTCTCTCTCTCTCTCTCTCTCTCTCTCTCTCTTTCTCTCTCTCCCTTTCTCTCCCCTCCTCTTTGTGAAATCAATAAAAACATATTTAAAAATAAATAAACAAACAAATAAATAAAAGATAAGAGAAAAAACACTCACCGAGACCATACATGGCCAGCAACGCTTGAACTATTTACTATCTGGCCCTTTCAGAACAGGTGGTTAACCTCTGCCCTGCACAGTCTGGCCCCTGGTGACCCTGGCTCATCTCCTGCCCTTGCACATTCCCTGTGTGCACCTGGCTCCAGGAGAACTCGTGATTTCTTGCAATTTCTGAGGTTATTCCAACC
The DNA here is from genome assembly GCF_000147115.1 of Myotis lucifugus. Lineage (NCBI taxonomy): Eukaryota > Metazoa > Chordata > Mammalia > Chiroptera > Vespertilionidae > Myotis > Myotis lucifugus. Next base: position 4,357,173 of record NW_005871109.1, read on the forward strand.
AGCCAGGAATGCTCTTGCCCTGAGGTCTTTGCCTTGCTGTCTTCTCTGCTTGGAATGTTCTTTTCCCAGCTATCTGCCCGGCTGCCTCCTCCTCTTCCCTCAGGTCTTTACTCAAATGGCCCTTCTCAAGTGGACCTTTTCTGATCACCTTATGTAAAATGACAACCCTCCTGCACACATTCCCTAACTCTCTCGATTTGTTTTTTTGGTTTTTTGGTTTTTCTTTGTATCATGTATCACTATCTAGTATATATATTTATCTTTTTGTTGTCTTGGCTTATTTTCTATATTCTGCCACTAAAATGTAAACTCCATGTGAGCAGGAACCTTTATCTGCTTTCTTCATGGATGGATTCTGTTCTGGGTGCCTTGTGGGTGCCCAATATGTATTTCTTGAATTTATGAGTCATGAAAACCTCCACATCCCTCTGTTTTCTGCACAGCACTTCTCAGTACCATGTTTAGGAATTTGTCCACAAACTCTTGAGAACCAGGGCCACAGAACAATGCTCAACAAATATCAAGTATCCAATGTAGCATCTATTCAATAAATAAATACACCCCCCACACATATCTTAAAAGAGTGAAGGGGGCTCTGGCTGGCCCCCTCAGTTCGTTAGAGCGTCGTCCTGATACTCAAAGGCTGCTGGTTCCATCCCCATACAAGAAGCAACCAATGATGAGTGGAACAACAAATCCGTGTTTCTCTCTCTCTCTCTTTCATCTCTGAAATCAATCAATAAAAAAATAAAAATAGTGAATGGGAAATCAACAACTTTTCCAATAATTTTTTTAAAATATATATATTTTATTGGTTTTTTACAGAGAGGAAGGGAGAGGGATAGAGAGCTAGAAACATTGATGAGAGAGAAACATCAATCAGCTGCCTCCTGCACACCCCCTACTGGGGATGTGCCCACAACCAAGGTACATGCCCTTGACCGGAATCGAACCCGGGACCCTTCAGTCCACAGGCCAACGCTGTATCCACTGAGCCAAACCGGTTAGGGCACTTTTTCAATAATTTTTGCTGTGAATGGGAGCAAAGAAATGGGATGGTGGCTGGATGAGAATATAGGGTCAAGGGCGGGTTATAAATGGGGATACAAGTAATAATCCAGATTGACACAGTCAATAGCATGGGGGAAAGGAGGGGTTAAAGAAGCAGAGCTCTTGGAGAGGAGAGAGCAGCAGGATGCAGAGCAGGGAGGAGAGGCTGCTGGGGATGGGCGGAGAGATATCCTTCCACTGGACAGGAGGCAGGAGCAGCTCCCAGCAGAGTCAGAGCCTCGTCAGTGGGAATATGAGGCCGTTCCCTTCTCCTGGCTTCCAGTTCCTCACTGGCAGGTGGGAGACGAGGTTATCTGCTGAGGAGAGAATAGGTATTGGAGGTTTGTGCAGAGAGAAAAGGCAGATTGTAGAGAAAGATAGAGCGCTTACGAGGGAAATGTGGGAGGACCGCTAGGCAGCTATTGAGGCCCATGTCAATGGAAGCAGGCAGCCCAGTCGGTAATTTTTTCTTGAACAGCATCCAGCTGCTTGGTTGTAGGTGCAGAAAAGACAGAGTCGCGTCCAGTCACAGTAGTTGGAGCAAAGCAATGGTTCTCAGTGTGGGGCCTCCAGACCAGCAGCAACAGAACCATTGAAAACTGGGAAGACATGCCAATGCTCAGGCCTCATCACAGCCCTCCTGAGTCAGACACTCTGCAAGTGGGGCCAGGACACTGTGTGGGTTTTTTAAAAAAAATATTTGTATTGATTTCGGAGAGGAAGAGAGAGGATAACCGAGATAGAAACATTACGAAAGAGAATCATTGATCGGCTGCCTCCTGCACGCCCCACGCTGGGAATTGAACCACAAACTCCTGGTTCATAGGTCGGTGCTCAGCCACTGAGCCACGCCAAAAGCTGTGTTTTAACAAGCCCTTCCGGTGGGTCTGGTGCTACGCCCAGTCAAGTCTGAGCAACACTGCAATAAAAGAGAAAGAACAAGATGGCCGAGGATACTTATAAGGGAACAATTATAATGGCAGACTAGAGTCTTAATTAAAAATGAAAGAAAATAAGGTCAAATAATTGTAGAGTGCTGTACTTATTTTCTATTGTTGCCATAGCAAATTACCACAAACTAAGTGCCTTAAAAAACCCGCCCACTGATAATCTCATCGTTCTGTAGGTCAGAAATCCAGGTAACCGCATGGCTCAATGGAGTCCTCTGTGCAGAGTCCCAGAGAGGCAGAAATCATGTGCTGATGGGACTGCATTCCTTCCTAGAGATTCTACAGATAAGTCTTTTTCCAAGCTGACTCAGGTTAGCAGAATTCAGCTCCTTGTGGTTACAGGGCTCAGGTCCTCATTTCCTTGATGGCTGTCAGCCAGGAACCTCGATCACCCTCTTAAAACTGCCTCCGTTCCTTGTCATGTTGCTCCCTGGATCTTCTAACCAGCAAGGTGGTGATCAGAAGGGTGACTTAAGATAGTGGTCTTTAAACTGGGGCTTCGCGGGGCGTGCAGGCATGGACAGTTTGAAGGGACCCATTTAAGGGGATCCTTGGCTTCCAGAGGTACTTTTGCCTAAAATGGATCTAAGGCTGCAATCAGGGTTACCACTATGCCTGCTGTTATTTCCCACCATCCTTTTCACAATCCCCCTTCTCTTTACCAAAGAAAGATCCCTCTCTCACCCGTCCTGAATTTTATATTACACATTGATCCAGGGAATAGAAATTCATCTCTTTAAACAGACACCTAAATCGGCTCCAGGTCTTTCCCTGTCTTGTGCATATTGCTGTTAAGTCTGCGCATCACATTGGAAACAGGGACAGATGGCACCTTCTGAGATGTTCCCGTGTAGACATATGATAGCGCAGGACCAAGGAATAACGACAAGCTGTAGTCCTTCCTCCATCTCCAGATGCTGTGAAATAATGTGTTGCTTCAGGAACAGACTCCTGTAAGAGCAAAGCAAAGAGACGTTCAGAAGGAAATCCCGAGAGGGGCAGCACCTTATACGATCCAGGTGTAAACCCAGGGCAAGGCTCTCTGCCTCCTCTAGCCATTCAGTTTAGAACTAGAATTCAGAGATATGTTTGTTGTGGGGAAACACAATATATTTATTTATTTTTATTGATTTCAAAGAGAGGGAGGGAGAGGGAGAGGGAGAGGGAGAGGGAGAGGGAGAGGGAGAGGGAGAGGGAGAGGGAGAGGGAGAGGGAGAGGGAGAGGGAGAGGGAGAGAAAGATAGAAACATCAATGATGAAAAAGAATCATTGACCAGCTGTCTCCTGCACGCCCCTTACTGGGGATCGAGCCCGAAACCCAGGCATGTGCCCTTGACCAGGAATTAAACTACTGGTATAATCTTCTTGTTCATAGGTCAACACTCAACCACTGAGCCACACTGGCCAGGCACAATACATTTATCGAAATCGAAAAATGAAACCTGATTGGAAAATTAATTTGATAATACACTGGTTTAGATGGGATGAGTCAAATCTGCAGCTCCAAAGTCTGACAAGTCATACATAGGCCTTTACTAAGATAAAAGCATTTCATTAAATAATTATATTAGCAAGGCATGCTAAAGTTATTATTTTTTGTTCCAATTTCTTTCTGAGTATATTTGGTTAAATAAGGTGCCTCTATATGAAGGAATAAAAGACGTAAGTAACATTAATTTGTTACGTCTTACTAAAGCCTTTCTTGGTATGCTTACCAGAAACTGAAAAGAGAGTGAGTCTGAGTAACAAATCCTTTTGAAAGTCAGTTGGTTTCTAATTCCTTTGCTTTCAACAAAAGAGAAAATTGACTTAGCCAACAGATTATTAAAAATAATTTTTGCTAATAGATTGCAATGTGATTTTTGGATATCACTCAGAAGGGGCTAAAGTAATTGAGAAAGTCTATAATAACAGAACTCCTTCCATTCACATTTATTTATTTGAACAAAGTAATATTTAACCACATGGAGTAATAAAAACACAGGCTATCAGTTGATGGTCATTGGTGCCAATTCAGTGCCAACAGGAATCCCCAACTTGGGGTGTGACGAAGAAGGAAACTGTATCAGTGCAAAACAGCTCCATTGTAAAACAACACGGCCATGAAAACAGTATGGCTGTGGAGTAGCTCAGTAGTGTTATAGCTCAGTTGTAAAGCAGCACGGCTGTGAAGAGGCCCTGGGTCCCCTCTTTGGCTAGGCAGCTCAGTTCCTAGAGATGTTTTAGCTGCAACCTGGGAAGCAAAACACACTCTTCAGTCTTTGGTGAAAGGAAAGTGCACTCTCTGAGCCAGAGGGGAACTGGCTCAGTAGACAGAAGTCCCCATCTTTGGTCCCGGATTGGTCCATTCTCATGCAAATGAGGACTCCAAATCCTCAAAGTTTGAGTGTCCAAAAGGTACTGTTCTGATTGGTCAGAACGGAGGCTCTCTGATTAGTTGGTGAAAATACTGATGGGAATATAGCTCCAGTTGGATGGGGAAAGCCTCAGTCCTATTGGTTGAAATAGGATTCTAGGAACTCCTCTATAAGCACTGGCTTAAATGGAAGGAACACAGTGCAGGGGGGTGGTTTAGTGCAGGCTGCAGTTTGTGTGAGAGGCCCCTATGTAGAAATAGCCACTAGGCCAGTGGTTCTCAACCTTCCTAATGCTGCGACCCTTTAATACAGTTCCTCAAAATTATTTTCGTTGCTACTTCATAACTGTAATTTTGCTACTGTTATGAATCGTAATGTAAATATCTGATATGCAGGATGTATTTTCATCGTTACAAATTGAACATAATTAAAGCATAGTGATTAATCACAAAAACAATATGTAATTATATATGTGTTTTCCGATGGTCTTAGCCGACCCCTGTGAAAGGGTCGTTCGACCCCCAAAGGGGTCTCGACCCACAGGTTGAGAACCGCTGCACTAGGCTGTTTCTTTAAATGTAAGCCCAGTTAAGCCACTAGAAGTCCTTCTCAGTAGGTATCTTCTTTCTCAGAGTCCACAAGACCTATCCACCTCATTAAGAGAGACATTTTCATTGAAAATTTTTTCATGTTTAATAATTATTTATCATAATTGATAAAAACATTTCTATTGTTTTGATCAATTATGTACTACTAATGATTATAAAAATTCTAATTCAGTCCAGAAGAAATTTAACATCTATAATCTAATGATCAAAGGAGATAGTTTTTATTTCAATCTACTTATATAAAAACCCTGGGTGTAACATCACGGCCAGAACCACGACCAACCGGAAGGAAGTCAGTCCTGCAGGGGTCATCTTGGAAATGGCTGCGCCCTCCCCCAGCTGTTTCCTGGAGGATGAGGTTTCAGGCAGGAACCCGGAAACTCTGTTTCTTTGTTACTAATGTTGTGGCCCCACCCCATAACAAAGAAACAAATTCCAGAGGATGAGGCCCAGAAGTCAGGATTTTAAAAAGATTCCCAGGTCGCCGAAACCGGTTTGGTTCAGTGGATAGAGCGTCGGCCTGTGGACTGAAGGGTCCCAGGTTCGATTCCGGTCGAGGGCATGTACCTGGGTTGCGGGCACATCCCCAGTGGGGAGTGTGCAGGAGGCAGCTGATCGATGTTTCTCTCTCATCGATGTTTCTAACTCTCTATCCCTCTCCCTTCCTCTCTGTAAAAAAATCAATAACATATATTTTTAAATTAAAAAAAAAAAATGATTCCCAGGTGATTCTAATATGCAGCCAAGGTTGAGAACCACTGCTATAGATAATATTAAAAATATATCTAAACGTGCAATTCTTTGTCCAAAAAATGAGCATGTTCAAAAATTAAATGAAGAAAATTTGGATATACTCGATGGAGATTTTCACACATATTTGAGTGATGATTCCATTGATTCCACAGATGATACTGAAAAGGAAAATTTTCCCATCGAATTTCTTAATAGTATTACTCCTTCGGGAATGCCGTGTCATAAATTAAAATTGAAAGTGGGTGCAATCATCATGCTATTGAGAAATCTCAGGGGTCTTTGTAATGGTACCAGATTTATTATCAAAAGATTACGACCTAACATTATGGAAGCTGAAGTATTAACAGGATCTGCAGAGGGAGAGGTTGTTCTGATTCCAAAAATTAATTTGTCCCCATCTGACACTGGCCTCCCATTTAAATTGGTTCGACGACGGTTTCCCGTGATGCCAGCATTTGTGATGACTATTAATAAATCACAAGGACAAACTCTAGACAAAGTAGGCATATTCCTACCTGAACCCATTTTCGCACATGGTCAGTTATATGTTGCTTTCTCTCGAGTTTGAAGAGCATGTGACGTTACAGTTAAAGTTCTAAATACTTCATCACAAGGGAAATTAGTCAAGCACTCTGAAAGTGTTTTCACTCTTAATGTGGTGTACAGGGAGATATTAGAATAAGTTTAATCACTTTATCAGTCATTGTTTGCATCACTGTTGTTTTTATATCATGTTTTTGTTGTTTTCATATCATGTTTTTTGTCTTTTTTATATCATGCCTCTGCTGGTGTTATATCCTTTTGTTACTGTGTATTTATTAATAAATTTATATATTACTTTCATATATATTTTACTAATTTCCTTTCATCTCTCACACTTCTATTATAGAGAAAGGGCAAATAGCAATATTAAAATATCTCTGCTAATTTTATTGATTTTTTACAGAGAGGAAGGGAGAGGGATAGAGAGTTAGAAACATCGATGAGAGAGAAACATTGATCAGCTGCCTCCTGCACACTCCCCACTGGGGATGTGCCCGCAACCAAGGTACATGCCCTTGACCGGAATCGAACCTGGGACCCTTGAGTCTGCAGGCCAATGCTCTATCCACTGAGCCAAACCAGTTAGGGCAATTAATTCCCTTTTAATGTGCACGAATTTCATGCACCGGGCTACTAGTTCATATATATGTATTTTCTTATTACAGAAAAGACTAATAACATAATCACTAACAGACTTTCAAGAATAAAAATATGTTACATCAGAATAAAATTCTGTGTGGAAAAGTGCAATGGATTTCACAAGTTTAAGGAGAAAAAGGCACAAGATAAAATTCCAACTTTAAAGAAGATCTTGTTTGTTTTTTTATTTTTTAATGAATAATAGTGGGCATCTAGCTGCCATGGTACTTAGATTCTATTAGATACGTGTTTTTTAAATGTTACAAAGGATTTAAATGTTAATATATTAATAATCCAGAAATTACATCCTTTGAAATTATTTTTAATATATTTTTATTTATTTCAGAGAGGAAGAGAGAGGGAGAGAGAGAGATAGAAACATCAATGATGAGAGAGAATCATTGATCGGCTGCCTTCTACATGCCTCTACTGGGAATCAAGCTCGAAACCTGGACATGGGCCCTGATGGGGAATCGAACCTTGATCTCCTGGTCCATAGGTTGATGCTCAAGCACTGAGCCACACCAACCGGACCTTTGAAAGAGGCCTGATGCATGAAATTCATGCAAGGCGCTCGACTCCCACTGCTGCTGCCTCAGCCAGCTCTGCCTTGGCTCTCCATCTCTGCGGCTTCGTCCAGAAGATCATCCAGTCTAATTAGCATATTACGCTTTTATTATTATAGATTATAATACAAATTCTAAAACTGATTTGGGGAATACAGAAGCTAAAAAGTTTGAAGACTTCTGGCTGAAGACAAAATCAGGACATACTGGCCTATAGTAGGTGCATCAGTAATCTTTGCTGAATTTAATTAGCAACACATGTAAAACTAGAGTCAGGGAGACCAACCAGAGATCGTTGTCATAGTTCATATTCACTGATGTACTGACCACTCTGTGCTGGGAACTGTAAGTACTATGTCTGATCTGGAAATCAAATAGTAACCACAGGCTCGCCCTAGTGGAGTTTACAGGCCTGGAGAAAGTCACGGAGGCCAAAACCAAGCCATTTGCTGGCTTATTTGCATGTCTGTGTTTTTAGCCCCTATATTCCTTTTTAAAAAAATAAGTCTAACTTGCTGAAAGTCTAAGTCCAAAAACTGAGTACTCAATTGCAGGATCTCCTTGAAACTGACTGATTTTGTTACCCAGCCCCCATTCACCACCAATTTATTAAAAAAATATTTTTATTGATTTCAGGGAGAGAGAGAGAGAGAGAGAGAGAGAGAGAGAGAGAGAGAGAGAGAGAGAGAGAAACATCAATGATAAGAGAGAATCATTGACTGGCTGCCTCCTGCATGCCCCCTACTGGGGATTGAGCCCACAACCCAGGCATATGCCCAGACCGGGAATTGAACCGTGATCTCCTGGTTCATAGGTAGATGCTCAACCACTAAGCCACGCTGGCCAGGCAGGGAACACCCTTTTGATAAGGTGACATTTAAGCAGAAACATGAAGAAAGTGAAGAAGCAACATTTTTGCTCTGGGAAAGACTTTCTAGGCAGAGGAGCACAAGTGCAAAGGTCCTGAGGCAGGAGTATGCTCTGCATGTCAAAGGAGGCCAGTGTGACGGGAGTGAAATGAGTGGGGAAGCGTGAAAGGGGGGGAAAAGGAATTCACTCAGTCTCCCTCACCTTGCTTCGTTTCTCTCTGTTGCACTTATCACTGCCTGTTTGTTGTCTGTCTTCCCTAACCAGAATACAGCCTCCATAGCAGCACAGAGTTTGTTTTGTTCACGTCCGTCTTCTCAGTGCTTAGACCTGTCATGTAGTAGACAGTCATTAAATATGTACTGGATGGATGAATGAATGAGTGAATGAAACATGGCTTTTCTGGAGCTTAAAGGTTTATCATGACAACAGAAATTGGCCAGAGAAAAGAGACCTCAGCATGAACTCTCTGAACACAATATTCATGGCAATATCACACACACACACACACACACACACACACACACACACACACCCCAATACCCTGAAACTCCTGCAAATGTACAACCAAGGGAAATGATTAAGTGTGCCTGTAGGGTGGGAAAGTGTGCATTCACTAAACATTAATTATGAATACAGCAAAATATTTATGGTATGTTGAGGAAAAGTAGTAGATTGTAAAACAGAACAGTTCTTTTTATTTTATTTTTTTATTTTTATTGGTTTCAGAAAGGAAGGGAGAGTTAGAAACATCAATGATGACAGGGAATCATTGATTGGCTGCCTCCTGCACGGCCCCTACTAGGGATTGAGCCCGCAACCTGGGCATGTGCCCTTGACCAGAATCGAACCCAGGACGCTTCACTCCACAGGCCGACGCTCTATCCACTGAGCAAAACTGGCTAGGGCAGAACAGTTCTTAATATAAAATTACTGTACCGCTATAATCACAGCAATGCAAAATGTGATTATATTTTGCAAAATGTGATTACATACCAAAGGACAGTTGATATTAAAACAAAATTTGTAACTGTGTTAGGCCTATTAGTGGGCTTACAGGTGGTTTTGTAATCTTTTTCTCTTCACAATTTAAAAAAAAAAAAGTCCTGTATTGTTTTTTCCATAAAAGGAACATGTTTTAGCTCCCTGGGCACACTGGCTGAGGAAAATCCCAGCCCTGTGAAGTCAGCACCCAAGTTCCCCCAGAGACTCCCATGGGAGGCAGAGGGGTCCTGGGCCAGGCCCATGCACTTCTGAGTGGTAAGTGAAGCATAGAGCGTTTGCATGACTAACTTGGGGGAGGGGGAAACCACCAGAGAGTTGTTTCTATTTAAGCTCAGAGAAATGCAGAAGTAAATCTACTTGAGCCTAATTTGGTTTTAAAACGAAACCCACCATGCCATGGAGTTTTTGTGAGGGGGGGCTGGAGGGGGAGGGAGTCTGTAAGGAGGGAGAGTCAAGTCCGGGCTATAGTGACACTCACAGGAGAACCAAGCTCTTCCACGGGGTCCAGATTCCTGGGCCTCAGGCTCCTCAGCAGAGCCTCAGGGTTGGTGCAAAGGGTTCTGAAACCATAAATCACTGAGCATTGATGGACAGGCCAGCATTTCTTCACCAAACTGTTATAAACTCTTCAGGCATCATACAAGCTATGGAACTTCTTCCCAGAAAAATGCACATGGACCCACATTTTTTTTTAATTTTTTTAAAAAATATATTTCATTGATTTTTTACAGAGAGGAAGGGAGAGAGATAGAGTAAGAAACATCGATGAGAGAGAAACATCGATCAGCTGCCTCCTGCACATCCCCCACTGGGGATGTGCCCGCAACCCAGGTACATGCCCTTGACCGGAACGGAACCCGGGACCCCCCAGCCCGCAGGCTGACGCTCCATCCACTGAGCCAAACCGGCTTTGGCAGGACCCACATTTTTGAGACAATTTCAGGGTTTCCACGGAGCCCCTGAATCCTAGACCCTCCTCCTTGTCCCTGTACCTCTCCCCTGCCCCCCTTTAGGAATCTTGCTGGGCTTCAATTAAATACAATGTCTTACATAAGATGCATACAATGTGTACGTTATTGTTCCAAATCTGTTGATTGGATTGTAATAAATAGATATAAATTCACTCAAAAGAAATACGGAATTCAGAGACTTCTTGGTGTTGTTATGCATGTTCTCCAGAGAAAAAGTAAACGCCTGTGCAGGTTCAGGAGCGTATTAAGAGGGGTCTCCTATCGCAGGGGTCCCCTGTCCCCGCAGCAAGCCTATCTCCCAGCCTCTCTTCCAAGAGAGTGGGTCCAGCCGGCCGTTCCTCTGCCCCAGGGCCCGGGCTCTGCAGGACGCAGGGCTCTGGGAGGACCCCAGCTTTTCGGGCGGAGGGGAGGGGAGGGGAGAGTTGTCACGGAAATACTGCCAGCACTGGCTGACTCACATGTGTTTAAAGTTTTATTCTCCATTTATGACCGGGTTTTCCGGACGTAGATTGTCAGCGCGTGTCCAAAGAGTTACAGTCTGAGCTGGGCGGACATACAGTCACTGGGGTCGCTCCGGGTGAGCGTCTTTGGATGGTGTCCCCAGGGCCCGGGGGCGTGGGCGACTGTCACCCGCCGCCGAAACCCGCAGAATGTCCTGCCCTCGAGCTCCCTCGCCCGGGCGCGCCGGGGAGCTTAGCCCTGACCTGGGGAGCGCACCGCCTTCGGGCACGAGGGGCGTGCAGTGCGCGGTGGCGGCCGCAGCGCTTGAGGCTCCGCTCCCGGCACGCATCGGCCTCGGGTTGGACCGCATCGGCCTCGGGTTGGACCGCATCGGCCTCGGGCTGGACAACACGCGGCCCAGGCTATGTGGTCCCTCACCCTCCGCAGGGCGGCTCGCAGCTTCATGGGGAGATAGAGGGAGTGGAGGGGCGGGCGCATAGCCCAACCCATCCTCCATTCCCCATCACTGACCTTCCCAGGACCATACCCCCTGGCTCTCTACTCATCTCCGAGATGCTCAGAACTGATTTCGACTTTGGCAACCGAACCGGGTTGGTTCTAGGCGCTCCAGGCAGGCTCAGTGCCTGGCTCATTTGACAACAGTCTCTGGCACACACAGTGGGTATGTGTACATCTGTTATTTTTCATGTTTGAACCGTGTTTGCTCCAACACTTCCCCCAGTGGGTACCGTCAGCTCTGTGCGGGGCAGGATGGAGGACAGCTGCGGAAGTGGAGGGAAATATGCGGGCCCCGCAAGCAGTTCTGAGCTGGAAGTCCAGCGCCCTTTCCGGGCGCAACGTCTCGGAATTCCACGCAGTGTCAAACCCCTCGGCTGCCAGCCCAGGGGACAGGAAAGTGGAAATGCCCGAGGGGAGAGCCCACAGGGAACAGTCCACACCCCACAGCTGGGTACAGGCCCGGCTCTACTGGTTGCCGGAGACATGGGATTAGGGAAGCTCGAGGCCCCAGGAGACCTGGACAGAAGGAGGCCGGCCAAAGCGGCCCCAAATCCTCCCGTGGGGACAGCAGGACACACACACCCGCGTTCGGAGGTGAGCGCCGCTGGGGATCTGCCCACACTTCCAGGTTCTGGGGGACCGGGGCGGCCTGCCTGCAGGGGCGAAATGTTCCGTTGGTTCTGCTGGGCTGGGCTGACACCAGAGCCAAAAATAGAAGCTGAGATCAACTGAAAGGAAGGAGACTGAGCAAACATTCGTTTATATATAATCCTGATGAGACACACAGTAAAGTAGTATCCCAAACACAGCAGTGGGGGAGGATTACTCAGTATAGCACACTCAGGTAAATGAAAGAAATTTTGGAGGATAAAAGTAAATTCTATATTATACTTCAAAATAAATTCAAAGTGGATTAAAATACTAAATATTTTTTAAAACAGTCATAGAAACACTATATAAGTAGGATAAACAGTTTTATATTTATGGCTAAATGTCAGCTTTGAAACAACAGAAGAAACTGCAAAGGAAGACTAAAATTCAAAAATATAAAAACTGCCAAAACCGGTTTGGCTCAGTGGATAGAGCATCCGCCTGCAGACTGAAAGGTCCCAGGTTCGATTCCAGTCAAGGGCATGTACCTGGGTTGCGGGCACATCCCCAGTGGGAGATGTGCAGGAGGCAGCTGATCGATGTTTCTAACTCTCTATCTCTCTCCCTTCCTCTCTGTGAAAAATCAATAAAATATATTAAAAAATATATATTTAAAAACTGGACAGGAGTTTTAAAAGGCAAAAAAGGTTTGAGAAAAATGTTTGCACTAAATACAAGCAGAAAGTACCTCAAATGTATAAGTTACAGCTGCTTGTTTAAATAGATCAAAACTTTATTAAACTTTTTGTTTAATAGAAGATTCTACTAATGACCCCAGTAGAATGCCATTGAATTTTTTAAAATTAGGCATGAAGTAGTACTTTGAATATTTAACAATTTATTTACTTTATATACATAGGAAGACAATGATGAGTTTATTAAGCTAAAGTGATATAATCAAATATCTGCTATTTTTTCTTCACTAAACTAACAAAACTTTAGCCTCAATGGAAGGTGACATTGCAACAAGATTGCTTCACCCCATCCTCTTCTCAGAGCTGGAGTCAACCAGGCATGAAATGCTGCACTTCATTTTCAGCACACTCGGCCCTTTTCTTTTTAAATATGTTTTTATTGATTTCAGAGAGAGGAAGGGAGAGGGAGAGAGAGACAGAAACATCAATGATGAGAGAAAATCATCTATTGGCTGCCTCCTGCACGCCCCTACTGGGTATCCAGCCCACAACGTGGGCATGTGCCCTGACGGGGAATCAACCTGTGATCTCCTGGTTCATAGGTCAATGCTCAACCACTGAGCCACACCAACCAGGCACACTCGGTCCTTTTCTAAATAAAGGATCTAATGATATGAATTAAAGCACTGCTCCAGTTCAGGAAAAGTGTCTTCAAAGTAAAAGCAAAAAGAAGCCTTGAGTGGGCTTATCCAGTTTTGTGGCTTTGAATATCATCACTATCCTAATGATTCTCAAACAGGTCCCCAACAGAACCTCTGCCCCGAACTCCAGACTCAAATATCAGTCTGTCTATTGGCCTCTCAAAATGATGTCATACTTTAATGTCCAATACTGCCCACCTGTCCTCCAGCCCTCCTCCCCCAAACACCCCCCCACCCCCACAAAGTAGTTTCTCTAACAGACTTCATCTCAGTTCATAGCAAGTCTTTTGTTTGTTCAGCCCAAAAACTTGGAGTCATCCTTGACCCCTCTCTTTCCCTTAAAAGCTGTCAGGTCACGTACGTTCTCTACTAAAGTCTTCTACCCTTGTCTCCCCATCCATTAGCTGTAAAAGCTCACCATGCCCTAAAGGCCCCATCACCTCTCTGACCTTTTCTCCTACTACTCTCCCCTTCCTTCACTCCTCTCTGTCACCCTGGCCTCCTTGCTGCTCCTCAAACACGCCAGGCTCCTGCCCACAGGCCTGTGGACTTGTTTCCTCGGCCAGGAATGCTGCTCCCCTTATCCGTGTGGTCCGTGCTTCACTTCCTTCAGGTCTTTACTCAAAAGCCAAAACAACTTTCTCAGAGTCAAAGACACAACAACTCCAAGCTTTGGATTTTCCACTTGACCTAAAGAGATATATGCATTTTACTTATTTATTTTGTGTATATCTGTATCTCCCCATTAGACTGTAAGTCTCTGAGGGCAGGGGTTGTGGTATGTTTTGTTCACTGATGTGCTCAGAACAGTGCCTACCACATGGTAAGTACTTGATAGTCATTGAATAAAAGACAGGAAGAGGGAACCATAAAAGACACACTCAGGGGGCAGACTCAGTGAGCACCAAAGCCCCATTGAAGCAAGTCTTGCCCCAGAGGGATGTCTCCAGCACAGAAGTTCTCCCACTGCAGACACAGCTGATTCTCACAGCCAATTGGCCTGGAGGTCAATTCCTCCCAGTGATAACTACAACAATCAAGGCTTAATTACAACAAGACTGTGCACAAAGCCCACAAGGGGGTGCACCAAGAGTGTCTACCTCAGGTAATTGGGACACTTAGCACAGAAAGGCACTCTATTGACACAGCGAAGCATAAAAAAATGCCGAGACAAAGAAACAGGACACGAATGACAGAAATGGAGGAAAGCAAACTGCTGGATATAGAGTTCAAAACCACACTTTTAAGGTCTTTAAAGAACTGTCTAGAAGCCGCCGATAAATTTAGTAAGGCCCTCGAAAAGATTGGTGAGACCGCCGATAAATGTAGTGAGATCTTCAAGAAATCTAGTGAGACCCTCGATGTTGTGATAAAGAACCAACTAGAAATTAAGCATACACTGACTGAAATAAAGAATATTATACAGACTCCCAACAGCAGACCAGAGGATCGCAAGTGTCAAGTCAAAGATTTGAAATACGAAGAAGCAAAAAACACC
>NW_005871109.1:4372026-4398965 GCF_000147115.1 Myotis lucifugus
AGGGACATAGAAAGGGAATGGACTGACTATTCTTGGGAGGGGGAAAGGGGTGTGGGGGGTTCGGGAAGAGATTGGACAATAATCTTGCACCTATGGATGAGGACAGTGTGTGGGGAGTGAGGGCGGAGGATGGGGTGGGAACTGGGAGGAGGGGAGTTATGGTGGGAAAAAAGAGGAACCAATGTAATAATCTGAACAATAAAGATTTAATTAAAAAAAAGACAGGAAGAAGGGAAAACAGATAACAACAATGTGGACTGGTGCCAGGGTCTCCAGTTTCAATCCCCTGACATCTGGATTCTCTCTTCTATGCCACTGAAGTTGCTCTTTCCAATGTCACCAGAGTTTCATGTTGCTAAACTACAGGGACACTTCAGTCCTTATCTTATTCGTCCTCTTCTCTATACTGACCACTTCCTCATCCTTGAAATTCTCTTCTCCTAGGGCTACCAAGACAGACACCTCTCATTCTCTTCCATCTCCTTGGATGCTCTTTCTCCATCTTCCTCAATAATTCATTTTCCCTCGTCAACCCCATAAATAGAACTGTTCCCAGGGTTCTGCCCTGGGTTTATTTCTCTATTTACAAATTTTTCTCAGATTATCTCTCACAACTTAAGGTTTCAGTAACTACTCAAATGACGATGGTGCACAAATCTGAATCTTGGGCATTGATGTACAGCTGATAACCCATTGGATATTGCCACCAGCGTGCCCCTCAGGGACCTTAAACCCACCACATCAAAAACTGAACTCTGTTCTATAACCTGAGCTCCCCTTTCTCTTCACTAAGACATTATATACCCTGTGTGAAATAGTGGAATCTATATTAAGACCAGCAGATACCACCTCTCCCCTGGATAGAAAAGGAAACTTGAACAGTACTTATTATTACAAATTTAAGATGCATTAAAATGTTCCAATCATTCTTTTCATTCAGCAAGTTGGTGAACGTAATGCAATCTTGCCCTTTAAGTCCTGAGTTGCTAAACTGTGGTTTCTTCTCATACAGATGGTTTCGGGAGGAAATGCTGGGCCTTGGTCAGCTGCCCGTTTTGGGTTGGCGGTTGACCTGAGTCATGGAGTCTGGAGCAGTCTGGGTAAGCATTCAGACACAAATTCTGCTTTATTGCAGATATTAAGCTTTCTATGAGAAGAGGCAAGGTCACATGTAAAGCTAAAACCTGATGTCCTCTGAGGACGCTCCAGAAAGTACCGAGGTTTCTCAGTGTCATATCCTTTCGTGAACCACAGTTGACAGAAGATGGGGTTTGAAAGAGGCCAAAGCTGTAGTGGTAATAGAAGCTCTTCTCACCTCCCTAAGTTGTTGCGACTCATATTCCTTGACTGACAAGGCCTAGGACATCTTATGTGCTTTTCTTTCACTTGTTCATTCATCATTATTTTCAACTCCTCTCTGGAAAAGAATAAACAAAAATTCACATCTCTCGGCAGTTTATCGCAGAATTGAAACCTTAGAAATGGAAAACATGAATCTGGCAAAGTGAAGCTGGGTTCCCAATACCATTGTGCAAAACTAGCTCGCTTTCTCCCTCTAACACACATGTATGATCTCACCAGCCTAATATCCCATCCACTATTATTTCTCTGTGCCTCGTTCATGCTAATCCCTCTACCTAGGAAACTTTACCTTACTTGTTTGGCAAACTCTTATTCATTGGTTAAGTCCTTGATGAAGTGTCACCTCTCCTGGGAACAGCAACATTTACCTCTACCTGCTGGATTGCTTATTATTTGGTCCCCACAGTGACTTATGCGTGCTCTAAAAGAGCACTTACTGTAACTAGTTAGTTGTTTCTAATACCTCCACATAACTGTGTGCAATGGAGAGGGGATATTTGTATCTCACTGCCTATCATTAGCTAATAAACCCTAACACAGTGTAGATCCTCAAAATACATGTTGATTGAAAAAATGAATCAAGGAATACAACCAACAAAGGAAACATGGGTGTACCTCCACCCTATACTTCAGTCCATTCAGTGTTGGAGCCAGGAACCTATTTGGGAAGCACATGGTGGGACTAGGTTTTCTGCCTTCCCCAACTTCATTATTCCCTCCACCCCTCTGAATGAAGAAGTTTGAAATACCACCTTTTTCCAAATTTATTTGTAAAATACAAGACTCCTCACTGGTTTTTATCTCCAGCTTCTTTAAGTACAGCACCTTTGACAGAGCAATACCAGGAGGCAGACAGGAAAACAAGGTGCACATTGTAATTATTGTCCAAATCACTAGCCACATCTCTTAAGCTGTTAATGGAACTGTGTGGTCCCTACTCCTGTTCTGCAGAGGTCAAGGTCTATCAGCAGAATTCTTTCCGGAACAGCTGTGTGTGGTGCTTTGCACAAAGTAGTCAATAGAAAATGGATGCTATAACCATATGTAACCAGGACAAAGAGGTGGGCCAGGAGGAGATGCTGGGAAATCTTGACTCAGTAGAAGCCCCAACCAAGGGATTTTACCATGAACCCTGGGATCTTTGGCATACATTTCTCAGTCATACAAGATCTAGAATATTTAATTCAAGGCTGCCAGTTTAGAGAAATACATTGCACTAGAAACTCACCTCAACATAGCTTACGCCCAAAAAGAGGAATATAGTCATGAAAACAAACCAAGATTGGCTTCAGGGACTGATACACTGTCAGATCATGCTCTCCTCTGTTCTCAATGCCGAGTTTGTGTTGGTTCATTCTCTTCTCCTACAGACAGGCTTTTCTAAGCAGTGGGAAGCTTGGCTTCCCCATCTTTGCCAACATAGCAATTGGAGCATATGCAAGATTCCAGGAAAAACTCAGTTTGGCCCCGCCCAGATCACATAGGTGCCTCTGTATTCAAGGGAATGGTCCCAGAAATCTGGGGGAGCAGAGGCATGATCACTGGACAAATCTTTACCAGACAGGTGATTTGTATTGACTGCATATGTTAATAACAAGATATTTTTAAAGTTTTTATTACAAAATGGACTCATTGGGTAAAATGTAGAAAGTTCAGAAAAGAAAAAAATCCCATAATCCCACCAAATGATAGCCATTGTTAGCCTTCCATTCTCGTTTAATGCTTTTTTTTTTCAATCTTCATCCCAAAATATATTTTTCCATTGATTTTTTAGAAAGAGTGAAAGGGCCAAACCGGTTTGGCTCAGTGGATAGAGCATCAGCCTGCGGACTGAAAGGTCCCAGGTTCAATTCCGGTCAAGGGCATGTACCTGGGTTGCGGGCACATCCCCAGTAGGAGATGTGCAGGAGGCAGCTAATCGATGTTTCTCTCTCATCGATGTTTCTAACTCTCTATTCCTCTCCCTTCCTCTCTGTAAAAAATCAGTAAAATATATTAAAAAAAAAAAAAAAAAAGAAAGAAAGAGTGAAAGGGAGGGAGGAGTGAAGGGAGAGAAACATTACTGTGAGATACACTGACTGGTTGCCTCCTGCACATGCCCCAACTGGGTCCGGGGATCAAACCTGCAACCAAGGTACATGCCCTTGACCAGGAATTGAACCTGCAACCCTTCACTTTGTCAACTGAATGCTCTAAACACTGAGCAACTGGCCAGGGCTTGCTTAATGCTTTAAAAAAATAAATCCTGCCGAAACCAGTTTGGCTCAGTGGATAGAGCGTCGGCCTGTGGACTGAAGGGTCCCAGGTTCGATTCCGGTCAAGGGCATGTACCTTGGTTGCGGGCACATCTCCAGTAGGAGATGTGCAGGAGGCAGCTGATTGATGTTTCTCTCTCATCGATGTTTCTAACTCTCTGTCTCTTTCCCTTCCTCTCTGTAAAAAATCAATAAAATATATTTTTAAAAAAATAAAAATAGAACATTTAAAAAAAATAAAAAAAATAAATAAATCCTGTATATACAATTTTACTGAGTTTTTCACTTTTACATTATAACACATGCATTTCTCCGTCATAAAAGCTCCTGCAACATTGCTTTATATAGCTATACAGTGCACGCTGAAAACTTTTTAATGACCTCATTCAGAAGGAAAGAAGGTAGTGGAGTGAGATGGTATTTTCAATTCATGGGACTCAATCCCAGAGAAGAGGCCATCAGACTGGAATTCTCCTCCCCCATTTCCTGCATTCCTTCAAACACTTCCAAACTTGTCTCATCCACACTCACTCTTCCTCTGCTCCAGACTCAGAGGGCTTGCTATGAATTTGGTTAGTGGTTCAGCCAAACACTTTAGGCTTGAATCCTGACATTTTGCAGCTATGTAATCTGGGAAATGTCTTACCTTCCTAAAAATATCATGTGCACAGTGGGGATTTTGACATAGTTCTTAAAAGGATTAAATAACATCTACACTAATAAGACAAATATGTTAATTGACCATAACTTCGCTACGCCCAAAGCCACGCCCACCGGCCAATCAGAGCGACTATATGCAAATTAACTGAACCAAGATGGCACCTGGCAGCCACGGAGCTGGAGCAAGCAGGAGGCTTGGTTGACCCGGGCAATGGAGGAAGCCAAGCTTCCAGCCTGCCCTGAGCAGGCTGTGGCCTCCGCTCATGGAAACAAAGTTTCAATTATAGAAGACAAATAAATCCCAGATACCTGCTTCCAGCCAGCCTCCACTGGGAGCTTGGGTGGCTGGGGGCCGTGGCCAGCCTGAAAACAGCCATCAGCCCCTCACCCAGGATGGCCACACCCTCATGGGTTGAGGGTCCCTGCTGGGGGGTTGGCCAGCCTGAAAACGGCCCTCAGCCCCTCACCCAGACGGGCAGGCACCCCAGCAGGACCCCCCACACTGAAGGGGCTGTGGCCAGCCTGCAAACAGCCATCAGCCCCTCACCCAGGCTGGCCTGGCACGCCTATATAAAAGGATAATATGCAAATTGACCCTAACAGCAGAATGACTGGTCACTATGACACACACTGACCACCAGGAGGCAGATGCTCAATGCAGGAGTTGCCCCCTAGTGGTCAGTGCACTCCCACAGGGGGAGCTCTGCTTAGCCACAAGCCAGGCTGATGGCTGCCAGTACAGTGGTGGTGGTGGGAGCCTCTCCTGCCTCCTCAGCAGCGCTAAGGATGTCCAACTGCAGCTTAGGCCTGCTCCCCGCTGGCAAGGGAACATCCCTCGAGGGTTCCCAGGCTGCCAGAGGTATGTCTGACTGCCAGCTTAGGCCCAATCCCCCAGGGAGTGGGCCTAAGCCAGCAGGTGGTCATCCCCCGAGGGGTCCCAGACTGCGAGAGGGCACAGGCTGGGCTGAGGGACCCCCTCGAGTGCACAAATTTTTGTGCACCGGGCCTCTAGTTATGTATATAAAACACTCAGCACATAATAGGTGACCAATAAGTGTTAATTAAAAAAAAAAAATTCCCCTTGCTATAGCTCTCCTCCCTTGCCCTTTTCAGCCATGTTTCTTGAAAAATGACTTTTACTATTTGGTAATCTCCCCTTTGCACTGCAACTCAGTATAATCTGGCTTTTATTCCTGACATTGCTCACCAAAGATATCCTAAAACACACTAGATGTGTTCATGGAGCTTCGAGTCATTTCTTAATCTTTTGTGTATATAGTCAATCAATTTCTCCTGGTTTCCATGACACCAGAGTCTTCCCAATTTTCTTAATTCTCATTCCTTTTTATTCTTCTTTGCTACCTGAATTCTACTGATTAGTATCTGTCCTCAACTTTTGAGTGTCTGGAAAATGCATGATTCTTTCTTATGAGATTGGAGTTAGAATTCTGGCTCGCCTACTTACCAAACTGAGTTCCCAAGTTATTTAACTCACCTGAACCTCCATAGTCTCAACTATGAAAAGGTGACTCCTCTCCTGGACAAACATCTTAAATGGAGTCACTGTACACTGAACCTGACCTTCTCTTTGGCGTAAAGGACTAGTAGGCATAAACTGGAATTCCAGGCTGGAAACCCATTTCATAGCATAAGTATGTCAAAACTCAAACAAATCATATACTCTCCATATTTATTAACAGTATAAAACTAACAATATGAGCTGTATTATACATGTTCCTTTGAGGTATTTTTCTTCATGGTCTGGACTGGCTGAGGTTTCTTAGACTCTTAGTTTAATGAAGTTTGGACAGAATATGCCATCTTTTCCTGGTAAATCTTCCCAAGATATTACTCCTTACTCCAGAGACCTTTGAACTGCATTGAAAATTAATGTCATCTGCCACAAAGGAAAAAAATAGTTCAATGATGTTCAGGTAAATGCCTCTCAAAGTTTTTCAAAGCTAAATGTTGGACAATTTCAA
Source organism: Myotis lucifugus (assembly GCF_000147115.1). NCBI lineage: Eukaryota > Metazoa > Chordata > Mammalia > Chiroptera > Vespertilionidae > Myotis > Myotis lucifugus. The sequence goes on from NW_005871109.1 coordinate 4,378,286, forward strand.
TTATGTCTTACTTTTCCATTTTTATAAAAATACACTTTGTTGAGCTCCTGAGAAATTTCTAACAATACAACCAGGTTTGCAGGAGAAACTTCTAGATCCACTCACGCTGCAATGTCAATCAGTTTCAGTGATGCTTTTTACAGTAATACAAATGCCTTCAAAATACTGAATGAGGCAGTTTCTTCCAAATTCCTAGTTTCAGGCTTCACTTACAATTTTCACAATACCCAAAACACTTCCAAAAGTCCTTTTTGATCCATCCTCCTTGATTGCTTTGACTTTTAAAAATTTCACAATAAAAATACCTTAAGGATGCAACAACTTATTTGATCTGTTGGCTAAAGTCAATGAGATGCTTTGTGGAGATAAATGGAGAGGAAGCAAAACAAATGTCAGGATACTGCTGCTTAAGAATTTGGAGACGGCTTGAAGCATTGGCCAAACCCAGCTGTTATCAATTTTTTAAATGCCATTATTTCTTGCCCTGTGGAACAAAGTAGAGTGATGCCATTATTTCTTGCCCTGTGGAATGAAGTAGAGTGAAAATCAAAGCTTGAGGATTGCTTCTTCAAAAGACATTAGTTCATTAATTAAAGGGGACTGCTTTGGATTCTTGGCAAAATAAAAGGTAAGGCACTAGTTTTAATTTGCAGTCAACTGTAATATGTGATTCCTTCTACCCAACTGCACAGTCGATACTTAAAAATTATCTCAAAAAGTAACAGGCCTTGCCCTAACCAGTTTGGCTCAGTGGATAGAGCGTCGGCCTGCGAACTGAAAGGTCCCAGGTTCAATTCCAGTCAAGGGCATGTACCTTGGTTGCACGCACATCCCCAGTAGGAGATGTGTAGGAGGCAGCTGATCGATGTTTCTCTCTCATCGATGTTTTTAACTCTCTATTCCTCTCCCTTCCTCTCTGTAAAAAATCAATAAAATATATATATTTTAAAAAGTAACAGGCCTCTCTGCATTTTAATTAAATTTTCTGGACAATTCTTCAATGCATTAGCACTTGTAGCTTCCGCCAGATGTTATGCTAACAAGTTCTCACTGTTATAAAATCAAACAAAAGCTGTTTAATGTGCAGCGTTCTCATGTGATAAAATCTCTACCTTTGTTTCTAACCAAAGGTCCTAGTTCAGGCCTTCCTTACTCTTACCGAGTTAATACAACAGTGGCTTTGAAACCAGTCTAAACAAAATCACCTGAATTCAATTTCTAATCTACCTCCAGCACCTTCCCAAGGTATGCAACTGTCCTTTGAGCCATCACTCTACCTTGCAGAATCCCTCCAACATAGCGCTCAACAAATGTTATTACCATTTTTACACAGGTCTGCTCTATTTCATCCTGAGTCACTACTGGGCAAAGCCTATTTCTTACTGGTCTTTGGTTTATCAGTTAGCATACAGAAGGTACTTAACCTGTTTCCTGTGTTGGACTGGATATAAGCCCAACTCGCATATCTGCTTTCAGATTCCTTAAGAATTCTCTTTGAAAACCAACATTTTCTAATCTAGTATTATTAAATAATGTGAAAAAAAAAACACTGCAAATTTTGATGAAAAACAATACCTGATTTTTTTTTCTTTGAAGCTAGTACACTAGGAAAATCGAGCCTTAATGACTTATAGTGGTCCTATGAACACTAATTTATCATACTTTTTATAGCTGTCTTCAGTAGCTACTGAAACCTGCTCCAGCCTTCACTGCTTTTTAGGTTTTCTGTCACCCACACCTACTAGCTTTCATATCTAATTTACCTGTCTACACCAATTCCTCTCACACCTGGAAATTTTGCTTTTCGTAGGCTAGAAAGCTAAAATAATCAAGCTTGTTAAAATGTTTATGGCAGGAAGAAATAGGCCCTGAGTGAGAAATTATGTACCCATGTTCAAAAAACACAAGGATCTTGCCCTAGCTGGTTTGGCTCAGTGGACAGAGTGTTGGCCTGTGGATTGAAGGGTCCCAGGCTCAATTACAGTTAAGGGCACATGCCTGGATTGCAGGCTCAATCCCCAGTAGAGGGCGTGCAAGAGGTAGCCGATCAATGATTTGCTCTCATCATTAATGTTTCTCTCTCTCTCTCCTCTCCCTCTCCATTCCTCTGAAATCAATTAAAAAAATTTTAAAATACTGTTTAAAAAAACACAAGGATCTTATGACATCCATTTTATCTGTTCAAGGTCTTCATTACTTACTCTCTGGCTCTAATCTTCATCAGAAAAATGTCACACAGAATTAGCACTGTGTATCACTTAAATTTGCATTCTCAATTAAAATCCAGCCTAGTTTACTAATTTAAAACGCTCCCCACTTTAAAGTTCTCTTCTGTGATTCAGTTCACATTAGAAAGTTATGAGTCATGTACAGTCACTTAAAAAGCTAAAGCTATTTTAAACCACCTTACACATTTATAGCAGATCAAAAGCATAATATGCAATGTGACATAAAATATTAAATATTTAAAATTACAAAATAAAAATATCCCAAGATTGATGTGTAAATTTTTCTTAAATTCCAAAATGTAACTAATATGAACTAAAGCTCAATACTAAATAATCCATGTTTCATATTCTATCAAAAATACATCCTCTGCTTTTAGTACTCTATATATAATGGAGATAACAGAAAATAGGCATCACAAAGATTTAGACAATTAAGGTAAGCTCAGAGTGACTTTTAATATGCCAAACAATGTTAATAATACACAAGTCAAACAGACAAGTGCAAACAAATCTTAAACCAAAATCAATAGGAAAATAAACAATAAACAGATTTTTTTCAATATCTGTTAGCCAGTACTATTAGTCAAGTGGCTAATCACAGATAAAATATATTTTATGAAAAGCTTGGAATAGTCAGAAGTCATTCTGGCATTTCAAACAGCTATGTACAGTATCACCAAGATTAGTTTATATACACCAATATTGAAGAGAAACTGGGCAAAACAGTTAAAAACAGACTAACAATACAATCAAGTACAAAACTTGGGTGGCGAGAGGAAAGGTTTTTAAAAATTCAGGGAAGGGCATTATCAGGAAAAATTACAAAACCAGCAAGGATTATACTACATTAATACAGCATTATGGGGGGAAAGGGTGCATTTCTCCAATGCACTAGCTTCAAAGTTCAAAGGGGGAAAAAGGCAAATAAGCTGCTTTTCATCAAGAGCAGCTATGTATTTCACATAATTGTTTTCAAAAGAAAGCCTATTAACAACAATGATTGTTTAATGCTACAATTTTACAGCAAAGACAAAACTAAAATAGCAGCAAATTCACAAGGCAATACTTCCACAGAATTATTCCATGGTTCATACAGTGCCCAAAAGTGCTCCCAGTTGGATATACAAATATAATTCACATAAAAAACAAAAAAGAAATATAAGACTGACACACAGGTACATTGAAGGCTAAGTAGTAACTGATTCTCTATTTCCCTTTTCGAAGGGAGAATGTTTGTAATAAAGCCCTTGGTCCTTTTTTACAAGTCACTACAGGGAAGGATACCTTTTATCACAATGCAACAGCAAACTATCAGCAGCACACCACCACAGTGGTTCACCCTGGAAAGGCTGATGTAACATCCAACAGTGACTGACATCCTAGAGAAGACAAACTGATAAACTAAATGAAAGCCTGATAGAGCACTGGTCAAAATACAGCTTTTAACTGTAATTCACAAATAAAAGTCCTAAAAAGTATTTCAGTAAAACTACTGACACCGATTTTAAGTAATTGCAAACTGGATTCTAGCAGTGATTTCAACCTAGCTTTAACTTCCTCTTGTCACAGTTTTTTTGGGGAGGTGGGAAATAAGTAGTTCAGTATATGGTAAGGCTGACAGAGCGATTCATTTTCTTTCCAATAAGTCGAGATGTTCTATTACTCTGGGTGGTGGACCTAGTGGCCATCCGGTCAGTGAAGAGTGCTCTTTCCTCAGCTGCAGCTTTTGCCATCTGGGCTTTCTTGAGTTCTCTACAAACACAAAAACAGAAAAACAAGACTTTTTACCTACTGTGTTAATTCTAGGAAGGGATCGTAAGAGGCCAAACACAAACTATATTATCAGCTGGAAGATCTTTGCATGTCATCATTATTCTAACATGCAACTGAGAAGAGGAAAAATACAGTATGAAACTTTAGCTTCTGCTCAAACAACTTAAATTTACAAAATAATCTTTATTTGTGCTATCAAATACAAAGTAATAAAGACATTACTAATGACTTTTTTTTTTTTTGGTGTGTTTTTAATGTCTTTACTGATTTCAGAGAGAGGGAGAGAGAGAAACATTGATCAGCTGCCTCCTGCACATCCCCTAAAGGGGGTTGAGCCCGCAACCTGGGCATGTGCCCTAACCAGTGACGTCCTGGTGCATGGAACAAAGCTTAACCAACTGATTCACACCAGCCGGGCATGACTGGGATTATTTTTGTTTCGTTTAAATATTTATTTTTGAAAGTATTACATATGCCCTCTTTTTTCCTCCTATCAACCCCCTCCAACCCCCCGCCTAGTCCTCCACCCCAGGCCTTCACCACCTACTGCCTGCATCCATGGGTTATGCATATTTGCATACAAAGTTTTTGGTTGATTACCTCCCACCCACTCACCCTCCCCCACTTTCCCTTCATGACTGGGTTTTAATAAAAACTTCAAATAGAACTCTAATCTGTAATTGTGAAATATCTTTACATAACAGAGGTGAAAGCAAAATTCTTCCTATTTGTATGAATAATTATATCTATCAAACTAGTGGCAAATAAACCTTTTCATATTTCAAGTCAAATTAGCTTAGAATCAAAATGGTAGCAATAAAGCAAATGAATCAGAATTATCATTCCAATCAGTTTTGAAATGTCAAAGGTCATTCACATCAAATATGAGAATCACCTACTAACCTAATTGACATTAATTTAATAAAAATTAGTACAACAGAAAGTTTCAAGGAATGTTCATTGATACTGAGACTTTGGGGGGGTATAGGCTCACTTAGCTTTTGCTATGATTTGAGACTTGGGGATTATCACCACTTGCAAATATATGCTAGTCTTAAAAACTTGAAGCCCAATAATTTCAAAGTCTAGAAACAACACAAATTTATAGGTCAAGTATTAAGTTAAGGCAGAAGTCCCCCAATTTTTAACTGTATAACATGCCAAACCACTATATTTGTCACTGACAGAAAGCCTTTATCATCTTGTTAAATTTGTGAATGAACACAAAGAAGTAAAAACAAAACAAAAAAAACCCTCACTTACTTCTGCAAAAGTGAATTTTTGAACTTTTCTGCATTCAATTCTATTCGTAATTGTTCTGCGCTTTTTCTAGAAGCAGACAGCAATATTGAATGCTTTACCAGTGCCGCTGCTGAAGGTCTTCTCTCTGGATCTGGATGAATCATAACCTGAAAGAGAAGTAAAATTAAGGTAAAAATATGTGATTTAATAAAATGTTAAACCATGTCAATAAAGTGCTTCATATAAAAAATACTCACTTTTAGCAACTCTGTAAATTCTTGGGAAAGCACTTGTGGAATCCGTGGTAATCTACCCTGTCTGATTTCATGCCACTGGTCTCCATTTCTGGGGAGAGGTTCAGCACCAGCAGCACATACCACTGTGAGGGCAAGGGCAAAAATATCTGCTTTTGGTAGATGGGAATAGTTCTGTAAAATAAAATAAAAAAATTTTAAGGAAATATAAAAATGCTCAAAATAAAGTAAGATTATACCTCATTATGATTTAGGTGAAAAACAGGACTAAACGAAAATGTTCAATGCCACATTTAAGTTTAGGACCTATTCAGAGAAAAAGTAAATGTGGGGGATTTATTCTAATTACAAAGTAATATACACTCTGAGGTGGAGGGGTTGGTAAAAACATTTCTAAAAGCGAATGTCTCCTGTCATTAGCCCAATTCAAATCTCAGAAGAAACTCCTATCCCTCTAGGACAGCGGTTCTCAACCTGTGGGTCGCGACCCCTTTGGGGGTCAAACAACCCTTTCACAGGGGTCACCTAAGACCATCCTGCAAATCAGATATTTACATTACGATTCATAACAATAGCAACATTACCGTTACGAAGTAGCAACGAAAATAATTTTTTTTAAATATATATTTTATTGATTTTTTACAAAGAGGAAGGGAGAGGGATAGAGAGTCAGAAACATCGATGAGAGAGAAACACCAATCAGCTGCCTCCTGCACACTCCCCACTGGGGATGTGCCCACAACCAAGGTACATGCCCTTGACCGGAATCAAACCTGGGACCCTTGAGTCTGCAGGCCGACGCTTTATCCACTGAGCCAAATCGGTTAGGGCACGAAAATAATTTTATGGTTGGGGGTCACCACAACATGAGTAACTGTATTTAAAGGGCCAGAAGGTTGAGAATCACTGCTCTAGGAGCATTCATATGAAAACACAAAACATACATACATGACAAGTTACAAATACACATAAGACACAAATATACATAAAAAGAACAATGATCATAATTTATTTGTTCTATTTCCAGTCAAAACTCTTATTGAGAAATATTTCTTCACACTTTTGAAACAGTACTATTAACTATTAGCCTTAATTTACTTAATCATTCCTGTGCTATTTATTTTGCATTGTTCTTGGTTTGTTTGAATAGGAATATTCCTGTAGGAGACTCTCAGAAATGGAAATTCTGAATGAAAAGGTACTTGACTTTTAAATGTTGATAAATACTAATATTCAGCTCTCCAAAAATGCTGTGCCATTTTAAAATTCTACCAGCAGGGTATGGAAACTTCTCTTTTACCACAACTCTACCATATTGAATATTATAAACTTGCCTTTACTGACTTGCTAATAGACTTTCTATTTTGTTATTGCTATTCTACGTTACTAGCTTAAAATTTTAATACATCTACATTTATATTAATTCTTCCAGCAAATGGTGTTGCAAAACAAATGGCATTATTAAAGGAGAAAAATTACCTCCTGTAAAACTTCATTTGCAAGAAAACGACTATCACCCTCTTCAACTTGTGGACTAGAGATTCTTGTTACGTGCCCAAGATCACCTAGAAGTATTGAAAAGAAATACAGCCAAGAATTAAAACACAACAGCTCCTCTTTTTATATTATAGTAATAATCTGGTTATCTTTCTTTCTTACCTATTTTAAAGATAACTTTGTTAGATATCCATTCATCTTCATCTCCATCTTCAGAGGCAGCATTTGGGATTGAGGTTCGAGATATGAAAATATTACCTGTCAAACAGTTATTTATATAAGCCACATTAACAATTAATAGTATAACCAAAGTTCACAAACAAGCATACATCAGAATCATCCAGAAAGCTTTTAAATATATAGATTCTTATATGTTCTATCCCAAACACTATGAAGTAACAGTCTCAAATGGGAACTGGGGCTTTATTTTCTAGGAATATACTTTCTGGCCTAGCTCTGATTCTTGAACACTTAGAAACCACTATAATTAGTCCCTTCACATCTACACATTGATCTTCAACAGTTTTATTTTTTTTAAATATATTTTATTGATTTTTTACAGAGAGGAAGGGCTAGGGATAGAGAGTTAGAAACATCGATCAGCTGCCTCCTGCACACCCCCTACTGGGGATGTGCCCAAAACCAAGATACATGCCCTTGATCAGAACCTGGGACCCCTCAGTCCACAGGCCAACGGTCTATCTGCTGAGCCAAACCGGTTAGGGCGATCTTCAGCAATTTTAATTACTGGAAACCATACAAATGGCAATACATATTAATTTGTAATGCTGCCAAAGCACAAATTTTAAACTCATGCTACAAGGCTGGTATGAAAAGAATGAGTCACATATCTATTGAGTTGGGCTGACCCCACAGCATCTTTACCCAATGTAGCTTTGTGGGGTTCACTGTCTCAGCTAAACAAACACTTTATCTTCAAATTTGAGCAAGCTCATGATTAACATAAATTTTAGCAACAGATCCCATTTTAATAGTTTTATCAATTTAGTATTGAACTTATAAATGTTATATTCACTGGAGTCATCTTTCCATTTTTGCTTTATTTATAGGACAACTTATTTGTGGCGGTATTTGTGAATTTGAAATTTTTAAACTTATTTTCAACTTCTGTACTTACAACATAAGGATCTACTTACTATATTTGACACAATACAAGGTGAGTGAGTATAGGCAAATCTTACTAATTCACATTTACTGCCTTCAGCCCAAATATATTTTATTTAAAATAAATATTTTAGTGCACTGTTAATGTACAGGCAAATTCTTCACATACTCTTATTAAAATAAATTGTGGCCCTGACTAGTGGTTAGAGAATCAGCCTGCACATTGAAAGGTCGTGGGTTTGATTTCCCTGTCAAGGGCACATACCTGGATTGTTAGTTCAATCCCTAGCCCAAGTTGAGGTTCATGTGGGAGGCAACCAATTAATGGGTCTCTCTCACATCCATGTTTCTCACTGTCTGTCTCTCTCTGTCTCACTCGGGCTCCCACTCTCTCTCTAAAAAAAAAAGACAATGGAAAAAATATCCTCAGGTGAGAATTAAAAAAAAAAAATTTGTGTAAAACAAATTCCCATTGATCATACACATTTCCATAGGGTAAAAAAAAACAACATATTAAATTTAACTTAAAAATACCTATCCTAAAATGTTTAACATGAACCCATCAACCTTTTAGTTATAATTTCAAAATTATAGGAAATACAAGGGGAGAAAGGAATAAATTAAATGTTACAAGGAAGCAACCAAATCCAGAAGGAAGAACATCTTGCAAGACAAGGTCTATACTATTATTTTTAGAAGTAGAAGGTAAAACCTAAAAGACAATGGATATAACCAGATGTAATACATGTTCCTGAGAAAAATAGTAGTTTGGACTAATCAACTATTAAGAACTTGGGTTAAGACTTTCTCCAGAAGGCTCTCACAAGGAAGCCCCAGCAACCTCAGGGGCTGCAGAGCAAATTGCCTTGGGCCTATTACTGATCTACCCAGGCTCTGAGCTGGTGGAAGCCAAGCTAACCTTTGTATACAACTTGACTCCTCACACATGCACTCAGGCTCAGTAAAGACAGTCACAAACTGCAGACTGCTTGGTAGCTCCAGACAGGTAGCCCACACCCAGTCACAGGCAGCGTCTGACATCCACCTGCACTGAAAGTTCCTCCCAAGTGGACCCAGAACCAACATAACCAGAGGTAGGCTTTAGACTACACCAGAGCATGACCCAACTAGCCACAGAAGTGGCACACCCAAAGGGAGATCCTGACAGGCATCAGACCCTGCTGGGGCCAATTCTGTTGGGGGGAAGGGGGAGGGGGGGCAGCAGCATGGTACTGTAGCTTCCACACAACAGCTCATATGCTGTGGTTGGGGTCAATCCTCATAGTCAGCCAGCCTGAGGGCATTCAAGACTCAACTACAACAGGAAGGCTTCCATAATAATCCACACAAGAGACATTCCTGGAGCACCTAGTTCAGGTGACAAGATTGTGCCACTGAGCTCCACAAGACACCTACTACATAAAGACCATTATAACAAGACTGGGAAACACAGCAGATCTACCTAATACACAGAGACAAACAAAAAATAAGTCAAAAAAACATGCCCAAAATGAAAAAACAACAGTCATTCCTCCAAAGAATAACTAAATGAAATGGAAGCAACCAAGCTACCCAATGCAGAGTTCAAAACAATGGTTATAAGGATGCTCAAGGAACTTAGGTAAAGAATGAACGATCGGTGAGAACTTAGATAGTAAGCATTAAAAAAGACAGAGCCCTAGCCGGTTTGGGTCAATGGAAAGAGCGTCGGCCTGTGGACTAAAGGGTCCCAGGTTCAATTCCAGTCAAGGGCACATGCCCAGGTAGCAGGCTTAATCCCCAGTACGGGGTGTAGGGGGGCATGCAGGAGGCAACCAATCAACAATTCTCTCTCATTATTGATGTTTCTCTCTCTCTCCCTCTCCCTTCCTCTCTGAAATCAATAAAAATATATTTAAAAAAAGGACAAAGAGCCCTGGCCAGTTTGGTTCAGAGGTTAGAATGTCGGCCCAGGGACCAGATCATGGGTTCAATTCCGGTCAAGAGTACATAATTAGGTTGCATGTGGGAGGCAATCAATCAAAGCTTCTCTCTCACATCACTGTTTTTCTCTCTCCCTCCCTCGCTTTTTCCTCCCTTCCACTCTGGCTGAAAATCAATAGAAAATATTTCCATGGGTGAGGATTTAAAAAAAAAAGAAGACACAGAAACCATAAAAAAGCAGTCAGAAATAAAGAAAACAATATCAGAAATGAAGAATACATTAGAAGGAATCAACAGCAAGTTAAATGAAGCAGAAGACAGAATCAGCGAATTACAGGACAAAATAACAGCAACAAAAAGAAACCAGAATGTGAAAAAAAATGAGAAAACTTCACCCTGGCAGGTGTGGCTCAGTTGGTTGAGGCAACTGATCCAATGTTTCTCTCTTAGATCAATTTTTAAAATAATTTAAAAACAAACAAAAAAAATCTATAATAAGAGACAGAGGGCACTACATAATGATAAAGGGATCAATCCAACAAAAGTATGATATAACCCTTATAAACATTTACACACCCAACATAAAGGCTCCTAAATATACAAAGCAAATCTTGATGGATATAAAGGGAAAGATGGACAGAAATACAGTCAGACTAGGGGATTTTAACACCTCACTGACATCAATCGATAGATCTTCCAAACCAAAAAGATCAGCAAGGTGGGAGGTGTGCAGGAGGCAGCTAATCCATGTTTCTCTCTCATCCATGTTTCTAACTCTCTATCCCTCTCCCTTCCTCTCTGTAAAAAAAATCAATAAAATATATTTTTAAAAAATAATATAATAATACATTTTTAAAAAATCATACACCATGATCAAGTAGGATTTATTCCTGGGGTGCAAAAAATATCTGCAAGTCAATTAACATGATACGCCACATAACAACATGAAGGATAAAAATCAAAGAATCATTATCAATAGATGCAGAAAAAGCATTTGACAAACTCTAGCACCCATTTATGATAAAAACTTTCAGCATAACAGAAATACAGGGAGCATACTGCAACATAATAAAGGCCATCTATGACAAACCCAAAGCCAACATCATACTCAACTGGCAAAAAACTAAAAGCATTTCTCTTAAGATGAGGAACAAGATGGGGATGTCCGCTTTTACCACTCTTGTTTAACATAGTAATTGGAAGTCCTAGCCACAACAATCAGACAAGAAATAAAAAGCATCCAAATTGGAAAGGAAGAAATGAAACTGTCATTATTTACAGATAACATGATACTGTATATAGAGTACCCTAAAGATTCCACCAAAAAACTACTAAAATTGATAGAGTAGCAGGATATAAAATTATATCCAGAAATTGTGGGGGGTTTATTGATTTCAGAGAGGAAGTGAGAGGGAAAGATAGAAACATCAATGATGAGAGAGAATCATTGATCGGCTGCCTCCTGCACGCCCCCTACAGGGAATTGAGCCCACAAATGAGGCATGTGCCCTTGATCAGAATCAAACCCAGGACCATTCAGTCCACAGGCCAACGCTCTATCCACTGAGCCAAACCAGCTAGGGCTGTTTGTATGTTTTATACACCAATACTGAACTATCATAAAAAGAAACTAAGAAAACAATTCCATTTACAACTACATCAAAAAATAAGGTACTGCCTTAGCTGGTTGCCGTGGTTAGAGCTCAGCCCATGGACTGAAAGGTCTTGGGTTTGATACCAGTTAAGCGGATGTACCTGGGTTGCAGGCTTGATCTCCGGCCCAGGAGCGTGCAGGAGGCAACCAATCGATGTGTTTCTCTCACATCAATGGTTTCTCTCTCTCCCCCTCCCTTCCACTTTCTAAAAAAAGTCAAATGGAAATGCTTACAGCTCTTTTTGAATTTGTCTAGCAGGTCTTCTGGTTTGTACCAGAAGGCCCTTAAAAAAAAAAGTCAATGGAGCCCAGTCGGAGTGGCTGACCATCAATCTATGAACTAGGAGATCACGGTTTGATTCTCCGTCAGGGACTTGATCCCCAGTGTGGGGCATGCAGGAGGTAGCCGATCAATGATTCTCTCATCATTTATATTTCTATCTCTCTCTCCCTCTCCTTTCCTCTCTAAAATAAATAAAAATGTATTTTTTTAAAAAGTCAATGGAAAAAATATCTTTAGGTGAGGATTAACCAAACCAACAATAAAAATAAGTTGCCCAAAGGTCTTTAAAAATAATAAAAAAAAACACATTAAGATGCATCTGTTTTCATATTGTTTAACAACGTCATTTATTCTCTATTATCCTACAGAACACAGGTCAGAGGATGTGTAATACTTACTAGGCTTTATATCCATGTGAACCAAAGACATTGAATGAATATACCTCAAGCCCCGGCCAACTTGCAAAAGGAGATCCTTCAGCTCTGCTTCTATAAAGTAACGTATGCTTCTATAGTTTATACTTATGGCATCAGCTAAACTTCCACCTAACAAACACACACACACAAAAAATTAGCATTTTCTTTTTTCAGAAATATTCTTATTTTTCTTCCTTTTATCTTTTCTGAATGACCACAGACTTAACCAAGAAAATGACATTTTTATAGGACCTATTCCCTTCAATCTGCTTGTGAAATAAAAATTTTATTTATTCTTTTTATAGCTAATACACTCACATAGGTACAAAATATAATGTAGAGTCTCTGGGATATCCATATACCCCAGCAACCCACTTGGTTCTTTTCCCCCAGAATAAATCAATGTTATTAGTTTCCTATGCATTCTTTTCAACTCCTTTTTATACAAATGACATTTTCACTATTTTAAAAAATATTTTTATTGACTTCAGAGAGGGAGAGGGAGAGAGAGATAGGAACATCAATGGTGAGAGAGAATCATTGAACAGGTGCCTCCTGCATGCTCCCTACTGGGGATTGAGCCCACAACCCAGGCATGTGCCCCAACCAGGAATCCAACCGTGACCTCCTGTCCCCATGGAGAAAGCTGTACCAATTTATACTCTCATCATTAATGTATGAGAATATCTGTTTTCCCACACCCTTGATAACTATCTATAAATTTTATAGGTAAAAACCAGTATCTTGGGCCCTGCTGGTGTGGCTCAACAGTTGTGCATCGACCTATGAACCAGGGGGTTATGGTTCAATTCCTGGTCAGGGCACATCAATCAGTCGCCTTCTGTATACTCCCCAAGGGATCAAACCTGCAACCCAGGGATGTGCCCTGGCTGGGAATCAAACTGGCCACCTTTTTAGTGCACAGGACGATGCTCAACCAACTGTTGAGCCACTCTGGCTGGGCCCACCACTTCTTTTTAAAACTTAATTAGAAATAATAAAATCAAAGCCAGGATAATAATATCAGAAGTCAATGAAGTATTAGGAAAGGAAGTTGCACAATTTGAACAAGAATGAGTAACAGCCCTAACCGGTTTGGCTCAGTGGATAGAGCATCAGCCTGCGGCCTCAAGGATCCCAGGTTCGATTCCGGTCAAGGGCATGTACCTTGGCTGCGGGCACATCCCCAGTAGGGGATGCACAAGAGGCAGCTGATCAATGTTTCTCTCTCATCGATGTTTCTCTCTATCCTTCTCCCTTCCTCTCTGTAAAAAATCAATAAATATATTTTAAAAAAAAAGAATGAGTAACAAATGGCAAATTTGTTTTTTAAATAAAAATAAACCACACTTGAGTATCTTAGGCTTAAGTTGGTTCTCCATACTTAACCTGCACAAGTTTTGAACTGCAGGGCAAAAAGGGGCTCTAGAAGGGAACAGGTCAATAAACCTGTCAGACAAGGGGACTTGAAGTCCTAGATCAAGTTTAATAAGAAAGAGTATGGCTTCTTTTTAGTGGGTATAGCAACTATAGCTAAACCAGTTCTTTTTATCGCATTGCCAAAAGGGCAAGAGAGGTGAGAAGAGCAAAACATTCATCTGATTTTTAGGTTCTCTTCCCCTATCTGGCAACATTTTTATACACTTATTTCAGTCTATCACTACACTAAAGACAACAGACTTAAAATGCAAATGACTCTGAGATAATAAGGAAGCTTAGTCACTGATAAAGGATATCAGTTAATCAACATGTACAAATCAATGATAACAATCCTTTCCCTGTGAAACTGTGTTTTCTGAAGATCAGGCTTATTACTATTCAAAGCTTTTCAAAAGTGGAGAAAGGAATAAGTGGAAAAGAAAAACAAAAGATAAGAAAAGCTCGCAGTAACCAGTTTGGCTCGGTGGATGGAGCGTCGGCCTGCGGACTGAAAGGTCCCGGGTTCGATTCCGGTCAAGGGCATGTGCCTTGGTTGCGGGCACATCCCCAGTGGGGGGTGTGCAGGAGGCAGCTGGTCGATGTCTCTCTCTCATCGATGTTTCTAACTCTCTATCCCTCGCCCTTCCTCTCTGTAAAAACTCAATAAAATCTATAAAAAAAAAAGAAGAAAAGCTCACAAATGTATCAGCATAGTCTTAGTTTCTTTCATCTAAGCAGAATAAACAACCATACAAAAAGACATCCCTGTACCACACAGGCCTACTTACTTTTTAAAGATCTTTATTATTCTTGAAAGTTTTGTACTGCCCCAAAATAATCTGTTTCAAAAGATTATTTTATAACCTAACTTTATAATAGGACAACATCTGAATTATACAACCATGTAATTTCCTAGGTTGTTACAAATTTGTGATCCCTGGACTACCATTGAAATACGTAAGGGAACCAACCACATCAAAAAGGTGACAGAAAAAAAAAAGTGACAGGAAGGAAGAAATTAATAGGAGACAGTGTCTAGCAAATATGGAGTGGAAAAGACATTATGGTTGAGTTGTACTATATCAAATGTAGTAACTGAAAAATAAAGGTTAAGAAACAGATCATGGAAGACAGATACATAAAAATTTTTGTTGTTGTTAATCCTCACCTGAGGATATTTTTTCAATTTATTTCTAGAGAGTAGAAGGAAGGGAGGAGGGGGAGAGAGAGGAAAACATCTATTGGCTACCTCCCTGGGCTGGTGAACCTGCAACTGAGATATGTGCCCTAGACCTTCAGTTGGAAGGCTGAAGCTCTAATCCAGGGCTTCTATCTATCTTATCTATCTATCTATCTAATCTATCTATCTAATCTATCTATCTATTTATTTATTTATTTTAGAATGGAAGAGGCATGTAAGGATGGGGGGAGGAGGGGGGGCTGAGAGATATCAATTTGGTTGCCTCCCCCACGCGCCCAGGCGGGAAATCAAGTCTGCAACTAAGGTACATGCCCTTGACAGGAATCGAACAAAGGACCCTTCAGTCCACAGGCTGACACTCTAACCCAGTGGTTCTCAACCTGTAGGTCGCGACCCCTTTGGGGGTCGAACGACCCTTTCACAGGGTTGCCTAAGACCATCGGAAAACACATATATAATTACATATTGTTTTTGTGATTAATCACTATGCTTTAATTGTTCAATTTGTAACAACGAAAATACATCCTGCATATCAGATATTTACATTACGATTCATAACAGTAGCAACATTACAGTTATGAAGTAGCAACGAAAATAATTTTATCGTTGGGGGTCACCACAGCATGAGGAACTGTATTAAAGGGTCGCAGCATTAGGAAGGTTGAGAACCACTGCTCTAACCAGTGAGCAACCAGTTAGGGTGCTCCATAAATATTTTTTTTAAATGTATTTTATTGATTTTTAAAGAATATTTTATTGATTTTTTTACGGAGAGGAAGAGAGAGGGATAGAGAGTTAGAAACATCGACCAGCTGCCTCCCGCACACCTCCCACTGGGAATGTGTCCGCAACTAAGGTACATGGCCTTGACCGGAATCGAACCTGGGACCTTTCAGTCTGCAGGCCGACGCTTTATCCACTGAGCCAAACCAGTTAGGCCGCTACATAAATATTTTGATGGTATATAAAGTATTTCAAAAGATTTGTGAAGCAAACTAGTAGCAATGATATATACTGAGCACTCAGTTCTTTCAAATATAGAGAACTAATAAAATAATGAGAAATGAGGTATGTTAACAGGTCTTTTACTCCTGTTTTGTTCAGTTTTTAAAGATGGAAAACCTGGATCCACTACTATACCACTTATTCACAAGCTATGAGATGGCTGGTCTTGTTTAAGGAAAAAAATGAGGATCAACAAAAATAATAATATACAAATAAATCTTTGCTACCACCTCAAGTATTCAATAAATTTGAATATCCATAGTATACATAAATAAAAATCCATTATATGTATGTAAAGATTTAGATATTTAATAACAAATGTTATAACAATCAGAATTGAGATTGATTGTGGTAAAGGTTTAACGAAAAAGACCCAAGGTGGTCCTTGAAGGACTTGCTGAAATGGAAAGCTATACACAGTTCCAAAGTCGAACCTCTATACATGCTTATTTTGTCTTCGGAGAAAAGAGGGAGAGAACAACTTAAAAGAAAAAATTTTACTTGATTCTAGTGGTAAACTAGGTTTGACAGATGGGAGTGGGGGGGCAAGATTACAGAATGTCTTGAACAAATGGCTAAGTTTAAACCAATGGAGAGTTAGTCGTAAGTAGCCAACATCAGTTTCAGCAGTTCCCATAATGAAATGGAAAAGGAGGGCTAGATGCAAGGAACCTGTTCTATTTACTACATCCCACACACACTATGCTAGGTGCAGGGAAGACCAAAAGTTATATGGCAACACCAGTGTCCTCTCAAGAAGAACAGTTTAATTTGATTAACAGGCACATAAATAATTTGCACTGTTCAACTACTGAGGTTATGAGGCAGAAGGGTTTCCGATCTTTATTTAACATCAGGTAGGTATTACTTGCCCTTGAAATTCATGTTAGGCTTCTGATCTTTGATTTTGTAAGAGATAAAAGAGACATACACATTAGATAAAAATAAGTATTCCCTCAGTGTTCATTCATTTGAGCTCACAAGTTTACAAGGGAACCATTGTTACTCACCATTACAATACTCATTCTGTATAAGCATATGATCATCTTCTGCCCATGCAGAGAAATATCGAACTACATGAGAATGTTGTCCAAGTACTGCATGAGCATATACTTCTCTCAAAGCATTCTGCCTAGGAGAAATCAGAGAGTAAGAGAATAAACCATTTTCATTCAAATTTAAACTGAATTTATCTGAAACTTCATAAAACAAACTTGACTTCTGAATCTATCGTTATGCTGAAAAACTTGAGAGTTAAGACTGTGCAGGTTTTCCAAAGGCTTCCATTAAAGAATGGCAGTTAGAAAGTAAGAACCTTACTGGACCTAGAAATCAGGAAAGATGAAACTCCCATGTGAATTAATGGATGCTACTAGAAATAAGAAATTTAAGTTAGGTTTGACTACTCTTATTATTTTACCAAGTCCAATAAGAACTAATGGTACAAAATGAAAAGGATCTGAGTATATCATAACTTCTCAAAAGTTAGAGAATTAACACCACAGGGAACAAAAGATCAAAAGACAAAATTTTTAATACATACTCATCAACAGAGCCGGCCAATGGCTTTTTTGATCGCTTAATGGCATAAATGCACCCATCCAGCCTCTTCACACATTTAAACACAGAACCAAATTCTCCAGAGCCAATTTTCTCTAGCTCATGAAATTCTGTTGTATACCGTGACTTCATATTGCTTTCAGTAATCGTAATTCTCTGTAATAAAAAGTGTATACATATGTATAATACAAAGATATAAAAATGATTTTTTTGCTGTGGAGATAGCACAATGTGTGAAATTTTAAAATTATATCATAATTTGTTAAGAAATAGAAAATCACATTTCAGAAACAAAAGAAAATTAGAAGCTATTTACTTTAGCAGGTCTTGTTTCATCTTCAAACTCATAATCACTGGCTTCCATGTCTTCACCACAGGAACTGAAAAATATGTATTTTTTCATCAACATATCTGAAAGACACATCAGCTAGAGATCCAAAACTTTATCTGATAGGTAGGTGCATGGTAAAATTTTAATGTGTAAAAACAGAAAAGCATTTAATTTTGTAATCACAAGATACAAGTCAGCTGATGAAAATGTGATCGCTGCTGAGATATGTTCATTAACCAGAACATCAAAATTAAAGCCTTTCTAAATCAACTCTCTCTGCCTGCCTCATTTTGACACCAATGGATTTCCTACAAGTTATCTAGACTTTTTATTCCTTCATTTCTCATGGCATTCCTTTTCCACAGCTGATTACTTCCCACCTATCTCTGCTCAGAATTAGGTGTTAGGAATAGAGAAAAATTTCAGAGCATAAACTTCCATGTCATTTAGTTAAAAATTAAATTTAATAAGTATACCAAACCAATCTTGGATGGTTGGGGAACCAAACTATTGAATAATAACTTACTCATTCCAGTATGTTCTCTTTCTTCTACGACACTGTCCTGAGGAATGAAGTAACAAAGAATCTGGAGTAAAAGGATTAATATTCACTTGAGGAGTCTGTCGAATGTCAAATTCTCTTTTTCCTGATTTTTCTGTATCCATGAATAGAGAACCACTTCTGATTTTAACAGAGCTGGAATCGATTCCTCGAGCTTTGGAGAGCAAACTCTAAGAGAGGAAAAATAAAGTTTTTAGGATCCAAGTCCTATAGGTCAAAGTAACACACAAGCCTTTATTTCAGGCAAAATAAAGTGGTTAACTTCCGAGTCCTTAGAAGGATACTAACCACCTTTTCTAAAAGACAGCCAAGAAAACAGGTCTAGGGCCCTAAAGTGTATGAATGCATTATTAAAATTAAGTTCACTATAGAGGCCAACAGACCCTTTCTAAGAACAGAACCCTAAAAATAGAAAGCGGCGGGGAGCTGGCTCCTCTCCCCTCTCGCACCCTCCACCTAAATGGGGCTTGGAAAGCCACCTCGCCGGGCTCCTCCCCTCGCTTTCAGGCGGATTTCGCCTCGCAAAGCTCAAAAGCACACACCTTCCCGAGGGACCGAAACTTACTCCAGAACCTACCTCTCCCATATTACTCTGACAGATGCGATACTTGCCTTAATTTCGGGAAGTGTCCGTTTTAAAGTCTGCTGCTACTTCTAAAGGTCTAGAAGTGGTAATCGGCACATTTCCTGAGCACTTAGACAAGGGTTGAACGCCTACTTCACGTTCATCACCAACCACATGAACGCGTAAGGGTCCAAGCAACCATCCCAAGGCTGGCTTTTAGCAGCTGCACATTCCTAATCATCACATTTAGGGTGACCCAAGTTGGCCACGACAAACCCAACGGCGTAAACACACGCTTCCTCCACCCAGTCCAGAAAGAGGCTCCCAGGCTACCCGGCCGCGGGCACCAGTCTTTACGATCGTAAAGGCCCGCAAGGCCAGCCTGTTCGTCCCGCTCTACGCGCAGTCAGTCTCTCTCCCTCACACTTTTCCCCCATTAAGGCGCCAGGACGCCAAACGATAAGCGCACGACCATCATTTTAACGGAACCCTGGCGTGCGCCGCCCAAATTACAGGACCGATCACGGCGCTTAAAAGGCACCAGATGGCAGCGGCGGCCGGGAGTGTCAGGTGGCGGGGCCAGCATCCTTCCAAACCACTATATCGGCGCCGCACCCCCGGCGGACACGCTCGGGGCAGCCCCCATCCGGCGGGCGGTTAATCGTGAGCCACCTGGACGGCACCGATCGGCCCCTTTGAAAAGATGAAGAAGTTCCAGACGAGGCCCACTGTTCAGTTATATAATCTTAACGGACTTTTTTTGGGCAGGGCCAAAAAAAAAAAAAAAAGAAAGGCTGCCAACTTTTTTGTTGTGGCGCAGGAGAGCGAGCGAGCGAGCGAGCGAGCGGGGGGTGCGGCCGGGCGGTTATGTAACCGAACCCGGGCAGCGCCGCGCTCCACTCCCGGCGCCTCCGCCTTTTTAAAAGGCCGGCCCAGCGCGGGCTCGGGGCGCCCGGGCCGCCGCGTCCTCACCTTGGGGGTGTGCGGTGTGTCAAAGAGCCGCAGCTTGCGGAAGGTCTTGTGCGGCGGGGTGCCCGGGTGCTCCCGCAGAGGCGAGCAGGGAACCTCGCCGGCCCGGCGCTCCCCGAAACCGCGCGGGGACGCGTCCTCCGGGCCCCCGAAGCGCACCGGCGAGAACGAGCTGCCCAGGAAGTAGGCGGCCGCCGGCGACTTGACCGGCGACGAAGAGCCGAAGCCCTCCTCCTCCCACGAGTCGCCCTCGGCCCCGCCGCCAGACGCGTCCGCGCCGGGGGAGGCGCCCCGCAGCACCATGTCCTCTTCCAGCTCCCGGGGGCTGCGGGGGGCCGGGCTGGGCGAGCGGCGGCCCTCGGGCCCCGGGCTCTGGGGGGGCTCCGCGCGGACGGCAGCGGCGAGTCGGGCTCCTGAAAGGCCGAGTCCTCCCCGGTGCTATGGCCGCTGCCCTCCTCCTCCTCCTCTTCCTCCTCCTCCTCACAGTCGCTGCAGGGCGAGAAGATGAGCTTCTGCCGCAAGGTGCAGGAGGCCCCGGCGCGGCGGGGAGGCGGCGGCCGCTGCCCGCTCAGGAAGCTCATCGCGCCCCGGGGCCGGGACGGAGAACCCGAGGACCGGGACTCGCGGAGTCCAGGGCGCAGCCTGCCCAGGGGGCGGGTCTGCCACGTGCGAC
>NW_005871109.1:4399672-4458803 GCF_000147115.1 Myotis lucifugus
CTTTAGCCCGACCCCGAAACCAGCAAAAGACGGAAGCGCGCGTTTCCGAGGCGAGGTCACCGCCTTAGGGGGCCTCTGGACCTCAGCTTTGGACCCCAGGGTGGCTATTAGGGCGGGGGGTGCCTGCAGCGAGGCCAGCGCCCCGCCAGCTGCGGACCCCCCTGCCGCGCACCCAGACTTGTGCAGAGTCAACACACGCCCCCCAGGCGGCCCCAGCGCGAAAGCCCGGGCCCACCCCGCGGCCATGGGTTTGTTTGCCAGCACGTGGACAAGTCTTGGCAAAACGGACTGGCCCGGCTCGCTGCAGACTGAAATGCCACCTGGAGGGGGAAATTCCACCAGTACTCCATCAAAATGAGACTCAATCCGAACATTATTGTCGCGTGGACACATTTCTTAATTTTTCAGTTGTACATAACTCCATGGTTCCTCCTTGTGTTGTTTTCTCTGTGGGTGTGTGTGTGTGTGTGTGTGTGTGTGTGTATTCTTTAGGATATAGTAATTAGAAGTGAATATTACTGGAACAAATGATACAAACTGCCAAATTGCCTTCCAGGAAAAAAAAAATACAACAATTTACGTTCTAAATAGCAGTTGATTCGAGTACACTTTTCGTGCTCTGGCTCCTGTGAGTCAGTGGGTTGAGCATCATCCTGTGCACAGAAAGATTGCGAGTTCGATTCTCACATGGATATTTCTCTTCCTTCCTCTCTAAAATCAATAAAAACATTTTTAAAAAATAAAAGAATATGCCGAACCGGTTTGGCTCAGTGGATAGAGCGTCGGCCTGCGGACTCAAGGGTCCCAGGTTCGATTCCGGTCAAGGGCATGTACCTTGGTTGCGGGCACATCCCCAGTGGGGGGCGTGCAGGAGGCAGCTGATCGATCTCTCTCATTGATGTTTCTGGCTCTCTGTCCCTCTTCCTTCTTCTCTGTAAAAAATCAATAAAATTTATTTAAAAAAAAAAAAAAAACATGTTAAAAAATTAAAAGAATACACTTCATGAATTTTGGACATCAGTGGGCATTTAAAGTTTGTTATGTAGTTTTGTTGTTTTGATTGATGATTTCTATTGTTTGTTTTCCTTATTGTAGCACTTCATGAATATTAACACTTTGCCATATATGTAGTTTGAACACTTTTCAAAGGCTAAACTCAAGCTGGATTTTTAATATATGTATATATATAATTGATATTAGAGAGGAAAGGTGAGGGAGAGAAATACAGAAACATCAATGATGAGAATCTTTGATTGCCGCCTCCTGCACGCCCCCCACTGGGGATGGAGCCTACCACCCAGGCACGAGCCCCGACTGGGAATAGGATGGTGACCTCCTGGTTCCTAGGTCTGCCCTCAACCACTGAGTCACAACAGCTGGGCTCAAGCTGGATTTTTAATAATGGAAACACATTTTAGTACTTAGCATGTGGGGAATTCCCTGAAGACACAGTGAAGGGTGAACCACTGTTTTCTGCAAGCATTTGCTAACTGATGTGTAAACATCTTTTTTGCATATTAATCCAAATTCAATTTTAAACTCTTGGGAAACAGGAAGTCTACCCTTTCGTGTGTTTCAAGAAGGTGCATTGGCACCGTCCCTTCAATGCCTACTCTTCTTCACTCCTCCTGGTTACAAATATAAGTGTTTTAACTTTATTGTATTGTTGACATTATTACAGATGTTCCCATAACCCTCCCTTTGCCCACTTCCACCTGCCCCCCTTCCTTTCACCACCCTGTTGTCTGTATCTATGGGTTATACATATATGTTCTTTAGCTAATTCCTTCACCTATTTTTTATATGGATAGTTGACATTTTCCCCATTTCATGTGAGTTAAATAAAAACAACTTTAGAAAACTTCTCTTCATTAATCTGTAATATGAGTTGTGTATAAAAATAGTATGCTTGCTTCCTAAGTAAATGGGAATTTTAAGCCTCTTAGACACCTCTTCCCCACTAGATTGTTGCTCCTAAGCCCCTCCCATATAGGAATTCTTTATCCCCTATTGCTATCCAAGCTCACATCCCCTCCACCTCCTTCCCTCTTTCACAATACAGTAGGTCCTCGGGTTATGTCGGAGATCCGTTCCTACAGCGCAACGTAACGCGATTTTCACCGTAAGTCGGAACCCACCTACATAAGTACCTATGTCACTCACGTGGAGCACATACACAGCAGTAATGAAGTGAAACAGTAAAAAAAATTTTAAAGATAACAATTCCTGACCTTGTGGTAAATAAATAACAAAAAACATAAAGCACATATGTACCATATGTACATACCTCGACATGACAGAATTTTTTAAAAAATATATTTTATTGATTTTTTACAGAGAGGAAGGGAGAGAGATAGAGAGTTAGAAACATCAATCAGCTGCCTCCTGCACATCTCCCACTGGGGATGTGCCCGCAACCCAGGTACATGCCCTTGACCGGAATCGAACCTGGGACCTTTCAGTCCGCAGGCCGACGCTCCATCCACTGAGCCAAACCGGTTTCGGCAGAATTTTTTTTTTTTTATAAGTAAATGGGAGATGGCGACGAAAAGACGTACGTGGACTTCCGACGTAACTCGAGGACTGTCTGTACCCTGCTTTATTTCCTGAACAGGCTTATATCTGTCATTACTATTCCCTTCTAGAAAATGAAATCCCTTGAATGTAGGAACTTTTTCTACTTGTTGCAGTCTTCTGATGTGGCTTAGGTACTCAATATCTCCTTAGTGATACTAGAGTCCTTACATACTTATTGGTTTACCTCAATATAAATTCAAATGGTATAGAAATCTCCCACCTACCCCTTCAGCCCCCAGCCCAAGTCTCCTTCCTGGAGGTAAACACTCTTTAAACATTTATTGTGTTGGTTTTTTAACTCTTAATTTGGCCGCCTATCTGCTTCCTAAACTGGGAGGTCCTTGAAGTAGGCTAGGGCAAAAGGGCCTGGGTTCTGGATGGGAAGGGAAGAAAGAGTTCCTGGTCCACAGCCCTAGGCCTTTGAATTCTTAGCACCTAGGACCTCGCACAGAAGAAGAGCGGTAAATTCCCAACAAATGTATAGCATGGGGGAAAGAGGAATTTTTTTTAAAAGTTGAAAACTAAAAAAAAAAAAAAAAAGTAGAAAACTAGATTCAGAAGAACCATTTCCTCTCTAAAACCTTTCCTTGACTTTATTCACTTCCAGGTAAAAATAATATTCCAACCCGGCCGGTGTGGCTCAGTGATAGAATGTCACCTATGCACCAGGAGGTAACGGTTCGATTCCTAGTCAGGGTATATGCCAGGGTTACGGCCTCGATTCCCAGTGGGGGCGTGCAGGAGGCAGCCAATCAATGATTCTCTCTCATCATTGATGTTTCTATTCACTCTCACTCTTCCTTCCTCTCTAAAATAAAATATATTTTTTTTAAAAAAACATATTCCATGGACCAGACTTTCCACCACACCTGGCATGGCCTATAAACACTTCCCTCCCACCCTGGGCTGAGATCACATTTTGTCGTTAGAGTTTCAGCAACTAGCAGCGTCCCTTGGCCCCTGAGAAGGTATTTAATGTTTCTGGAATAACTGAATAAAAATCTTGTGTTCCTTAAAACAAAAGTGCCCAAATGAGTAAGAAACATAGGCCCTGCCTCCTCCAGCGGAGAACATGGCACAATGTTATGGCTTCATAGCAGCAGTGTCCTAACTGAAATGCTAAATGATTGTTCTGATTTTTTAAATTTCTTGATTCTGAGTAAGCACTCACTGTACTGAAGAGAGAGGGTTACACCCACCTACCCTAGGGCATGTCTAATTCAAATTTCCTGTTTTTTCTCTACTCAGAGTTTATTTCTAACTATAATGTTGCTAGGCAAGTTTTGCAGAATCCACCAGCTTGTGGTAATGTTGTAATAACTGAATAAAAAATTTGCCTCTAGGTGTTGGCAGAACAAACTAAACCTGTTTGTTCCCTTTAAAAGACAGATGACTTAGCACTGTAATACCCCCATTGTCAGCCCGTTCACCTTACTTAGCAGAAACAGCAAGATTTCTGCCCTAAAGATTTGTAATTGAGATTCCTATACCAGCCTCTCAAATACTTTTTATACAAGCACATGAATATATGTGCATAATATTAACATAATAATGCACTTTTGAATGAAAGGTCCTTCAGAACTAGGAACTAGTTTTTCACAGTCTATAGGAATGTTTCATAAAACTAGCCAGGCTTTACCCAAAGCTGAATTTTTTCTAGTTTATGCTTTTGATTCTGGAGAAAAAATAATTTTCTCTAAACAAGAACCTACTCTAATAGATCTCTATTTTTTTTTTTTTTAAAGTCATGTTGGACCCTGACCGGTTTGGCTCAGTGGATAGAGTGTCAGGCTGCTAACTGAAAGGTCCTGGGTTTGATTTTAGAGGGCATATACCTTGGTTGCAGGTTCCTCGGGGGGAGGGGGGGGGGCAGGCAGGAGGCAACTGATCAGTTTCTCTCTCATCGATGTTTCTAACTCTATCCCTTTCCCTTCCTCTCTGTAAAAAATCAATTAAAAAAATATATATATTTTTTAAGAGAGATTATCAGAGATAACTTCTTTTTAAAAAAGGCATGTTGGTCAAATCTGTTTTTCACTTAAATACCAAATATGCTAAAAAAAAGTTCATCTTTCTTCGTCTTCCTTGTTATCTTTACCTTTCCCCTTCTGCTGGTTTTCTCAGCAAACCTCCCTGCCTTCTCCCCACCTCTAACTGCCGCCAACTGCCGTTGGGCCCCAGGAATCCAGAGCGCAGGCTGGAATGTGGTAGCTCCCACCACTGCTCCTGTTTGACTTCCGAGGTATAGATTTCTCTGTTACTTGTCTTAGACCCTCTGATGGATGATGTTGTTTGACTATTTCAGTACATGTTTACCAGCTCTCCCTGAGTGTATAGTACTGGATAATCAAATCCAGTTCCTCTTTAGTTCTTCAGTGGATTAAGTCTGAGACTAGCACTGTCCCTTACAGATAGTGTTCAATAATGTTATGTGTGCTTTTAATTATAATAATATTGTTTGAGAACAATCCACACCTGTTAATGACTTTGTAACCAGTGAAGATAACCAAATCAAAACAGATAGTATTGATATAATAAGTACTTGAAAAGCATAGCTCAGGAAAAGTGACCAGTTGAGAGCTTGTATTTTAATGAAGTAAAAATGCAATATTATATTTCTTGTCATGCCTAAATAATCGTTAAGCACTACTGATATACTATTTCCATTTATAACTTCTAACACTTATATAAAGTAGATCAAGGGCAGATTTATTTTATATATATTTTATTGATTTTTTACAGAGAGGAAGGGAGAGGGATAGAGAGTTAGAAACATCGATGTGAGAGAAACATCAATCAGCTGCCTCCTGCACACCTCCCACTGGGGATGTGCCTGCAACCAAGGTACATGCCCTTGACCGGAATCGAACCTGGGACCTTTAAGTCCGCAGGCCGGCGCTCTATCCACTGAGCCAAACCGGTTAGGGCAAGGGCAGATTTCTTTGTATCTTTCAGGTATGGATTATATCAGTTATATGGATTATATGCAAAAAGTTGGAGGATCTAAGATTGTCTTTCAGTTTTTGCTTGGGGTCCTCAGCTATGAGGAACCATGCTAGGGTACCTAAAAGTTGTGTCTGTAATAATCAGTCTTACTAGTGAAAGAAGCCTTCAGGCCTGCTCCCAGTTATCTCAGCCCTTTCATAGGCCCCCAAACTTGAAAGACTTGATAGTCCACTGCAGCCAGTCAGCCCTGTGGCAGTGATACTAACCTCAAAACTTTCCCAAGAGAAAATACTGATCACTGACCATATCATTCCTAGATAAGAGAGTTCTTAACCAACGTATTTAAAACTATAGTTCTGTGAAGCAGTTAGCCATAACATGCTTCCTATTTGTTATCTTAAAACTCTTTCCTATTGAAATGGAACCCAGTAGCCCCATTTTCCCCACTATTCCTTTTTTATGTCCTTTACAGAAGCACCAACGGCTGCTTTTGTCTATATTCTTAATGAGTTTCAATAACTGAAAAGGTCATCACAGAAGTGCTATAAATAGAAAGAGTCATAAGGGAGTGCCCAAAAGATTGCCAGTGCTCAATACACATTCGGGTAATTGATTAATTGCCTCTCCTGGGTTAATGACATATACAGGAAATGGCCTCGGTGACCATGAGGTCTGCCTGTTGTTTGCAGGCTACGCTGTGATTATTTAAACCAGCTTTGTTCAGATTACTACAGCACAAAAGATGTGATGACTCTTCTCCAGTGAGTCAAGGGGCCCTGCCTGTGTCATTAAGAGAAAAAAAAGGAGAGAGAGCAGACATCCCATGCTGGTCTTTTGTGTAGCAACAGGAGTGTGTTTGGGTATTCAGTGTTTTGATGACTCAGTGGTGAGTCAGTTTTAAAGTTCTGTAAAAGGCCTTGTTCAGCTCAGACAGGATTGAGAGATGAGCTCATCCAGTAGGTAATTGGCTAGAGACTACCCAGTAGTGTGTGATACAATCAGGCGATTGGTGG
Source organism: Myotis lucifugus (assembly GCF_000147115.1). Taxonomy (NCBI): domain Eukaryota; kingdom Metazoa; phylum Chordata; class Mammalia; order Chiroptera; family Vespertilionidae; genus Myotis; species Myotis lucifugus. Next base: position 4,406,209 of record NW_005871109.1, read on the forward strand.
TATAAATGTGTATATGGACAAACATAGCAATCAGGATGAACGGTTCGTGAGTGCTGAAATCAACTTTACTTGGCGGTCATCTACAGTACTGAGTGCCTACTATGTTCAAGCACCGTCCATGTCCTACCCATTCCCCATTCCCTTTATATAGGTCAGAATATGAGAAATGTCCAAAGTACTACATAAAGCTGGGTGCTTTTGAGGGGGCTCGGAATGGTACAGTGCTAGTGATGTGGTAGGCACTGAGCCAGATGCTTTATATATTTAATCTTTACAGAACTCTTTGAGAGAGGTACTTTTGTTTACACTTTACAGATGAAGAAAATGAAAGCCAGATTGGTTAATGCCTGCATCACACTTCCTAGTGTTTATGACTCTTATTTTGATTTACTGTCTAATCATATTAACTAGCATTTCCAGAACAACATTAAATAATAGGAGAGGTGTTCAATGGCCAGTTATCTCAGTGGGTTAGAACATGATGCTAAAAATAGGAGAGGAGGTGAATGAGCATCATTGTCTTGCTGCTGACTTTAATAGGGATAGATGTGGTAGATGTGTGTATGTATATGTGTCATGAGCACAGGGATTACATGTTATATTAAATAAGTAGTATTTTTCTTTTATCAATATGAAGAATGAATATTAAATTCTATCAAATTTTTAGAATTTCTCTTAATTTTGCTTTTTTTCTTTTTATTTATTTATATGGCAAATTCAATTAATGAATTTTATTTTTTTCCCAATTTTTATTTATTTATTTATTTATTTATTTATTTATTTATTTATGATTACTTTAATCCTCACCCGAAGATATTTTTCCATTGATTTTTAGAGAGAGGGAAGGACAGAGAGAAACATCAATGTGAGAGAAATACATTGATTGGTTGCCTCCTGCACCTGACCAGGGCCTGGGCTGGGGAGGAGCCTGCAATCAAGGTACGGGCCCTTGACCGAAATCGAACCCAGGACCTTTCAGTCTCCAGGCCAAGGCTCCATCCACTGAGCCAAACTGGCCAGAAAATCCAGGGCTAATGGATTTTCTTATATTTTATTGCTCAATCCTTCTGAAATAAATGTATTTAGTAAAGTTGTCTTTAAAATATACTGCAAATAACACATGAAACTAATATGAACTAATGTTGAACATGAACTATAATTACAAATTTTTAAATAAAGTAAGATATACTGCAAAATTATGTTCATATATTTTGTTTAGGCATTTTGCATCTATATTATAAATGGGACTGGCTCATAGTTTTTTGTTGTATAATCCTTTTTTTAAGGTGCTACTTTTATTTATTTTTAAAATATATTTTTATTTATTTCAGAGAGGAAGGGAGAGGGAGAGAGAGATGAGAGAGAATTATTGATTGGCTGCCTCATACATGTCTCCACCAGGGACCAAGCCCAAAACCTGGACCTGACCAGTAATCAAACCGTGACCTCCTGATTCCTAGGTCAACGCTCAACCATTGAGCCACACCAGCCGAGCTGCTGTATAATCTTTATAAGATTTTGGCTTCATGAAACACTGGAATGTTTACTCCTTTTTTTTTTTTTGCGATACCTTTAATGAGAAATGCTGATTCTCTAAAAGTCTGAGAGAAGTTGCTCATTAACGTATCTAGGTTTAGCATTATTTTTTTAAGGTGTATCTTTTAACAGCTTTTGTTCATGACGATTTACCTGATTTGATTTTCTACTTTTTTTGAGTCCCTATGGGTGATCTATATTTCCTTGAGTATTATCCATTGCATTCATATTTTAAGTTGTATTAGCATAGGACTGGGCAAAGTGTTCCCTTGTATTTCTTTTTTTTTTTTTTTTAAATATATTTTATTGATTTTTTACAGAGAGGAAGGGAGAGAGATAGAGAGTTAGAAACATCGATGAGAGAGAAACATCGATCAGCTGCCTCCTGCACATCTCCTACTGGGGATGTGCCCGCAACCCAGGTACATGCCCTTGACCGGAATCGAACCTGGGACCCTTCAGTCCACCGGCCGACGCTCTATCCACTGAGCCAAACCGGTTTCGGCATTCCCTTGTATTTCTTATAATTTTCTCTGTACCCATGGTTATAAATCCTTTCTCATTCCTAAATTAAATATTTGTTTTGTCTTTTTTATTATGTTAGCTAGTGGTTTATCATTTTTTAAAAACTGATTTTAGAAGGGAGGGAAGAAAAGAGAGAAACATTAATTTATGATTCCATTTATTTATTCATTTATTGGTTGATTCTTGTATGTGCTCAGACCTGAGATGGAACCAGCAACCTTGATTGGGATGATGCTCTAATCAGCTGAGCTACCAGGCCAGGGCCTGATTTATCATTTTTATTGTTTGCTTCCTTGTACCCCCAAAAAACTAGATCTTAGATTTATTCATTTATATTTTTTTTCTGATTTTGAAATAATTCCATTTACTTTTATCTTTATTAATTTCTTCCCTTCATTTCCTTTAGATTTTGCTTTGCTATGACTCCCCCCCCCCCTTCCAATTTATTGCATTGTCTGCTATGTTAATGGACTTCTATGTTTTCTTGTTCAGCAATAAAAGTTTTTAAGGCTATACATGTTCTTGTGCATACAACTTTGGCTGCATTTCCTAAGTAGTGTTTCATTGAGATAATTTTAAAATAGTCCAGAATACAGTTTTTTAAACTTTGGACTGAAGTATAATACACATACAGAAAAGCAAACATATCAAAATTGAAAGGTTGAAGTCCATGGTATAAAGGCAGGCTAAATAGCCAACTCAGACGGTGAATAATGAAAATTGAATTTATTTAAGGAAAAGGGGATGGGAGGGTGGGGATATCCAAAAGGAAAGGCTACACAGCACTGAGCCAAAGGGTATTTGGTCCATGATGGCAGCAAAAATATACTTAGGACAGTGAAACAAGGAAGGGCATAGAAGAAGCAACAGGAAAGCCTAGGTTGGGCTGCTTTGGCTCAATGAGAAGTCAGAGAAAAGGGGGCCTTGGAGACAGGTTCAGGGGTTAGCCTGGGTCAAGCTCCTCCCCTGGTTGCAAGTCTCATGGAGTCCCTTAGAGCAGTGGTTCTCAACCTTCCTAAAGCCGCGACCCTTTAATACAGTTCCTCATGTTTTAGTGACCCCCAATTTCATTGTTACAAATTGAACATAATTAAAGCATAGTGATTAATCACAAAAACAATATGTAATTATATATGTGTTTTCCAATTATATATGTGGTCTTAGGCGACCCCTGTGAAAGGGTCGTTCAACCCCCAAAGGGGTCGCGACCCACAGGTTGAGAACCGCTGCCTTAGGGGCTAAGGGAAATGTGCTGGTGGGGAAAGCAGTGGGGAGAAGGGAATGGCACAGGAATGCTTCTTGGAGGGAGAGCATGCACTATAGGCCCTTTGTTCTGAGTGTATTTATCTCTTTCTTGCAGGTGGAAATTTTTGGAGAGGTTTCAGGGGAGGGTCTTAATACAATATTCATCAGCTTTCCAGGTGTGCTCTTTCAGGGTCATGGTCACCAATGATTGGTCAGCGCCAGGGCGGGGTCATTAGTCAATGTATTTGGTCCTGGGGAACTGAGGCCTAGATGTTATCTTTAGGGAGGAAAAGGTGAGGGGTCTAAACTGCATGACCGGTGATATGCTGGGGGAGGATAGGTTACCCTGGGGGCGAGGTTCTTGTTTTCCCAGTTAGGCTGACTAAGGACTAACTTCCTAGTTTCGGGCACTTTTTCCTTTGAATGAGTGGGTCCTTACTCATAGAACATATAGTATGGATAAGACACAGTGAGCTTTAACTCCCTCCTCATGTTCTTCTGAGACCCCAATAAGGAAGAAAGAGGAAGAGAGCTCACCAAAGAAGGTAGTTAAAGGTTGGTTGGTTTTCTAACCTCTCCAGGCAGAATTTTTTTTTTAACTTCTCTAGAGTAGTAGTACACACTGATTGCAGATTAAGGTGCTGAGGTTGTCTTGTCGGCCTGTGAGTTGCCAAGGAAACAAGAGAAATTGAGTCCTTATTTGTCAGGTCAGAGGAAGCACCCCACTTCTGTCATGTGTCCGAACAGGAGCTGGTCCCTGTGCCTGTCCATTACCCCTGGCTGTCCTGGAGAAGTGAGCAGTGGGCCCTTTGTATTTATGGGGGCAGTTGAGTGCAGTCCTGGCATTGAGAATGGCTGGATATGGAGGGATGAGTAGCCCGGATAGGTAGTACACCAGTCCTTAAAGGATGTATCACTAAAGCCAACCATACTTTTACATTTAAACCTAACGTTAAAGCCTAAATTCAAACTATTTTATTATAATCAACTTGTGCCAACCAGTGTATAGTTCAAATTTGATGACCAACCAGAAAAATCTTTTAACAAAGTGCTGTTTGTTTGAGGTAGAGGACCTTAACAATGTCATTGGGATTCTTTCTTGAAAACAACAATTTTATTTATTTTTTAAATACATATTAAAAAGCTCAGTGATTGAGCATCAATCCATGCACCAAGAGGTCACTGGTTCCTCTGCTGGCCTGTGTGGCTCAGTGGTTGAGCGTCAACCTATGAATCAGGAGTTCATGGTTCGATTCCAGGTCAGGGCACATTCTTGGGTTGCAGGCTTGGTCCCTGGTTGGGGGCATTTGGAGACAGCCCCTCAATGAATTCTCTCTCATCATTGATGTTTCTATCTCTATCTCTCTCTCCCTCCCTCTTTCTCAAAAATAAAAAAAAACAACATTTTTTTAAAAGGCATACAATGAAAAGTAAGTTTCCCTTTCATCCCCGGCTTCTAGTCTATTACCCAGAGGCAAATGACATTATTATTTTCTCTTATACTGTTTCAGAAGTGATCTATGCAAATACATGTAATCTTTTAAATATTTTTACGAAATTATAGCACATTATGCATACTGTTCTGCACCTTGCTTTTTCACTTAATATTTTTGGAGATTATTTCATATTAATGTATATAGAACTGCCTCATTCTTTTTAAAGGATGAAACATAATTTTTAAGAAAGATTTGTTTTCCTTTTTTTTTTTAGCAGCTTCATTGAAATAAATTTATATACCATAACATTCTCCTATTGAAAGTATACAGTTCAGCTAGAAGAAGTTGGGAGGGGGGGTTTAGGACATATGTAATACTTTCAACAATAAAGATTTTTTAAAAAAGAAAGTATATAATTCAATTATTTTTTTGTTAATTTATAGAATTATGTTATCATCACCACAATCCAGTTTTGGAACATTTCTATCATTCCTGTAATCTATCGTTTTTTAAAACATCAACCAGCTGCCTCCAGCATGGCCCCCACCAGGTATCAAGCCTGTAACCTGGGCATGTGCCCTGACTGGAATCAAACCCGGGACCCTTTAGTCCACAGGCTGATGCTCTATCCACTGAGCCAAACCAGCTAGGGCTGATTATTCTCTCTTTTCAAGAGTAGCTATTCTCCTTTTCATTCAAGGTTGCTATGAATTTTATTTATTTATTTATTTATATTGATTTCAGAGAGGAAGGGAGAGGGAGAGATAGAAACATCAGTGATGAGAGAGAATCATTGATCGGCTGCCTCCTGCACACCCCCTACTGGGTATTGAGTCCACAACCTAGGCATGTGCCCTTGACCGGAATCGAACGGGGGCCCTTCAATCAGCAGGCCAACGCTCTATCCACAGAGCCAAACCGGCGAGGCAAGATTGCTATGAATTTAGAGAGTGAGATCCAGTGAGCTGCTTGCTTTCCCTCCTTTCTCTCTTCACCAAAATTAGTAGAGCCTTAAGAACGATAGATGGGGTGTAGGAGATGGGCAAGCATCTGCTCTCTCCAGAAGATGGGTAATCATGATAGACAGTAGCTAAGTCATGATGGCTGCAGAGAAGTGGGAAGTAAAAGGCAGGTGACTTCTCCATATTTACTAACAAATCATCTCAAACAAGTACCCTTCATTTGGCTGATTGTCACCAGGGCTGATCCGAGAGCATGTCTAGTTCTACCCTCAGCCCAATGCAAGCATGCATACCTGCAATGGAATAGGTAGCAGCAGCCCTGGCGGTTGTTGCTCAGTGGTTAGAGCATTGGCCTATGCATCAAAGGGTCCTAGGTTCCATTCCTGGTCAAGGGCATGTACCTGGATTGCAAGTTTGATCCCAGCCCTGGTCGGGGCACATGCAGGAGGCAACCAATCAATGCTTTTCTCACATCAATGTTTCTCTCTCTGTCTCTCCCCTCTCCCTCCCTTCTAGTCTCTCTAAGAATCAGTGGGGAAAAAAATATCTTCGGGTGAGGATTTAAATAGATAAATGGCAGCAGAAGATACAAACCTTTGAAAGAACAGATGGCAGCAGTGTCATCACATGGTCCAGAATGTGAAAATACTATAGGATGGTCCATTGCTGTGGTTTTGCATTTTCTGCATGTTCCCTCAGTTCTACCCACTGCTCTCTTGCCTCAAATACAAGGTTGTCCATAGTTAGTGTTCCAGAATGGGAAATATCACTAAAATATACTGTGTAAATAAAAAGCTTTTTTCTGATCTCATTCTTCCAAAATTAGAGCATTTTTTGTTTGTTTTTCTTGAGACCTTTTTTTGTTGTTTTTTAAAATATATATATATGTTTTTCAATGGGGGGATAAGGATACATATGTAATGCCTTAATCAATAAAGAGAGAGAAAAAAATGTTTTTATTTATTTTTGAGAGAAGGAAGGGAGAGGGAGAGAAAGAGAAACATGGATTGGCTGCCTCCTGCACGACCCCTACCCACAACCCGGGCATGTGCCCTGACCGGATATTGAACTATGACCTCCTGGTTCATGAGTCGACGCTCGTCCACTGAGCCACATTGGCTGGGCTACTCCTGGTTTTTTGAATGAGTTATGTGCTCTTTCTCTTCCAGAAGGCAGGGAGCAGACGCAGAGATGCAGATCTTCGTGAAGACCCTGACTGGCAAGACCATCACCCTCGAGGTCGAACCCAGTGACACCACTGAGAGTGTCAAAGCTAAAATCCAAGACCGGGAGGGCATCCCGCCTGACCAGCAGCGCCTGATTTTTGCCGGCAAACAGCTGGAGGATGGCCGCACTCTCTCAGACTACAATATTCAGAAAGAGTCCACCCTGCACTTGGTGCCTCGTCTGCGAGGGGGCATCATGGAGCCCTCCCTCTGCCCGCTCGGGGCTGTCTGCACCCCCCCACGCTGCCAACTGCTGCAAGAAGTGTGGCCACACCAACAACCTGCGCCCCAAGGACGTTAAATAAGGCCCCTCCACCACTTCCTCGGTGCAGGGTGGCCTTTTGCCAGAACCCTGTGACCTGGGGCCCCAATAAAATTTGCCTTTCTGTTGACTGGAAAAGAATAAATAAAATAAGAGTTATGAACCTTTTACCGTTGACATACAGCCTCATTTATATTTCTATTTTCAAAGTCAATAATTCTCCAGTCAAAAATTAAGTAGGTGGCCTTGGCTGGGTGGCTTGGTTGGTTGGAGCGTGGACCAGTGCACCAAAAAGGTTTCAGGTTTAATGCCCCCTCAGGGCACAAACTTAGGTTTCGGTTTCCATCCCAGTCAGGACACGTATGGGAGACAACCAATGGATGTCTCTCTCTTTCTCTCTCTCTCTCTCTCTCTCTCTCTCTCTCTCCCCTTCTCCCCCCTCTCCTTCCCTGTAAAATTGATGGAAATCATATCCTCGGGTGAGGTTTAAAAAATAAAGTAAAAATAAATTTTAAAAATGAAGTAGGTGGGCCCTGTTCTCTTCATCTCTAACAGGAAGAGAGGAGAGTAGGCACACAGCATGATTAAAATAGCGCCGTAGCGGTGAGTGGGTACTGAGGGCTGTGTGCCTTCCCACTGTGGGGGCTGCAAGCCAAGTATCACAGGCCCACAGTGGCAGGGGGAAGTGTATTTGCAGCAGAAAGTCACTTCCTGGCCATTGTTTGAGTCCTCCCTGACAGGGTGCCCTCCCTCCTTCCCGGAAAGACCCTGTGACAAAAAGAGGGTGGCTATCCAGCCAGAGCATCTACATGTACTGGAAATCTAAACTCAGGGGCCAGAAAGAACAGGAATCTGTGGAAATCTTTGTCAAAAGTGAAATGCCGCCTGGCCAGCGTGGCTCAGTGGTTGAGTGTCAACCTATGAACCAGGAGGTTACGGTTCGGTTTGATTCTTGTGGGGGGTGTGCAGGAGGCAGCTGATCAATGATTCTCTCTCATTGTTGATGTTCCTCTCTCTCTCTCTCTCCCTCTCCCTTCCTCTCTGAAATCAATTTAAAAAATATATATTTTTTAAAAAGTGAAATGTCAACGGGCCATTTGATACACGAGAGCCGCCAGTGTGGATGGAGGCCTTTCGGTGCCTTTTCATGAATGAACTAATCTGTGAGTAAAAGATCCTGGCCGCCATCTCCTAGGGGCCTGGACGTCTGTGGTACGACTTCTCTGTAGACTACCTTGCTCCTGAAAGAGGTCCAACTCCAATGCTAATGAATGGAAGGGACACGGAGCACCAGAACAGGCGTGGGGTTTCCCCTCTAGTGGGCCACTTCCTTCCGAAGCCATCCCCGGGAACAAAGTCAGAGTCCACTTATTAGCCTTGGATCCACAGCAGGGCAGCAAAGGCTGCTGTCTAAGTACATGGGATAGGAGCTGTTAGAGTCCTGCTGCCGTCCATCAGCGTTGACACTGGGGCCCTGGACTGGGTCTGCCTTTGGGTGAGCAAGTGACTTTCCCTGTGGGGATGGAGGAAGGTTGCCCTGTAGACCTCCCCCTGGGACTGTAGAGTGTGATGCAGAATACTGCCATCGTCCTGTCCATCAGGGACGGGTTCAGGAGTGTTGAATATTGCTGGGGCTTAGGATGGTAAGTACATGCGTGACCATGATATTTAGCTGCCAGTACCTTCCACTCGCAAGGATTGCAACTGGCCTTTTAGGACTGAATCTGAGGTGCCCTTTGGTCAACACTGGTTATAAAGCCAAAAATGGCTGGCAGATTGGGCAAGGAAACAAAACTAGTTTCCTGGGTCTGGTGTGGGCATTTATTTCCTCCTTAGTGTCATCCCAGAGGAGGCAGTCAGGGTCCTTCTAGTCCAGCCGTGGGCAAACTACGGCCCGCGGGCCGGATCCGGCCTGTTTGAAATGAATAAAACTAAAAAAAAAAAAAAAAGACCGTACCCTTTTATGTAATGATGTTTACTTTGAATTTATATTAGTTCACACAAACACTCCATCCATGCTTTTGTTCCAGCCCTCCGGTCCAGTTTAAGAACCCATTGTGGCCCTCAAGTCAAAAAGTTTGCCCACCCCTGTTAGTCCCTCACATTGTTTTCTCCCAGGATGAAATAATATCCTTCAAGATGAGAGAACAGGTTGCCCTTCCCAGGCACAGCTGGTTAACTTGTTCTAGATTCTAGGACACCGTAAGCAAGCAGTGTGTAGCTGTGGATTGCTCCCTAAACCTACACAGCACCTCCTGCTGGTGGCTGACTCCCAGGCTCACCAATAATGCCTCTCATTCATTTAGTCCCCCCCCCCCCTTTTTTTTAAATTTACTTTGAAATACCCACAAGGTTTCCCCAGCTTCACAATAGTGAAGATCACATATGCAGAAAAAAAGTGGTTCACTTTTCTGGTGTTCCTGAGTTCCTATTGAAAAGAACAGTAAGCAATTTCAGGATGCTAGAAAAGCCCTAAGGCAGTGGAGGTGGGGTGGGGAACCCCCGCTTGCCAGTTGAGTTTTATCTGCGTAAGATCTGGTGAATTTAAGAGCTGCTTCCAAACTGGGACATATTGCCCTGCCCCAAAGCCCTGTCACTGGCTTAGAGCAAAAGCTTCTTACTTACAAAGATAAGGCAACCCTCTTGAAGATTTTAGTTTTTGCTTTTTCCAGAGAAACTGCAGAATTTATCTGGGCGGCACCGCCAGAGTCTGTAATCCAGATTAGAGCTGTTTTCCACATCCCTTTCTCAGGCTCCTATCTGAGCCAGGGCTTCGGGGCAGATTAGTGAAGTGCTAGGAGGTGTGTGTCCAGGGGAACCCTGCGGAGGGGAGGCAAATAGGGAGAAATTTGGGATTGACATTAGAACAGGAATCCCATTTTCTTTCACTTGAATTCAGAAAGTAGGGTCGGGGGGCGTTTTGCTAGATAATTCTCATTTTAGCTATTCATGCAATTAGCCTGAATCTTGAGTAAGTCTACTCTCAGCATGACATTCTGTCCTTCAAGTTTAGCCGTGCTCTGGAAACACTTGAAATCCCGCATGGAGATTCTCTGTACCTCTCAAGCCAGGGGAGTTTAGAGCTAGAGGGAACAGCTAGAGGTGACCCACTGCTCTGCCAGGTCACCAGGAGTTATGGGGAAGTGGAATTCTCCCTTATCCTAAGGGACCCCACAATCTAAAAGGGAAAAGCAGATGCTATGTTCCTGCTGTGTGACAGTGAGCAGAGAAGGGCTTTTTTAAAAAAATATATTTTATTGATTATTTTTCAGAGAGGAAGGGAGAGGGATAGAGAGTCAGAAACATCGATGAGAGAGAAACATCAATCAGCTGCCTCCCCTTCCCCCCCCCCCCCCACTAGGGATGTGCCCACAATCAAGGTACATGCCCTTGACCGGAATCGAACCTGGGACTCTTTAGTCTGCAGGCCTATGCTCTATCCACTGAGCCAAACTGGTTAGGGCGAGAAGGGCTTTTTTCAGCAGGGCAGGCTACACAATCTGTGAGGCTCAGTCAAAAAGGAAATGTGGGGCCTCTTGGTCAAAAAGCAAGAAAAACAATGCTGTGAGGTCCTGGCTGGGTAGCTCGGCTGCTTGGAGCATTGTCCTAATACGCCAAGATTGTGGGCTCGATCCCTGGTCAGGGCACATACAAGAAACAACCAATGAATGCAAAAATAAGTGAACAGCAGATTGATGTTTCTCTCTCTCTCTCTAAAAAAGTGTGGTTAAATGCATACATAAAGTCAGATACACAAGGACATTTATACGAGGTACTTGGCAGATTCATAGAGAATGGAAAGGTGGCTGCAGGGCTGGGGTAGGAGTGATGGGGAGTTATTGTTTGAAAAAGTTCTTTAGCTGGTGAGTAGTGATATTTGCTCAACAATGTGAACATACTTAATGACACTGAACTCAAAACCCTTCACGCCTCTCCGCCTGCGCGCGCGCGCGGGGCGACACACACACACACACACAAACACAAACAGCATTTGTTGTGTTGTTTTAATATTTAATTAAAATCTTTTTAAGAAAAAATAAAAGAACTCAGCGGGGGGTTTTTTCCTTTATATTCCAATTTGCGGCCGTCTATTTTTAAAAAAAAAATTTAGGGGGGTGGTTTTTTTTTGGGGTCCCTGAATTAAGGCATTGGAATTCTGTGGCTCATCCCAGGAAGGGAGGGTACCTGGAGCTGGCCCAGGAAAGGAGGAGGGAGGAAGCGAGGGTCCTCCCTGGCACAGAGCCTGGGGAAAGAGTTTCTGAGGGCCTGGGCCAAGGTGCTTGGGGCAGGTGCTCTCTTGGGCTGACAAATCCCCTCACCCCTTCCCACAGGACTGCCACCCCAGCCCACAGTAAATGGGCTACTCCCACGTATCTTCAAAACTCAGAGCTGGGATAGGCAAGAGGCTTGCTCCTGTCAAGACTTGGCTAAAGTCGGCCACCCACCAGGAACACTATGGTACTGCCAACCTAGGGCAAAAATGGCCACCACCATGGGCACCAACCCCCACAGGGTGTATGCGTCTGTCACTGACCCTCCTGCACTGGCATCCAGGCCCCTGCCAAAGCAGAAGGCACAGCAGCAGTCACAGCGGGAGGGCAAGCAGGGGGAGGCCAGGCAGGGAAGCAGCATGGAGAAGAGAACTCATTGAGACAGGCCACAGGGGGTGGGACTAAGTCCAGGCTCCAAGCCCCCAGTTCCTGCTCCATTCATTGTTCCTTGAGACTTCACTTACAGAACACAGATTCACAGATAAGATGATTAAGAATTTCAAGACTTCAACACCAGTGCATTAACTCCCAAGTGCAGGGCCCTTCAAAGTGCAGGGTCTTTTTTTTTTTTTTTTAAATAAATTTTACTGATTTTTTTTACAGAGAGGAAGGGAGGATAGAGAGTTAGAAATATTAATCAGCTGCCTCCTGCACACCCCCCACTGGGGATGTGCCCGCAACCAAGGTACATGCCCTTGACTGGAATTGAACCTGGGACCCTTCAGTCCGCAGGCCAACGCTCTATCCACCGAGCCAAACTGGTCAGGGCCAGAGTGCAGGGTCATGTTCAACTGCATTGGTCACACGTCCATGACGCCAGCCCTGTTCCTTAGGCAAAAGAAAGGAGGGTATTTGGCCCTGTCGGTGTGTCTCAGTGGTTGAGCATTGAGTCATGAACCAGGAGGCCACAGTTCGATTCCAGGTCAGGGCACATGCCCGGGTTGTGGGCTTGGTCCTCAGTGTGGGCATGCAAAAGGCAGCTGATCAATGATTCTCATCATTGATGGTTCTTTCTCTCCCTCTCCCTTCCTCTCTGGAAAAAAATACACACACACACACACACACACACACACACACACACACACACGCTAAAGTATTCTTTGAAAGATCTCCTCATCCCTAAAGGAAATCTAAGTATAGAAAGTGCTACAGCAGAGGGGGCTGAGGCAGCCTTCTCCACCTTTCCCTCCTGACAACAGACTTCAGCTGTGCCCTTTCCTTTTCACTGTCCCCTCTCTCTGTTGGGGTCTGGTGCCACTTGACTGGTCTACAATCACATCTGAGCCAGGAAATGCTGGACCCAAAATTCCTTGGGATGATACATGGAAATCTAGATTATTTCGGTGCTTAGTGCCTGGTTTCCTAAGGTACTTACCTAGTCCCAGTCCCAGGGCTGCCACACAGGAAAGCAGTATGAGACTGTCCAGTTAGTTTGCTCCTGATGGAGGGTGGCCGAGTTGGGGGTAGTTAGGGAGTGATGTGGCCTCCTGGGCAGCTGCCACCTGTAGAGGATTAAGGAAGCCAATCCCTCATTTTATTCTATTTCCTCTTTTTTCTTTTAATGTATTTTTATTGATTTCAGAGAAGAAGGGAGAGGGAGAGAGAGATAGATACATCAATGATGAGAGAGAATCATTGATCGGCTGCCTCCTGCACGTCCCCCATTGGGGATCGAGCCTGCAATCCAGGCATGTGCCCTTGACCGGAATCAAACCTGGGACTCTTCAGTCCGCAGGCCGACTCTCTATCCACTGAGCCAAAACAGCTAGTGTTATTTTCTAAATTCTTTCCTTTGTAGTGGCCCGGAGCTGTGCCTGGGATAGAGTGTTTTTCTTGGACTGAAAGGTTTGCCTTGAGCATTGTCTGGATTGTATTGCAGTTATTCTCCTACCGGCTCATTCTGCTAAAGTGTACTCTTGTTTCATCGAGTGCCTTTGGGGGACTTCAACTTTGGAGGGCTCCATCCAGCATCCTGCACCGTGAAACCTACACCAGCCTCACTAACTAACAACTGTCAGCTCATCAGCTGGAGTCTGTCCTTGGGGAAATCCTGCCCCCTTCTGAGGTCCCATTGCCAGGAAGGCAGGGAGGGGACCAACCAACAGCACCACTCTGCACTTTCCTCTGGTGCCAGTAGGAAGGCATTTTCTTTTGAGCTGAGGGATAATCAGGTCCACCAGCAGAGTCCAGCCGGCAAAGGAGCTGTGAGAGGCCCAGGGAAGTCGATAGCTTGGGTTGGGTCTTGGGAAGCACAGATGGGCTGGTGGGCCCAGCCCAGGAGCTCCCTATCGGCAGGACAGGGACTGGGAGGCTGGTGCTCCGCCCTGGGACTTCCCAGATTTTGTTCTCCTGCTCACCGCCTGAGGCCCCTTTCTGAGTCTCAGCAGGCCTCATCTGGGAGTTCTCAGCATGTTTAAATGTCCCTGTCAAGAATGAAGACTGGATCTGCGGGTGACTAAGACCTTTTCTAATGTTATGTATCTACGAACAGCTTTGAAGGGCAAGCCACCAATGCCCTGCCCAACTCAGAAAGGTTTCCCATTTCAAATGACTAAGTCATGACCCTTTTTCATTAAGACTTCAAAGAACCTGCCGAAACCGGTTTGGCTCAGTGGATAGAGCGTCGGCCTGCGGACTGAAAGGTCCCGGGTTCGATTCCGGTCAAGGGCATGTACCTGGGTTGCGGGCACATCCCCAGTGGGGAGATGTGCAGGAGGCAGCTGGTCGATGTTTCTCTCTCATCGATGTTTCTAACTCTCTATCTCTCTCCCTTCCTCTCTGTAAAAAATCAATAAAATATATTTTTTAAAAAAAAGACTTCAAAGAACCTGATCCAAGATAACACTCATCTATATATGTAAAAGTCTAAGCAAGTGACCAGCTGGTAGCTATGATGTGCACTGACCACCATGGGGGCAGGCACTCAATCCTGGAGCTGCAGAGCCACAGCAACTTTGTAGAGTGCCCTCTTCCACTCTGGGACCCCCCGGGGGATGTCAGACTGCTGGTTTCTGCAGGATCCCAGCAGACCAGGCCGAGGGACCCTGCTCACTCCGCAGACGCCCTTCGAGCCCTGGCACCAGCTGGGGAGGGATCACCGAAGGTTGGCTCCAGGATGTGTCTGGCCTGTCTTGCCCAGTCTCGCTCCACCGGCCACCTTCTAATTTATTTTCAATGTGCACGAGTCTGTGCACGGGGCCTCTAGCATGAAATAAAACAGCCTGACATTTTTTCCTTTTTTATTGTAAAGCTGGAAATGAAAACCAGCCACATGTCAGCTCTCTGGCAAACAAAGCATGGAGAATGACAGCGACCAAGTGATTTTTGCAGGACAACCCTCCACTCCCTCCCCCTTTTTTTAATCTTTAGCTGAATTTCTGACATTAGAGATGGTTTTCCAAGTGCTCAGATCATTAGGTAACCAGAAACCAAAGCTCATCTTGATAATCTTTGCCATAAATTATCATCTGAGAAGGCAGCTGTGGCGTGGTGAAATACACACTGGATTTGGGAGTCAGAAAGTCTGGGTTCTCAAGTCCTTGCTCTGCCCCTTCACAGCTATAGGCCTGGGTAAGACACTTAACTTCTTTGGAACTTCACTTTCCTCCTGTACAAATATGGGATTGTAAATCCCATATATCTCACAAAACTGTTATGAGTACATAAAAATGTATAGAATAGTACTTATTCGGTGCTTGATCTACAATGTACTCTCAATCATGTGTGTTGGGTTATAATCTATTACATTTGTGGTATTTTCTGTAACAGTTCCCCCCACCCCCATACCAATTTAATAAAACAAATATAAAGGTAACATTTTAAAAATTGCTGTATTCAAAATAATAAACTTTAGGGTAAATAAGCTTTAAAACAAAAGTACATAAGCAAAAAAATAAATAATTTACACCAACTCACTAACCTTATTTTCAGAGTAAAGCCACTGTTATCTGGGCTCCAGATTGTGGTCAAACTTTGATAGTGCATTATTTTTTTTTTTAAAACAGTAACAAAAACATGAACACTAAGTAAAGTCTTTAACAAAACCAAAGTACTGGATTTAGCTTTTTAATTTTAAGTAACCAAACTTTGTAATTTTATACATAATCCAATGTAGTGCTAATATAATTAGCATTTCAGCTTGAAGAGCTGGTAATTAACAGGAATGGAAGCCTTAATGAACAGTCTTCAAACCATGAGACACAAATAAAAACAGACAAATATACAGTAGAACAAAAGCTGCAGACACCCTACTAACCGGGGGAAATATTTGAAGGCTTTACATTCTTTATTATCCATGATGGCTTTTGGAATTATGATTGTGTGACATATAGAACCTTTGATATTTTAGATATAGCCTTTATTTGTGTGGTTTTTTTTTCACAGTAAGTTAAAAATCCACCCTAAGTCTCGGTAAGACTTCACTGTCTTACATAAAGACTCTAGGAGTCTGCAATGTGATAAAAGAGTAATGTGAAAATTTACTGGATTGCCCTAATTTCATACTTCCTTGTACACAATGAATCACTTTGGAAATCTATTCCAAGGGTTATATGCACAAAAGTGTCAAGAATAAAATGTTCTTCACTCTTGCATAAAAATGTGTACAGTGTTGAGGAATGGAAAAGTTATCATTTTCCTGGGCCCCGGGCTTCCTGGAGCTCTGCTGCCTGAAGATGAAAGGCTCCCCTGGCTTTATTGCTCTCGGGATTAGTCATCCAGCCCTGGTGTTTCTCCTTGTTGGATCCTGGATGCTATTCTGATGGCTTCTTCCAGAGATGGCTGTTCTCCAAGCTGAAACAGGAACATACACAAACCCACAATCAAGATAATGCCAAAGGAATCTTATATGCCAGAAGTGGGATTTCTGGCACCTGGGCTTGTTAAGCAACCTCCACTTGATCCTATCAGTAAGAGAAAATAAAAACAAAAACAAACCCAATTCTTACAGGGGAGAATAATACAGTTTCTTTATTTAGGATTTTGATAAACTTTTGCACACGCAAGGGACAAAAGACAGTCATCTTTTCCAAGGGAGATAATTTAGAGCGCTTCCTGAGCCTTTAGCTTCTATGCCCATAAGCTAAATTAAAACCAATGGCTGGAATTTTCATCAGTGTGTTCTTTTTTAATCCTCAACTGAGGATATTTTTCCATTGATTTTTAGAGTTAAAGAGAGGGAAAGACAGAGAGAAATGTCGATGTGAGAGAAACGCATTGATTGGTTGCCTCCTGCATGAGCCCCAACCAGGGCCTGGGCCAGGGAGGAGCCTGCAACCCAGGTAACATGCCCTAGATCAGAATCGAACCCAGTACCCTTTGGTCTGCAGGCTGATGCTCTATCCACTGAGCCAAACCAGCTAGGGCCTAATTAGACTTTTTTTCTGAGAGTTAAGATAGCTGGCTTGATGTATATGGGATACATACTAGAAGCTTTATTTTTCTCACTAAAAATTCCCCTAGAATATGCAAAGTTAGTAAAGAACAAAGTGTTGGTCTCTTTGAATCTACCTGAACACAGCAATTTCCTTAAAGTGACACAGATTATTCTGTGTCCCGCCTCCTGTAAAGGTTATGCATAAAGCACAATGTCCAAGGTTGAGAGGTATGTGTAGTGCTGCTGTTGACGGAAGACAGCTGCCTCTGGACTCACCTGAACTGCAATCTGGGTACCATTGGATGTTGCCACTAAGGTCAGAGGTCTGGTTTCTGTGGTTACTAAGTGATGGCTGTGCTGCTGGTGCCCCATTTCTGATGAGGCAGTGTGGAATGCTGCCAAGTCCTGAGCCACAATTGCAACCTTAACAAAAAAATACACAAAAGAATTAAAACTATGATTTAAAAAATACATATATATTTTTATTAATTTCAGAGAGGAAGGGAGAGGGAGGAAGAGAGAGATAGAAACATCAATGATGAGAGAGAATCATGGATTGGCTGCTTCCTGCACACCCCTTACTGGGGATTGAGCCTGCAACCTGGGCATATGCCCTTGACTGGAATTGAACCTGGGACCCTTCAGTCTGCATGCCAATGCTCTATCCACTGAGCCAAACCAGCTAGGGCTAAAAAAAATTATGATTTAAATAGGTTAAAATCCATTCAAGGAAAAGGATTGTCTTCAAATTCAAAAGGAAAAACTCCCTTCTGACCACAGAGCTGCAGAAGCCTGAAGCTGAAGAGACCTTCCTTATATATTGTCTGTTCTGGACTCCTCTTTTGAGAATACCGAGGCTCAGAAAGAAGGGATTTATCCAAGATTATGGAGTGAGGCAATGGTATATCAGGGTAGAGGATACTGGAGAAGTGGATCCCCATCACAGACTCTATTACTCAGGGGAGACATGACTGTGCCTGGGTTCTATTACCCTAAGTGGATGCTTGGAAAGTTACACATGTGGAATAATTCAAACATCAAATGTCTATTTCCAAGTTTGGAGCAGTGGTCGACAATACACTGTTTTCTCCTGTTTACCTGTTACCTTTTAATTAGACTCCAGGAAAACTGAAAGGACCAGTAGCATTACTGACAATTAGCAACATATCTTGTTATACTCATTTCCTATTTTAGATGCCATGGAATCTTTGCATATTGTTGCTGAAGCATCTATCCAGAGTGGTTAAAAGTGCTTTCATGGCTCTTAAACCACAAATGTAACTCTTCCTATGCAGATAACATGGAAAATGGCATCAAATACTTCTGTTATATGATATTCTAAAATTTTGCTCAGCCAAACTCAGAGGAAGAATATATTAAAAACTAAAATTTCTGTTTTTCTTGGCCACTAGTCCACTAAAATGCTAAGCTGGATCAATCCCAGCAATGTTTCATAATCTAGTAACAGAGTTTGGCCCAGCAAGGGCAGTGATTTATATCGGACTAACCCATCCTGCAGATAACTATCATAAACTGTGGACAAAAATAGGAAAAAGCAACTGTCGAAGGCATTGAAGAATGAGGAAAAGCAGGCAGAAACTGCAGGGGATTCTCAAAGAAAGGAAATCATGTTGGTTCACATCTCTGCTGAAATAGCTTTTTCACTGAGACCATTCCCCAGTCTGCGCAGCACAGGGCAACTTAACGTATGAGATAATGGAGTCTAGGGCTGCCAGAATGGTTATACATTGGGAGGAATATTCTAGAAAGGAGAAAACCAGAGGGGGACCCCCCAAATCTGTGTATAAACTCTCCCCAATTCCTTAAGACACCAGAACTGCCAGTGTATCGGTAAGTTCCAATAATTCTGGTAGAAAGCAGCAGCTGGAAGTCTGAAAAAGCGGAGATTTCAGCAACACTCACCACAGGAGAGACAACATTTAGTTTCTATCCTGCCAAGTCAGAGGGTCTGGACTACAAATAATGCTAAAGCCTACCCTTCAGATAATCCACAGGTGGAGTCTGAACACCCCATGTGGACCATCAACATCTGCACAATGGCCTACAGCTGCAGCAGAGAAGCAATGGCAGTAGCTGGTCCTCAGTAAAACCTCCCACCCTTGTGATATCCCCAGTGCTGGAAGCAGACTGATTTCATTCCAGCCCTCAAAGCCTTGTCTTCTGAGAATTTTCCTATCTCTCCAGAGAATTGTCCTAGCCCACAGGCTACAGATAAGCTGCATAAGAATGTTTGCTTTAGGGTCACTATCTTTCCAGACCTGCAACTGTAATTAGTACAAGGTATATTTACCCAAGCTGAGTTATAAACCCAACCAAGTATTCTAGAGCCATGGAAATGGCTGCAAACTGATTAGGTGGGACCATTCTATAAGACAGCCTGAAAGTTGTGTTGTTTTGTGTGTTTTTTGCATAAGGTATAATTAGCAAACAATAAATAAGTACCCATCTTAGGTGCTCTATTGCGTTTTGACAGATAATCTGTGAAACTGGCACCTAAAACAAGATATAGTACAGTTCCTTCATATTCCATGCCATCAATGTCCTTCCCAAGCCAAGCAGAACTTTCTGATTTCTATGGCATGGATTTGTTTTGTCTGCTCTTGGATTTCATACAAGTGGAACCATACAGTATGAATTCTAGTGGAATTTCTGGGTCAAAGAGCAGAGGTATGTTCGACTTTATAAGAAACTGCTAAACTGTTCTTCTAAGTGGTGGTATCATTTTACACTCCCACTAGTGTATATGAATGTTCCAGTTACTTCACATCTTTGCCAACATTTGGTTTTAAGTCTTCTTTTATTTTAGCCATTTTCCTGTGTCTGAAAAGGTATCTCACTGTGATTTTAATTTGCTCTTCTTTAATGACTAAAGATGTTAAGTACTTTTTGTGTTATTGCCAGTCATCTTCTTTTGTAAGGGGTCTGTTAAATAAGCAATCAAATGTGCTCTTTTTAAAAACTTTATTTATTTATTCTGCTCATTTTTAATGGGCTGTTCATGTTTTTATTATTGATTTGTAGAGGGTTTCTTATATATTTCTAATACAAGTTCACTGTCAGATATATAAATACTGTGACTAACTTTTTCCCAGTTTGGCACTTTTTTTTTAGTGATATATTTTGGTGAGCAGAATTAATTTTGATGAAGTCCAATTGGTCAGTTTTCTCTTTTGTTAGTACATTCTGTATCTTAAGAAATCTTTTCTCTAAAGCTGCAAAAATACTCAATTCTCCAGAAGCTTTAAGATTCTGAGTTTTGTATTTCAAGGTGTAGAAGAACTTCAACTTTGTTCTTTTTTCAATATTGTTTTGGCTTTTATAGGTCCTTTGCATTTTCAGGTAAATTTTAGAACTGGATTATCTATATCATCAAAAAAAAGTCTGCTGAAATTTTTATTATGATGGTATTGAAATCTACAAATGAATTTACGAAGAATGAGAGCTACTAATTAAGACAGACTCTCACTGCAGTGAAACTTAACATTGCCTTCAGCACTGTACAAGAATAGTTTTTAAATGTATTAATCAATATCATGTATTTTAATGAAAATGAAAAAATTAGAACTACAAAGAGATACATCAGATTGACAAAAATCCAAAAGGGAATCAGATTGACAAAAATCCAAAAGGGAAGAGTAGCTTGGCACTCTCAAATACTGCCGGCAGGAATATAGAGTGGCACAACCCTAGAAGGGAAGTTGGGCAACACATTACAATTGCAAACCCATATATCTTTTTACCCACCAATTCCACTCTAGGGATTTACCTACAAGATATACTCATACACATGCAAAATCACATGTGCACAAGGTTATGTGCTGTTTGAAACAGCAAAAACCAAATGAATTATGGCATATCCATACAGTGGAATACAATATAGATTAAAAAAAGAATGAGGAAGCTCTCTATATAATGAAATAGACTTTCTAAATATGTTAGTAAATTAAAAAGCCAACAAGGTAAAGAACAGTTTACTACCATAAAAAAAGGAAAGGGGGAAATGACTGTATCTGTTTGTATATGCTTCATGAATCATTGGAAGAATACATGAGAAACCAATAAATGTGGATTATCTCTACGGGGCAAGAACAAGGTTGATGGAGGCAGGGGTGGGAAGACTTTTTTTTTTGTAAGAGGACATATATTGGGTAAATTACAGAGGCAGAAAAAGTAATTCCTAGAAGAAATGGGCTTAGGAAACAAGTTATGGAGGTAAAGGAAGGGAATTTGGAACTTGGGAGTGAGGAAGCGAATGGTGAAGGGTGGGGGGCGTGAGGGAAAGGGGAAGGCACGGGTGTATTCCTGGACTCCTGGGAGGGAGAGTGCCAGAGGAAGATTTTTCAATGCATACCTGTATATACATTCTGATTTTTGAACTATGTGAATATATTATATATTCAAAAAATTAAATAAACTAAATTTTGCAAATGAATTTTCCCCTAAGAGTCTGAGGATGATGATGATTGTAGGAAGAGCTATCATTAATGAACACTTAATGGGCTGAGTAGTTTAAATGCGCTATCTCAATCAATCCTTATGTCAGTCTTATGGGCCAGATGCAACACTCCTATTTTACAGACGATGAAAACAGACTCAGAGGGTTATGTAACTTAGAAACTGTAAAACTGGGATCAATTTGAAGTTTCTGTGCTTAACTGCTATATCACACTGTACATCTATTAACAATTTTGATATTGACATGTTTTGATTGATATAAAAGAAGAAAAAAAGCAATTACCTGCTGCCCTTCTGTACCCTCAGCAGTTACCATAGCAACTGAGTGTGTCCCTGCTGAGGAGATGACTGCATCGTGAGCAGGGACTGTGATGGGTGTGCCATCCTGCGTCACCATTGTGATGGTATTGCCAATGGCTTGCATGTCAGCTTGAGATATGTTGACCTGCAATACAATGCATTTTACAAATCAGTCAATGTTTCTTGTTATATTTGACAATCTTTATGAAGGACTAGGCCTAACCCTTGTATAAATCTACTCTGAGGAGAGCAAATAAACATCTTCTATTTTAGAAGGAGGTTATCAGAAAATTGAGTATTTCTTAAATACATTTTCTCCTCTCCATCTCTACTGCCAATTTAGACCCTTACCTTTCTCTCATCTGACTTCCCACAAACACCACTTCTTTCCAGGTATCCAGCCTAACCCTCCCTAATCACCCTCTACCTTGACACCTTTCTACAAAAACAAATTTCAATATGCTCCTTGCTTAAATGTCCAGTGACTCCCTATCACTACAGTTCATTATACGGCATTTGTGACCTTTCATGATTGGCCTTTCACAGCCTCTCCAGAGTCTTCTTCCAATACTTCCAAACCAACCACTTGGCACTCCCACCACAACTAACCATTTGCAGTCCCAGACTATTATATCTTCATGACTTTGCTCTTTCCTTCAATCTCTGCCTTGCAAACTCATGAATATTTTTTAAAAATATATTTTATTGATTTTTTTTACAGAGAGGAAGGGAGAGGGATAGAGAGTTAGAAACATCGATGAGAGAGAAGCATCAATCAGCTGCCTCCTGCACACCCCCTACTGGGGATGTGCCCGCAACCAAGGTACGTGCCCTTAACCGGAATCGAACCCGAGACCCTTGAGTCCGCAGGCTGATGCTCCATCCACTGTGCCTAACTGGTACGGCACTCATGAATATTTCTCATGATCCAACTGAATAGCCATTCTCTATAAGGGCCTCCAAGATTCCTTCAGGAAAAATCATTTACTTCTTCCTCCAGACTGCCACAGCACTCAACTATATACCCATCTTTATGAGACTCTAGAGCAGTGATGGCGAACCTATGACACGCAAACTCATTTTTTTGGTTGATTTTTCTTTGTTAAATGGCATTTAAATATATAAAATAAATATCAAAAATATCTTTCTTTTACTATAGTTGCAAATATCAAAAAATTTCTATATGTGACACGGCACCAGAGTTAAGTTAGGGTTTTTCAAAATGCTGACACGCCGAGCTCAAAAGGTTCGCCATCACTGCTCTAGAGGCCTGGTGCACGACATTTGTGCACTCAGGGGCAGCCTTCAGCCCGGCCTGCGCCCTCTCGCAGTCCAGGAGCCCTCGGGGGATGTCCAACTGGAGCAGGCCTAAGCCATTAGTCGGACATCCTTGGTACTGTCGCAGAGGCAGAAGAGGCTCCCGCCACCACCACTGCACTCGCCAGCAGTGAGCCCGGCTTCTGGCTGAGTAGCACTCCCCCTTTGGGAGTGCACTGACCACCAGGGAGCAGCTCCTGCATTGAGTGTCTGCCCCCTGGTGGTCAGTGCGTGTCTAAGCGACTGGTTGTTCCGCCGTTCAGTCAATTTGCATATTAGCCTTTTATTATATAGGATTGTTTACTTTTGGAAGGTCTCTCTCCTATTAGACTATGATACTTCCTTCCTGTGCTCCCCACACTAAGTCTACCAAAATGTCTAGCACTGGATAGATGTTCAATAAATGTTTGTTGTTTAATTGACTAAAGGAATGGAACAGAAACCTAATTCCTGAAGAGAATGGGAAGGTTACCAGAAAATACAACATTGTAGTGGGGAAAATAGCTGTTTGGGAGCATGTGAAGAGGGATTAAACTCATTCTGTATAGTCAGAGAGGAGCCACTAAGTAGATGACATGGTAGTAGGTTACTGTGTGATAAACACTATAATTATCCAAAAATGGAACAGGCTGCCTCTTAAGAGAGAAACTGCCTCATGTATTTTAGGGCTGCTGTGGAGAGAATTTCTCCTGTAGTAGGGAGGGAGGGAGGTTAGATCAAATGATGTCCAGAGGGCCCTGTCTGTGTGGAATTAGTGATGTCAAAAGTTAAGGGGAGCCCTAACCGGTTTGGCTCAGTGGATAGAGCGTTGGCCTGCGGACTCAAGGGTCCCAGGTTCGATTCTGGTCAAGGGCATGTACCTGGGTTGCGGGCACATCCCCAGTAGGGAGTGTGCAGGAGGCAACTGATCGATGTTTCTCTCATCGGTTTCTAACTCTCTGTCCCTCTCCCTTCCTCTCTGTAAAAAACCAATAAAATATATAAAAAAAAAAAAAAAGTTAAGGGGAGGGCCCAGCTAGTGTGGCTCAGTGGTTGAGTGCTGACTCATGCACCAAGAGTTTGACAGTTCGATTCACAGTCAGGGCACATGTCTGGGTTGTGGGCTCCATCCCCGGTGGGAGGCATGCAGGATTGATGTTTCTCTCTCCTTGATGTTTCTATCTCTCTCTCCCTTTCCTTTCCTCTCTCTCTCTCAAAATCAATTAAAAAAAAGAAAAAAGTAAGGGGGTGTTAAATGGGATGGCACAAGAGCTTCTTATTTTCCAATCCTGACTACGTTCTGCCTCCTAGCTAACACCAGCATCTTAACAGTTACCAACACAAATGGCAGATTAATCATGGGAGGTAAAGCTCTGAGAGACAGAGGTAAGGAGGGAGTTTGCCAAGGAAAAGGCAGATATAGAAGGTAAAGAATCCCAGATGCCTATTTCCACCAGGCGCTAAGCCCATCTTAGCTAGAGCTTAAAAATAAAATCTAGTCTGAATTGTTTTAGGCATATAGAAAAACAATAACAAGTTTGACTATTGGAGAACAACCATTACATTGCTTTTCCTGGGGAAATCAAGATACCTATTCTACTAATTATGTGAAGCTCCCATGACTCCATGTAGGGAGAGTGCCACACTTTGGAAATTTTACAGGTTTGCCCATCACTGACTTCCTAGGGTCTTTTAATGATGCCATCATCACTCAGCCAAAGCTCTGTGATTTCTTTTTTTTTTTAATATATATTTTTATTGAATTCAGAGAGGAAGGGAGAGAGAGAGATAGAAACATCAATAATGACAGAGAATCATTGATTGGCTGCCCCCTGCACGCCCCCAACTGGGGATTGAGCCTACAACCTTGGCATGTGCCCTTGACCAGAATGGAACCCAGGACTCTTCAGCCAGCAGGCCAACATTCTATCCACTGAGCCAAACTGGCTAGGGCTCTGCTGATGTCTTAATCTCACCTCCTGGACCTATTTAGCCACCAAATCCTATACCTTCTCTGAATTGTGTTTCACATGCATCTATTACTTTTCAAGCCCTCAATTTCACTGTGGTAATGACCTTCATCGCCTTGCCTTTGAACTATACCAGTAATACCATCTGAGTTCTAGAGCAGGGGTGGGCAAGCTTTTTGACTCGAGGCCACAATGGGTTCTTAAACTGGACCGGAGGGCCGGAACAAAAGCATGGATGGAGTGTTTGTGTGAACTAATATAAATTCAAAGTAAACATCATTACATAAAAGGGTACGGTCTCTCTTTTTTTTTTTTTTTTAGTTTTATTCATTTCAAACGGGCCGGATCCGGCCCTCGGGCCGTAGTTTGCCCACGGCTGTTCTAGAGTCACAAACCTACTCTCTACTAATCTCTCTGCAGGTAGCCTCAGCATGCTACTGAAAAACCTTTAGGAAAGCTAACAGTGCCTACAAGCTCAGGTCCAAACTTTATGCCTTGATATTCAAGGATTTCCTCAAGTGGGACCTAATCTGACTTTCAAGCCCAGGTTCAGAGAAATATTATTAAACTTGTTTGGCTTTTGGTGCATACTTACATGCTGAGTCCCATCCTGGGATATGAGTGTAACCTGTTGACTCAACCCAGACTGGGTTACCGTGGCTACTTGTGTAGACACAACATCATCCCCTTCTACACCTGTGACATACGTGATCTGGGGCCCTTTAAGAACATCTTCACCTTGACCTGTTTAAAACAAATGAATCATTTATTTTACCAATCAACCAAGATACTTAGAAAACAGAGGATATTTTAAATATTAAATAAATATTATACAAATTAAAGTAGATGTATTATAGTCTACATAATGAAAATGGTTTCCAGCACCTCCTTCCAATTCTTCTAACTCCATTTTTGCGAAGTAAAAGCAAATCAAAGCAGACTGAACCAAACCTTTCCACAGCAAAGTTAAGTGTTCTAGGGGGAGAATGGGGGTTAATGGGGGGGAATGAGGACACATTTGTAATTCCTTAACAAATAAAGAATTTAAAGATTAAAAAAAAAGTTAAGTGTTCTAATTTTGGGAAACTTCTCTTATTCTCTTAGTTGGAGTAATTACTGATACTACACATGTACGTTGGGGCAGTGAGTGGGGGAACTAACAGGAAGATTTGACTGGCAAATAATCCTTCCACTATGGCAATTTCTTACAGTCACTTAAGAAGCTGATAAAAGTGATAAGACAATCTTCATAAACATTAACCACAAATCTGAATGGTGTGTAAATGCAAACTACGAATAGGAAATTGATTGCAAGTCATCAGTACACAATGACATCATTGTGTAAAGACGATGTAATGGCATGTTATCTGGTGTAAAGTTAATCATTTAATAAGTGACAGAATAGGAACCACCATCCACTTCTTTATTTCAAAAAGAACCAGCAAGTAAACAGAAATTTCAACAGTTCATTACTGCAATACTTGGCAACCAGGAAGATTTCTGAACCCTCTCTTCTTCTATCTTTTTCCACCTCTAATAAAGGCAGGAACAGGGTAAATATACATTTTTTTCCTTCAAAGGAGGACTTAATATGCTAATTTAAGAGTAGTTCTCAAAGTTAGTGGTTGATGCATGCACTCATATGGCTATAGTCATCCTGGCATAATTTCCATGGCAGTCATTACTTTGTTTTTTCTGTTGTCCTATTCCATAGCTATTTATATATCACTAGAGGCCTGGTGCATGGATTCATGCACCGGTGGGGTCCCTTGGTCTGGCCTGCGGGGATCGGCTGACACAACGTGGGCATGTGCCCTTGGCGGAATTGAACCCGGGACCCTTCAGTCTGTAGGCCGATGGTCTATCCACTGAGCCAAACCCTGTAGGGCCACCTAAATGTTTTCAATGCTTCATCAGTTGTTAAGAATGGGAAAGGTTTTTTTTTTGTGTGTGTGTTTTTTTTCTAATTTTTAAATTTACCTCACTTAGGAGGTATTCAGTGAAACATTAAGATAATCTGTAAGTTGTTTTTGTTTTAGAAAAATCTATTCATTTTCCCTATTTACCTAAGCTGAGTTATTTAACTAAAATCACAGAATGTAGTTCTCAAAAGTATTTTTTCAATAGTTTATTCTTAATGAAATGAATGTTTTTGTCTCCTACAACACTACCTAACAGCACATGAATCAATTAAGTTATTTGGGAGTGCTTCACTGCTCTTATGCTTAAGATCAACATCCTTAACACATCCCTAACCTAGCTGCCCCTGCCTGGCTCTCCAGCCTCATTTTATGCCACCTTCCCAGGCAGAAGTGCCACACTGGCCAGGCTTCTCTCAGTCTCCCGATTTACTTTGCTCTCTCCAACCTCAGGGATTTTTCTACGTGCCATTCCCTCTATTTGAAATGTTTCTTTTGGCCTTTGCTCTGCCCCCCCCTCCCCCCACCCCCCACCTCTCCACCTAGTTAACACTCTAGATCTCAAAAATCACTTCCTCAGGGAAGTTTTCTCTGATGTCCAGACTAGACGAAAGTTCCCTTCTTATACATCCTGAAGTACTTTCTTTGATAGCACTTATCACAATTATAAATTGTATGGTTGTGTGATTATTTAAATGAAGCTCTATCAGTTGAGAAAATACTATAAATCATAAATTACTGTTGATTCTCAAACACAGAGACACTAGACAAAGTCCTCACCTGGGGGAGGCTCAAAGAAGGCTTCCTGCTCCTCCTCGATTGGCTCTGTGTCGTTGTGGGCGGTCCGTTTGTGCATGGCCAGGGTGGAGATCTGCTTATATGTCTTCCCACAGTGGTTACAGTTGTAAGGTTTGGAATGAGTGTGAACAACATGATGTTTATACAAACTAGAATACTCTGTAAACCTTTTATCACACCCAGGGACTGTACAAACATATGGCTTTTCCCCTAAGTAAAGAAAGGCAAAAAAACCAAAACAAAATAAATCAACTTTTACACATGAAACATAATCATTCCATACTTTGGGGGAAGGGGGAGGGAAAGGGGGCTATAATGGCAAAAAGAAGTAGTTTCCAAATCCCTTTCTATCCTGTCATGAGGCAGCTCACAAGAAAAGACTCCCTAACAATGCTTTTGATTGGTTAAAGGGTAGTCTGCACCCTGAGTGTCATCCTGTGTCTGAATACCACTTTCCCCTTAATTTCAAGGGATGAGAAAATTAAGGATGAAAATGTTTCCCAGTTCAACTCTAAGCTTTTTTGATAAAACTGTAATCTACCTATAACTAGATAATCTAGATATGATTAATGATATCACACTAATAATGACAATAAATACAATTATTATTATAACTAATGCAGTTTACTGTAAGGATTTTATAAACATCATAGACCAGCTGTCTCCTGCACGCCCCCTACTGGGGATTGAGCCCGAAACCTAGGCATGTGCCCTAACCGGAAATCAAACCATGATCTCCTGGTTCATAGATTGATGCTCAACCACTGAACCACGCCGGGGGGCAAAAATGAAATATATTAAAACTATAAAAGGAATGCAAATTATATGATCAAAATATAATTTTTCTTCCAACCTACAGCCACCTTTTTAGACCTCTTAGGGTTTTATAGGCAATTTTCCACTTTCTTAGAAAATACATTAACTTAATTATGCAGGGAAAATAATAGCAATAACACATAACACACAATGCAAGCATAAGATATAACTTTATCAGAAATATGACTCCAGTATACTGTTTGTTCTCTCATCGAGACTCACATGCAACTTAATATTTTTTCCTTTCACAGAGAAATACACCCACAAGTAGACTTATTATAGTGGT
Source organism: Myotis lucifugus (assembly GCF_000147115.1). Lineage (NCBI taxonomy): Eukaryota > Metazoa > Chordata > Mammalia > Chiroptera > Vespertilionidae > Myotis > Myotis lucifugus. Next base: position 4,434,907 of record NW_005871109.1, read on the forward strand.
TTTCAATTTGGATCATCAATTCTGAGTAAAGATTTTGCAAATCATTATACCAAATATACAGATGGTAAGAGTTCAGGTGTTGAGGGATACCTAGAGACCTATATATTCCTAAGCGACACCACTACACTTCCTTTCTAACCTGCTCTTCCCCATCTTAGCATCATTCAACTTTATCACAAGCTAGAATGATAGGTTCTTCTTTATTCCTCATGACTATCTTGGTTACTAAGTCCTTAGCTGATACCTCTTAAATGTCTTTCATTTGTATCTCTCTCTACCTCACTTCAAATATTCTAAATGACCTTGATCAGTCTCTTTGCTTATGGTCTCATGTCCCTTTAATTTCTTTTTATATTATTGACTGAGTGATTTCTTTTTCTAAGAAAGCAAATTTTCTTTATATTCTCTTAAAGCTTCCCCTCTGCCCATAGCAATATTCAAACTTGTTAATGACACTGTTCAAAAGAAAGGGATTGTTGTTGATCCCTGAAAATATATCCAGAAATACCCAGGGGTTTTTGAGTGCAGCCTGAGAAACACTGACTTAAGCAACTGAAGCTTCAGTCTGTATAAATGTCTTTTAATTTTGAGTTATCACAATTTACTCTTAATATCAGTGATAAAAATATTTTTAAATTTCTTGTAAAACTAATGCACATTCTGCTCTACTCTCCCATTCCATTCACCTTTCCATTCCCCCCCACCAAAAGTATGTCCACAACATGGAGCATCAAAATTACAAACTTTTGTGCTACAAATGGGCCAAATTGACTCCTGAGGAGGAAGAGACTTTAAACAAAAAATGATCAGAGACAATTAAGAAACATGATGAAAGGAAAAAGAATGCCACAATAAACAGTCTTCTAGAGGAGCAGTTCCAGCAGGGGAAATTTCTTGTACATGTCGCTCCAGACAGGCCAGTGTGGCCGAGCAGATGGTTATGTGCTAGAGGGCAAGGCCTAGAAAGGCAATATATCCTCTTCCCTCCTATCTTAGTTCATGTAATAAAGGTGCTCTTTTTTTTAAATTGATTTTTAGAGACAGAGGAAGGGAGGAGGAGAGATAGAAACATCAATGATGAAAGAGCACAATATGGATCAGCTGCCTCCTGCATGCCCCTCACCTCGGATGGAGCCAGAAACCCAGACAATGTGCCCTGACTGGGAATCGAACTGGTGACCTTTGGTGCATGGGACGGTGCCCAACCAATTGAGCCACACCGGCCAGGGAAAGATGTTTATTCTTAAAAGAAAAAGTTAGAAGACCAAAAAATCAGAGACTGTTACCTGTGTGTATCCTCACATGGTTTTTATAATTGGTTGCACTGGCAAATGCCCTTCCACATCCTGGTTCTGTGCAGTAATAAGGTCTTTCTCCTGTGTGTGTCCTAATATGCACTTTTCTGATATTTGATGTTGTAAAAGACCGACCACAGCCTTCAAAATGACATTTAAAGGGTCTTTCTCCTGAAAACGCACAAGGGAATAAAGTAAATGGTACAAAAATACATAAAAAATTATAATGTCTGATTCTTTAATTCTGCTTAGGGTAATGCTCAAGGTTCTAGAATTCTTGTATGTGAGCTTCCCTTTCAGATTGTTCCTTTCCACCCTCCGCCCTCCTCCCCCAAACAGCATCTTCTAGTCCAAACTTAAATTTACATAGGAAAACCTGAACAGTATTCAAAACTCATCACTGATTACATGACTCCCCAAGATGGAATCATTTAGATGGGCATATTAAAAAATAAGCTGAGAAATAAAGAAACACACACACACACACAGTCAAAATAGGATTAAGAACAATGCTATATTCAGTTAGAACAACTCTAGAATTCCCTACAAACCTCTCCACAACTATTTATTCTATAATACCTTGAAGAAAAATAATTTTTGGTTGTTTTAAAATCTAGTGTCTAGCACCTAAGATGCCTCAAAAATCCTTGCTGAATATTTTATTATTCTCATTCGAATCTTATGAAAAAGTCTACTTTAAAAGTCTACTTTGCCAGCTGTAATTCTTTTTTCATATAGGCTTTATACAACATCAAAACCCAAAGGGCCTTTAAACCGTCAATCAGAAAACAGCCTTTGCTTTTGATTCCCATGTGGCCTTTTCTTAAATGAGCTCAAATAAAGCAAACAACTTCTGGGATTAAAAAGAAAATATCTCTCTCTCTCTCTCTCTCTCTCTCTCTCTAAATGTGTGTGTGTGTGTGTGTGTGTGTGTGTGTGTGTGTGTAGATAAATGAATGAAGGGTTTGACTCCCAGCCAAGGGCATGTACCTCATTTGCAGGTTCGGATCCTTGGCCTCTCTGGGCAAGTGCCAGAGGCAGCCAATCCATGTGTCTCTTTCAGGTGGATATTTCACTCTCTCTTCCCCTCTCCTCCCTCCCTTCCACCCTCTTCAAAAATCAATAGGAAAAAAATATCCTCTGGTGAGGATTAAAAAATAATAATAATAAATTAATTAAAAACAAAAAGGAGCAGGAGCCTCGGCCGAGTTGGTTGAGCGTCATCCCATGCACCAAAAGGTCATTGGTTTGATTCCTGGTCAGGGTACATGCCAGGGTTTCAGGCTTGATCCCCAGTGTGGGGCATGCAGGAGGCAGCCAATCAATGTTTCTCTCTCTCTCTTTCTCCCTTTCCCCCCCTCTCCCTAAAATCCATAAAAACATAAAAAATATTTAAAATAATAAAAAGGAGCAGGAATCCTTGATCCTTTCTTTAATGAGAGTTCTGTTCAATACATTAACCTAAGGCGAATAAAGAGTTTATCTTGGTTAAATCTCTTCTCCTCTCTGGATCAAAAAATGACCACTAATGTTCTCCCAGCTCAAATGTTTTAACTCTGTAGCACCTTTCTTTGTTTTCCCACTGAAATCACTTGTTTATAATAGAATAGTTTATAATAGAATAGTCCCTGAAACCCCCTACTCAATCTAACATTTTACCAATGAAAATACTCATAATTTAAAAACCACATGAATATGTGGTGTGCGAAATGAATACTATCAAAGGAATCACAATTCTGATGTTTGGACCAAATATTAATGGAACTAGTTTAATGGTTTTATTTAACTTTATATAAAAAGTTGGCATTATATAGCAAATCCAAATAGAATTTGCAGGAGCTTGGAAACACTTGCTTCTGGTATAATGGATAAAAGTGCATGAATGAACTAGAAGCACAGGCCTACAGCTTTGTTCCTGAACATTATAAAGTAAAGCCAATTTTAAATCATATTTGAACTAAAAGTTAAATTTTAATGACTGGAAGAATCCTTCAGAAAAATCTGATAAACTATTTCAGAATGCTTAGAGGTATTTGGGGACAAACTTACACTATATTTAGAACATCTAAAGTAAATCTCAAACAAAATTCTTATGCTATGTCACTTAGTCAACAGCTTATAATAGAATCTCTTATCAACAGTTTCTAAAATTCTTCCAGCTCCAATCCAAAGTAAATAATTACCTTTATAACACCAATTCTACACACAAGGAAGAGAGCGGAAGAGAGGGAAGATAAGGGCAAAATGCTGTTTTAGAAAAAGAGAAGAAAATTTTAAGGGGAGGAGAGATGATCACAAGGAAACTGCAAGCCTTTCTTTCTGTGAGGCTGTTAGGGGCTCAAACACTTTTTTTTAGCACTAGCTTGATGCATGAGAAGCAATACTAAGTTGAGAACCACTGGGTGCCTTAGGTTCTGGTCTCAGTTGGTCTACTAAGTATGTGTGTAATCCTAGGTAAATAAGCCTGTTACTTAGACAATCCCTTTTAGATACTGAGAGTTGGTGGTCTAGGGCAGCGGTCGAGAACCTTTCGGACCTCCATGGACCACTGGTTGGCAACTGCTGGTGTAGGGCCACTGTTAACCTTTATTTGGGATATGGACCCATTTAAGAATCTAACAAAGTTATGGGTCCTCATCCTGGAAAGAAGCACACCTGTGAAAATAGCAAATGGCATGGAATTTCAGTTCAAAAGAAACCTTGATGATGACTCCCTGAAACTCTTTCAGAGACTCCTTCCCCAAGTCCCCTCTCTGCAGGTAAGGACTGCTTGACCAGCGGTCACTAACCTTTCGGACCTCACGGACCACCGGTTGGCGACTGCTGGCCTAGACAGATTTGTTCACACCAGTACTGTACCTGTATGAGTTCTGATATGTTTCTGTAGATCTCCTGAAGTTTTAAAGGATTTAGTACAATTATCTTCTGAACACCGATATGGCTTTTCTCCTGTATGAGTTCTGACATGACTTTTTAATCCATAACCTTTAAGAAAAATTTAAAAGAAATTTAATTACACAAGATCCCTCTAACCATGCCCGTTGAGATTAAGCTATTGAAAAATATAGTAAACACCAAGGCTATAATACTAGGCAAGCACAACAAAATAACTATTGAAAATGTACAAGAGGCCTGGCCAGCATGGCTCAGTGGTTGAGCGTGGACCTATGAACCAGGAGGTCACGGTTCGATTCCCAGTCAGGGCACATGCCCGGTTTGTGGGCTCAGTCCCCAGTGTGGGGGCATGCAGGAGCTAGCCGATCAATGATTCTCTTTCATCATTGATGTTTCTCTCAATAAAAATAAAAAATAAAATGTACAAGAATATGACAGCTCAGGACTGTCATGCTGGAAATTCAATAGTTTCATCTCTGTCTAGAAGAGGATGTGTCTTTTTAAAAAGTGTTCCCGTCTTATTAGATGCTCATAACTCATAACCCAAAAATCTGAAGTGGACTCAAGACATGGAATGAGGTACCCCTCCTGGCCCTGCTGGATCTGTCCCAGTTCCCCAGGGTTCCCCCTAAGGTCTGTCCTAATGTTAAATTCTGTGCCAGCTTTTATTTTTCCTGCTAAAATAAAGCAGGGTGTGGAGTGAAACACCAAACAAAGTAGGCAGAAATAAAATAGGCCTGAGGAGAAAAATGGGAACAGAGAGAACAGAGCAAGTAGGACAAGAGGTAGCTAAGGGACAGACTGAAAAACTGGTCATTGTGTGCATGCTAATTCAGACAAAAGCAAGGGGTCAGTTCCTGCCTCAGGCCTGCCTCTGCTTGACTCCTAAGTGAAGCAAATTCATGTTTTTACCTGTTGCAAATGCTTTCCCACAGCCAGGATGCTCACACTGATAAGGCCGGTCTCCCGTGTGTGACCTCTCATGAACCTGTCATTAAAACACAAAATGATTCTGTTTCCTTTAGGCATTTCTCAGGTAGATGGTGTCAACACAGACCTATTTTTTTTTCACTGCTGAATTATTTTGTTATTTGTATGTTACTTTAGAAAAACCACATGCACACAAAAAGGTAACTTTTCTCAAAAACTACAGTCCAGGAATTCTCAATATAGACCAAAATATTCTGTTAAGTAGTACTCATTTTAAATAAGAAACAGGAAGAGTGGAGGTGTGAATTTTTCTAGAGTGCTCAAAGGTGTGTGTATGGAACACTGCATGGTGAGAGCCAGGAGCAGCGTGTAGGGAGAGGCTACCCAATGGAAGGTTAAGATACAGAGGCTGCTGCTTGCCTCCACCTGAGGCAAGGCTTCACCACTGACTAGTAGTGTGGCCACGACACTTGCCTGCTGTAAGCCTTAAATGCTCTCTGTAAAGTGGGGACATAAACAGTATTACCACAGAGTGCTGCTGTGACTAATGAATGATCATGACTGTGGCCAACATTTATTGAACTTCTACCACATGCCAGGCCATTCTTTTTGATACTCTACACGTATAGTTTTATTTAATTCTCATAACTACTCTATGGGAATATACTTTATCATCCAATTTTATAGATAAGGAAAATAAGGTACTAAGAGGGTAGGTAACATGTTAAGGTTACACACTGCTAAGTAGTGACGATGGGCTCTGAGGTTGCTACTTCACACATGTTAAATGCACACTTCCTGCCACATTGTAAATTATTCAGTTATTGTGAGCTATTATTTTTGAGTCATGGTATATCGTGTTTAGCTGCAATGAAAGTACTTGGCCTGTATATTGGACGACAGGACAAACTAACACCAACTTTTGCTAGATTTCAGCAAATCACTGTTAACAAAGTGATTATACACACTACTGATATAATTTTATAAATTTCACATTTGACAAAAATGTATTCAAATATATAGAGTACTTACCATGTGCCAGTATATAGACAGAGATGAAGTAAACATAGTCCAAGCCCTCAAAAAGTTGACATTTTCTAAAATCTGCATAGGCTTTTGTGTGTCTTTGATTGAGTGTGAGTGTGAATGTGTGTCTGTAGTCCAGTGATGGCGAACCTATGACACGCATGTCAGAGGTGACACGCGAACTCATTTTTTTGGTTGATTTTTCTTTGTTAAATGGCATTTAAATATATAAAATAAATATCAAAAATATAAATCTTTCTTTTACTATGGTTGCAAATATCAAAAAATTTCTATATGTGACACGGCACCAGAGTTAAGTTAGGGTTTTTCAAAATGCTGACACGCCGAGCTCAAAAGGTTTGCCATCACTGGTCTATACCTTGATAAATGAAGGAAAACAACGCATTTGAATGCTTCAAATTTATCATGTTGGCATTTAATGTCCTAGGCATTCTCATAACTAGACCCAGCATTTCTTCATATATACCTTAAGATGATGAGCTGTTGTATATAATTTTCCACATCCATCATATTCACATCGGAACGCCTTCTCTCCACTCTGTTGAGATTTAGCAGTTACTCTTGCTGCATGTCCTTGTAAGACAATCTAGATGAAACAAAAAGTATTACTTAAATTGTTTACACAGAGATAAAATAGATGAAATTACTATTTTCCAGACTTAAGTTATCATTGTACGAAGATTTTATCATGCTGAGCCAGTTAGGCTAATTCCATTCCATGGCTGAAGTCAGTGACTCTGGAAGAAGTCGAAAGGAGATCCATGAGTGGCTAAAGCTCACAGATCTTCAGTAGTTCCCCCTTATCCACAGGGATACATTACAAGACTCTCAGTGGATACCTGAAACCACAGATTGGATGGGACCCTATATGCACTATGTTTTCTTCTATACCTACATACTTATAATAAAGTTTAATTTATAAAATAGGCACAGTAAGAGATGAACAATAATTAATATAACATGTATAATATACTGTAATAAAGTTATGTGAATGTGGTCTCTCTAAATATCTTATTGTGCTGTAATCATCCTTCTTACTATGATGATGTTATGAGATGATAAAGTACCTTATTAAGTTGAGAACTTTCAACTTTCACTTAAAGGAAGCACTTTATGGCTTTTCTTGGTCATATCTAAATTGCCAGTATCACTGCTTTTGTGCTTTGGGGCCATTATTAAGTAAAATATTATTAAGTGCTTGAAAATATGATTAAGTGCATGAAAAAAAGTACTATAATACAATGACAGTCTATTTGATAATTGAGACAGCTACTAAGTGACTAACAGGCAGGTAGTATATACAGCGAGGATACACCGGACTAAAAAATAATTCACATCCTACGCAGGGAAGTGTGAGATTTCATCATGCTACTCAGAATGACACACAATTTAAAACTTATGACTGTTCAAATTTTCCATTTAATATTTCTAAACTGCAGTTGATTGTGGGTAACTGAAACCGCTATTAAGGGGGGGACTGCTGTGTTGCCACTCTAGAAAAAAAACCCCCAAGTATCATCTCCATTGTATGCAGGTATTCCTTGACATACTCAAGGGATATATCTGTATCTATATTTATATATATTTTAGGAGGGGGGAAAGAGAGAGAAATATCGATGTGAGAGAGACACATCAATTGGTTGCCTCCTGCACGCACCCCAACCAAGCCAGGGATCGAACCTGCAACTGAGGTACATACCCTTGACCAGGAATCTAAGCCACAATCCTTTAGTCCACTGGCCAACATTCTAACCACTGAGAAAACTGGCCAGGGCAAGTTCCCTATTTTTGCTTTCATCCATAAAAGGGCACAATAATGCTGAGAAAGAAATTCTTATATAAAAAAGTAGCTTTACATACCTGCATTTTTTTCTCTTGCTCATTTTCTCCAATCATTCCAGTACCTGTTATACTTTCACTTCCATCAATGGATACCTATAGAAATAAAATAAAGCTTAAAAAAGTTTTACATTTTGATAATTATTTAGACAGGGTGATAAGTACATGAAGGTTCATTATTGCTTATTTCTGTGTGTGAAAATTTTCGTAATAAAAACTGGGAAAGTAACCTTTTAAACTATATGAAAAATATATATTCAATACAGGGGAAAAACCCAGCCGTTTTGATATAAAACTTAATTGAGACTTTCCTTCACCTTTTCCAATCTCTAATTTCTACTTCTTAATTCATAAGTTTTACTTACACTTTATTATTTCTCTTATGGCACTCACTCATCCTCGAATATAACTTTTATGAGTTACCCGTCACCCACTTATTTTCTATAAGCTCTTATCCCATCCCTTATTTTTCTTCCAATATTTCTTCCTACACACTTCTTTTAAGATGCTGATCTTCTTGATGCTGTCTGATTCTGACTCTGAATTGCCAGTTTCTTATCGGATACAGTATACTTTTTTGTTTTCTTTTAATGAAAAATAAAGAAGGTTGTTCTTGATCCTGTAAAATGATGTACCTTTGCTGCATACTGTTCCAAAGCACTGATGGTTTCAGGATCAATTGTGGCATCCCCAGTATGCAGACCTGCCACTGTACCATCAGCCTGAATTGCTAGGATGGTATCAGACTGTGGGACTTGCACTGCATGGTGGATGTAAGCCGTGGTGCCATCTTCCAGCTGAACTGCCTGTAATGCGCTCTGGTCATAACTATCTGAGGGAATGGAAGAGAATGGCATTAAATTAAAGGTAGTCTGATGAACAGTTACATATTTAAAAGAAGAAGGGAATGAAGTTTTACTGAGTAGTTACACTGAACCCTGACTCATGTGCTTTACATGTGCTATTTCAGTCAATCCTCATGATTCTGTGAGGCAGGTATATTTACCACCCCCACTGTACAAATGGGAAGTTGAGGTTTTGGGAAGTAAAGTCACTTTCCGTAGGAACCAGGAAATAAATAAAATTAATTAATAGCCAAAATCAGTATGTCAAAAAACAAGGATCTGGATTCATGTCAATGTGACTCCAAAGGCCATGGTTTTCCCCGCCTTAAATAACCATACAAAGCTGTACACAGCATTATGAAATAGTAAATCTGTCCAACTAAAATGAACCCATGATTAACTCCCACTGCTAAAGAAAAAAAATATTTTTGGTTAAGTAATTTGTTCAAAGTCACACAGCTAAAGAATAGCTGACCAAGATTTGAACCCAGATATCTTGCTGCAGAGCTGTGCTCATTATACCTCTGAATTCCACCTCAAAGCCCTGGTCCTCACCACATGAAGTTAATAAACGTTAGTATTTTGCTCTATTTGTTTCAGATATTTTAATTTAGTTTTAACACAATAGGCAAAGAAGTTCTATTTAAGAGAGAAAAAAGTCAACAATTTAACTTTAAAATATTTAATTTTATATATATACTAGAGGCCCAGTGCATGACATACATGCACTGGGGGGAGGGGGGTGTCCCTCAGCCCGACCTGTGCCCTCTCGCAGTCCAGGACTTCTCAGGGGATGTCCACTTGCCAGCTGGCAAACAGACATCCCCGAGGGGTCCTTAGTGCTGCTGCGGAGGTGGGAGAGGCTCCCACCACTGCCACTGCACTCGCCAGCCGTGAACCCAGCTTGTGGCTGAGCGGTGCTCCCCCTGTGGGAGCAAACTGACCACCAGGGGGCAGCTCCTGCGTTGAGCGTCTGCCCCCTAGTGGTCAGTGCATGTCATAGTGACTGGTGGTTCAGCCATTAGGTCGATTTGCATATTACCCTTTTATTATATAGGATTTTTAATCTTCAAAAATATCAAAAGATATTTTTTCCATTGCTTTTTAGAGAGAGTGGGAGGAGTGGAGGGGGAAGGAGAAAGGGGGAGAGAGGGGGAGAGAGAGAGAGAGAGAGAGAGAGAGAGAGAGAGAGAGAGAGAGAGAGAAAGAGAGAGAAAGAGAGAGAGAGAGAGAGAAACAACCATGTGAAAGAGTCACATCAATTGGTTGCCTCCCGCACACACCCCGACCAGGGCGGGGATCAAACCTGCAACTGAGGTATGTGCCCTTGACTGGGAATCGAACCCATGACCCTTCAGTGCTTGGGCCAATGCTTTAAGCATTGAGAAATACCAGTCAGGGCTAATTTCATATTTTAAAAGTAGCCTCTATTTGAAGTCCTTCAGGGAACAGGGGTTTGCTATTCCGAATTGTTACAGGACAGCTCAAATTATCAGAAATTTTTCCTTAGATTGTGCCAAAATCTGCCATCTTGTATTTGAGAAGAAGTATAATTCTTCTTTTACATGACACCACTTCAGTAACTAAAGGCAGGTCTTATTTTTCCCACGTCCTCATTTCTTCCTTACTTTATTCACATTTCCAAAACTATTTTACCTTTGGAGGTATGGTGAATAAAGGCTGTAGTTCCATCTTCTAACTGCACGGCTTGACCATCCTCTAGACGTAAACTGTCCCCTGCTCGAGAACAATGCTTACATTTAGATCCCATGTTTTCTGATCATTCAACAACAGAGTAAAATAAGTAAAATAAATCATTGAACACATTATAAAAACTACCCTTGCTCTATGGGTCCTTGAACATTTAAGTAATTTCAGTAAAGCTACTCTGAGTAAGTGTTTAATGGTAAAAAGATATTAAGATATTCCTACTTATATTAGGCATATGTACCAGGGGATTAGAAGAGTTGAAAGAAGAAAAAGAAAAAAGGGAAAAAAATCAGAGACATGTAGGATTTAGCTAAATAGCTAAAATAATAGAAATATTAGGACTGTTGCACACTTATCTCCAGAGTGCAGTCCAGTAAGTTCTTTTCTATTATTTTGAGACAAAGTCTCAATTAAGTTAAAATGGTCTTTATAAGCTCTATGTGACATCTACTGATCTTCCCTTTCAGAGGAGGACTAGAGATCAGGACTGAGTTTAAGTAGTAAGAGGAGCTTGAGGTAGCAAATACTGCAGTATGAAAAACAGGAAGGTAAGTAGCATGAAATACTTACTACTTTTAGGTATGGGTACATGTTGAACATAGGCAGCAGAACCGTCTTCCAACTGAATGACCTGGCCATCTATGAGTTTTCCATCTGGAACAAAAAAACATTTAAGCCAATAAATTAGCACAAACAAAATTTTAAATTTTATACAATTTCAAAATGATTATCAACTATAAAAACATACACTACTTAAGATCATGTTCATCTTGATTCTTCCCTCAATGTTCTGAGGCAATTCAATAACACATCCAGTGATCCTACAGAAAGCAGAAAATCCTCCCTCAGCCATCCTTCCTCCCCTCCAATTTTCAATTAGACAAGTTCAAGAGGAAGAGTGGCTCATTATAGCAGGCTACATGAGTATAACCTCTATATGCCTTTCAGAGCCACCTAGGAACAGTACTCTGACTAGGGGGAAGCTGGAGCTGGGAAGAATAGACAATATGTGTATGTGAGGCCAGCTGTCATTCTCATCCCTGAATATATTTCTTAAAAATATTAAATAATAATTTGAATTTAAAAAGCAAGAAAGGTCTTACTAGAATTAGGTTGGGGACACTCCTTCCTGCCTCACTAATTTTGATTCTCCACAGTATTTTCTGAATATCTCAAAGGGTGTCCCCAAATTAAAACAATATTTAAGTTAAACTGAGCCCAGTCAGTGCGGCTCAGTTGGTTGAGTGTCCTCCCATGCACAAAAGAGGTCACTGGTTCGATTTGAGGTTGGGGCATATGCTCAGGTTGCGGGCTCAGTCCCCAGTGGAGGACATGCAGGAGGTAGCCAATCAATGTTTCTCTCTCTAAAAATCCATAAAAACATATTTATTTAAAAAAATAAGTTAAACTGAAACTGTTGAAAATCACCATATGCAATACAGCATCTTTAGGAGGGATTAGGAAGGGGTATAGTTGCTAAGTTAAGATCATGTATAGTTGCTAAGTGCTCAACTCTGAGGTTATTATACATTGCTGGTATTAACCAATGGGTTATATATGAGGCACATACCTTTAGAATTGTGTTGTATATAAGCGGTAGAACCATCTGCAAGTGTTACTGCTTGTAAGCTTACACCTTCCATATTTTCTAAATTGTCAGCATCTATCATAAAAAGATAGTTATTTTCTTTAGATAACATCATATGTATATGCTATTTAAATTATTTTTTAAAAATGAAAATTAGGCAAAAGGCAGACTGATTAATTTAGACTCAAATAGGACTTTTTCTAGTACTTACAAAAACGTTTCCCTGCCCTGCCATACCCAGCATCCACATGAAGATAAAAATGCCATCCAAAGGCTTAGCTTTGGGTTGTCTTTAGATAAACAAGAAGAGGGAAGTAAACACAGTGTTGTGATTTTTAATTTTCCCTTAAGATAAATGGTATTTCCAAGCCCACATGATCCCTTCAAACAAGACTGCTCACCTGCCACAGTTACTGCCTCTGTCAGGCACAGGGTAACATGCTGAGCCTCCATTCCTCCTCCAGGAAACTCTGTCATTCCCTGAGAATCTCGATTTATTTGGGCTAACAACATTTTTTACCTTGAAGAAAAATATAGACACTTGAGAACAAAGAACAATGCATAGGAAATAAAAGCTAAAAAGAATATTTATGAATCTTTAAAAAATGCTAAGAAGTAAACAATGTTTGAAATAAGCTGAAATTTCACTGAATATGCAGGGTAAGAGTATGAACCCAAAGTCCAAGGCATGCTTTTCATAATTCACCAGTGAATTATTGAACACACTGACAGGTCCTGCCTATCAGTTTTGGACCATGTCTAAAATTCCCATAATTAGAGTTCTTTGGGTTTAACATGATTGAAAATTCCCACTTATAATCCACTAGCAATCTTGTTGACTCAGTCTTCAGAAATCTATCCTGAATCTGGCCACTTTTCACAATTTTCACCATTACTTCCCTGATCCAAGCCACTACCATCTCTCACCAACATTACTGCAAAAACATCTATCTCCCTGCTTCTGCTGTGACCTCCCCTGTCTCTTCTCAATACAGCAGGCTCAAAACCTTCTGATGACTTCTCAAAGTAAAGCCAAAGTCCTTATACTAGCCTATAAGGCCAATGATCTTGCCCCTCAATTCCTGCTGCTCTTCATCTCATTCCTTCTATTTCAGCCACACTGATGTCCTTGCTTTTCCTCAAACATACTTGGTGTTCTGCTGCCTCAGGACATTTACATTTGATGTTCCTTCTGCCTCAAACATTCTTTCCAGCATTTTCATTATTATTCCCTCTTCTTCAAGTCTTTGTTCAATGCCACTCCAATGAGAGCTTCCTTGTTCATTTCATTTCAAACTGCACCTCCTACCCCAACCATGACATCCCTATCCCTCTGCCCTCCTTCATATTTCTGCATAGTATTATTGACATATTACATGCACTTACTTTTTATTTTGTTTGTCTATTTCCCCCTTCACTAGGATAGGGATTTTTATCTGTTTGATCACTGCTGACTCAAGTACCTAATAAATAGTTGGCACTTAGAAGATATACAATAGGTGCAGAATAAATAGATGAATGAATGGCTCTTGTACCAATCACCACCATAACCCCCTTCCTTCCTTCTCCTATCTCTAGGTTCCTTTACCTCTGTGGACTCTGAGTGGTCTCAAACAGGAGTTGGGATAATTTAGCTGCCCTGGGCCAGGGAACTGGACAAGAGTATCTCTTGAGGACCTTTACAGATCTAAAGATCTGATTTTCAATGTCAATATTTAAAAGCACAATCTGGCCGGGCCAATGTAACTCAGTGGTTGAGCATTGATCTGTGAACCACGCTCTCTCCTGTTGTTTCTTCTACCTTAAGTCCTTCCTTTGTTTCACTGTCCTCAGCTTTAATAAACGTACTCTCAAAATAAAATAAAATAAATGTCTGTTTTTATCATAACGTAAGCATTTGTCCTTTTCTTTCATTTACAAATCTCCAAATAACTCTAATATATAGCATCAATAGGTAGCTCACATATCTGAAATAAATAAAAGTTCTCTCTTGTCTGAAAGCTGGTCAACTATTAAATTTCTCCAGAAAGGCTTCAGTACCTATAGTTCTGATCCTAATGGAAAAAAAATCTATACCAACTGAAAGATGAACAAACAACTATTTCCTGGACACAAATTGCTGGCAAATACAAACTTCTATAAAATACACGTGTTCTTATCATTCTGCAATAACTCTTTGAAGCCCCCAAGGTACATGATCTCATTCCTAGCTCAGGATATCTTATATACCTCAATTCCCCTTCCTCTCTCTGAACCACTATCATGTGGGGGTTTCTGACTCTTTCATATTTGGGGGGGGGTATGTATTAAATGTGGTTATTTTTCTCTTGCTAATCTATATCATGTCTGTTTGATTATTCGACCAGACCGAAGAAATTTGAGGATAGAGGAAAGTTTATTATTTCCCCATAACTGAGAATTCATTTTTTTAAAAATATATAAATATCTACATTTAAAAATACAAGTGGTTACCTCCCAGAAATGGGACTAGGAGACTGCGGGTGAGTGGGGAAAGGACTCAATATTTACTGTATATCTTCTGTAAGTTAAAAAAAAAATTTCACCATGATTATGTCTATGATTTTAAAAAACAGTTATTATAAACAGAAAGAAGCATTAATAGAGAAAGCAACACCTAGCTTTGCCTCAGGGATAGAAAGACTAGGACATATAAGTTTGGGCATAAAAAGATAAATAAGCATTTCCTAGGGGTAGAAGAGTATAAAGGGCAGTCCAAACACAGGGAACAGCCTTTAACTGTCACTAGCCCCTCACTACCTGATCCATTCTGCCCATTAGACTATATCCTTCTAAGTATGTGCTGTGTATCCCTCTAAGTTTCTGGAATTTTCACTCCTAAGATTATATGTTCAGTAAATATCTAATGGGTTTAACATATCTCATGTTGCAGAGTGCTTTAAAATTGTCCCCTATTATACACACCCAGCCATGCTGACCTTCTAGTTTCTAGTAATACACCTAACTCTTCCTGCTTTTGCATATTGTTCAGTGTTACCTCTTACCTGAAAATATCCATTCTACCATCATCTCCTTATTCTCTATCATAGAACTCTATCTCCTTCATAGGAGAATTTCATTTATCAGAATTTCTAACTGAACTCTAAGTTCCATGATGGCAAGCCCCTATCTGTCCTATTCACCCCTGAATTCTTGGAATGCCTGGCACATGGTACATGCTTACTAAATATTTGTTGAATAAATGAATACAATTTGTATGACATCATGGCTAGTTAACTTGATGGGATTAAAAATTAGGTCTTTTTTTATCCCAATACTCTTTTCATTGCGTTTCTTTTCACAATATGCCACTGTATTATGTGTATATAGCATGTATAAAGTGTCATTCATTTTAATGATTCCAATTTCTTGTGACCATTACTTCATATTTTATAAATTTCTGTGTTTACAATACTAGGCCAAATGCTTTCATTATTATTAAACTTAAAAATGTGTACAAATAGCACATTAACATACATGCTATGGCATATTAAGTATAGTACTCAAAATACTCTCACTTCAGTTGACTCACTTGCAAAATAGGGATAACTCCAGTACTTGACTTAAGTTAATAGTGAAGGTAATACGTTTATATACATATGTAAACCACTCAATAAATTATTCAATTTAGTGCCTAGTCAAAGTTAAGTGCTGAGTAAAGTGGTATTTTAAGTACAACAAACATAGTTTGGAGTTAAATGCCCATGTCTACACATCAACGACAAATTATTTCCACAGGGTGCAGAGTTCCCACTATACCAGTTTTAAAATGGGATTAGATCCATGGAAAAGTATGGAGAAAAGTTTATTATTGTTTTCAAAATTTTCTTTTCTATGAGGGAGATTTCTCAGTCTAAATCCATCTTAAAAAACAAAATAACTTTGATTGACAGTATAAGAAAGTTTATGTTCTTTTAAAAAAATTTTATTGATTTGAGAAAGAAGAAAAGGAAGAGTGAGAGAAACACATTGACTTGTTGTTCCATTTATTTATGCATTTACTGGTTGATTCCTGTATGTGCCTTGATTGGGGATTGAACCCACAACCTTAACGTATGGGGAAGAAGCTCTAACCAACTGAGCTACCCAGGCAGGACCACAATAAAGTTTAAAATACTGTCTCACAAATTAAGCATAGAAAGGAGCAATGACACACGCAACCCGAATCTTAAAAAATCACTGTCCTAAAATAAAGCAAGGAGCAAAAAGACTCAGAACTAAGTGAAACCTCAGGTTAAAACAAAAAAAGCAAAAATTAGATTAAAAATGTCAAAACTGAGTAATGATGAAAACCTGAGGACTCAGAAAATTCTCCTCACGTGATCATAAACTGCATGTACATTATAAATAATTAATATCAGCTGAAGTAATAGTAGAGGTACAATTCCCCAAGCCAGGTAGGTCATCTTTCCATGAGGAGCACAATGAATCCTTACTTCACAGCAATATCTCCACTTGCAGCCAAGGGCTATGAACATTTTGCAAATCTTGTATCTGATAAGGGACTTTTATATAAAGACCTCTTACAACTCAGTAATAGACAAGCAATCCAATTTTAAAAAAGGAGAAAGGAGCAAACTCAACATTTCTCTAAAGAAGATATACAAATGGCCAATAAACACATGAAAAAAATGCTCAATACCATAAGCCATTGGGAAATGCAAATCAAAATCCCTAAGAGATACCACTTCATTCCCACTAAAATGGCTACTTATCAAAGAGACTGATAATAACAAGTATTGGCAAGGATATGAAGAAATGGGAACTCTCATACTTCGGAAAACAATTTGACAGTTTCTCAAAAGGTTAAATATACTGGTAGCTACCAACTATATGATCAAGAAATTCTACTTCTAGGTATATGTGCGTATATATATATATATATATATATCTCCAAGAAAAATGAAAATATGTCCACACGAAAACTTGTACACAATATTCATAGCAACATTACATATAACAGACAAATGGTGGAAACAATCTTTATGGCCATCAACAGATGATGGGTAAATAGAACATGCTATGTCCATACAGGAAAGAAATGAAGCATCGATAATGCTGTAACATGAAGGAAACTTGCAAATACTATTCTAAGATAAAGTCAATCAAAAAGGCTCACATACTGGAGATTAATATGAAATGTTCAAAATAGGCAAATCTGTAGATGAGAGGTTGGGGAAGGGACGGGTGGGAGGATTAAAGGGAATGGGGAATAACTTAATGGGTAGTTTCTTTTTGGAGAGAACATGTTATAAAATTGATGGTGGTGATGGGTTGGCATAACTCTCAATATACCAAACCAACATAATTACACTTTAAATGGGTGAATTGTATAAAGGTATGTGAATTATATAAAGCTATTATATAAAAATTATATTAAAAGCTATTATATAAAAAAATTATATAAAGCTATTTAAAAAAGTGGGAGAGGCTAGGTAATTTCCAACATACACCTGAATTAGCTGCAAACTGATAATCTCATCAGGGTTTGGATGATTATCTTATCATCTAAACACTTAATAATGAAATACTAAGTATTGCACAGATTTTTGTCAACTACAGCCAAACCACTTAACTTTTAGTAAGATGCAGGACAAAGCTGACCACAATCTCCAACCTACAATTTTCCACCACATCCCACAATGATTATACCAGCTGATTAGACACTTCCAAAGCAAAGGCTTAAATTCATTTTAAAAATATAATGGGTTTAGCAATGGTATTCTTTTCCCCTATTTTTTTGCTTAACTTCGTTAATTCCGAGGGTAGGGTTGGGGGGAAGAACGTTTAAAATATTGTAAGAGGAGGGAATAAATTGGTTCACGTTCCACAATAACATGTTACAAAGCAACAAGGATTCGTTCACTCTTTGGCCAAAACCGACAAAAAGGAGGAAGGATAACATTGACAATTTCTAATATTCGGTGCGAGGCCTCAGTGACCTAAATATCTTTTTTATTTTATTTAACTGAGGAAAACAAACAATCTGCCCACAATCTAGGTGGGAGGAAATTCTAGGTGCGACGTTCAGGCGCGGTCCGAGCGGGCCCACGCCTCCCGCCGCCGGCACCGGCGCCACAGCTGGGGGCCCGGGGCGGCCCGCGGTCCCAGCTGGCGGAGCCTCGCCGCGGGCGCTCTGGGGACTCGCTCCGGGTGGAGGCTCCGGCCGAAAGGGCCGCAGGAGCCAGAGGTCTCCACCCTCCCGTCCCTCTCCGCGGCGGTCCCCCGAGGGGAACAGGCGGGGCGCGGCGCGCAAAGACAACGGGGGGGAGGGGTGGCGTCCTCGGCGAGAAAAGGTCCGCCGCCTCAGAGTGGCGGCCGCGGGTTATTAATAAACTCCGCTTCTGCCCGGGCGCCGGTGCCGCGGCCGGCCGTGAAATCAGAAGGGCCTTCGGCAGAGGCTGAGCAGCCGGAGTCAGGCCCGGGGCCCGAGCGGGCCCGCGCCACTGCGCTAAGGGCGGCGGCCGGGCGGAGAATAATGCACACTGGGTAAAAACACATTTATATACGAACCTCCGAGAAAATTTTCCAACAATTCCTTCGTCCGACCACCATGCACCAGGACAGGAAACAGCCGCCCGGCCCCCAAGCCCCGCAACACGCATACCCAGTCTGAAGCCCGCCCCCAGCTTCCATTGGGCTGACACTGCGTCACTCGTTAGGCAGCTCCTGCTTGCCATTGGCTCAAATTTAGGTGACGCGAGAGACCAGCTTATCCCCGCCCCATTTTGGTGACGTCAGGCCGTCAGAGCAGCGTCGGAGTGGCTTGCCTGAAATGCGGAATCGAAGTTCCTGTGTCTGAGTGGTTGGCAGAACCGCTCATCCCAGATCGGCACCGCCTCGCTGGCAAGTGAATTATGCAGATTCCGGGGCCTCAGCGGGAGGCGCCATTTTGTAGCGAGGGAGGGAGGCTGGTCCTTGTGACTAGCCGGGAGGGAGCAGGAGTGACTGGCGCCATTTTCCCCACAGGGGCTAGAGGCGGTGATCTGGGCTCTCCCGGTGGGCTTACTGGAGCACGTTCTGGGGACGGGTTGCGCTTTGCCTAGCGATTGCCGAGCATCGCCCGGTTGGGAGGGAAGGGGTAGGGAGGGATAGGACAGGATGGGATGGATGCCTAGCAGCTCCCTGGGGGCTCCCGGTGTCAGCTGAGGCCTTTGGTCCTGGATGAGGGCTTTGCTTTCTGAGAGCTGCCGTATGCCAGTCCGCGACTGCCAACCCTCTCCGCGCCTGTCCAGTCTCCGGGGCGTCGACAGTCCGGCGGGAGGGTGAGCCTCCTACCCCTACCGAAGCGTCGGAGGAGCTTGGCAGCCGGGGATGGTTTGGGACTTTGCTGGGAGATACTGCGGGTCTTTGATCACTCCCGTGTTGTTCAGGTTTAGGATTTGAAGTCGTCCGTAACGCTCCTTTTTCACTTTATCTTTTGTATGTGTCGCGAATTAAAGGAAAGCCAAAAGGGTAGGGAAAGCATTGCCTCGGGTTCCCTGAACGTAGTGAGAGTGAATACATAGGTTTAGGCAATGATTTGTAGGTCTCCACCCCAATTTAAACTGCCCGGGTGGCTCGGTTGGAGCGTCCTGGACCCCGGTTCACCAAAAGGTTGCGGGTTTGATTCCCGGTCAGTGCACAAACCTAGGTTGTGGTCGATCACTGCCTGGCGCCTACCGGAGGCAACCGATCAGTTGTTTCTCTCCGTCTCCGTCCCTCTCTCTAAACGTATCCTCGGGTGAGGATCTAAAAAAAAAAAACAACCACCAAAAACTATCGAAAATACTAGGCATTTTTGGAGTATTTAAGTTCATTTGCTTTGGCAGCCAGGCTGAGTTAAGATGAGATGAAAGTGCACAGACTCGAGGTTTGTTACATCGGCGTTCAGGTGCAGAATTGAGTTAACGAGAATGCGAAGGCCCCCGTTGTTACGGGAGGTGCGCGTTCTGCCTGCAAAGATTGGAGAGAGCCGGGTGATGTTAGATTTGGTGTCAGGCATTTCAGATGGTTATGAAGAGGCCAAAGGGGTAAATCTAAAGGAAGTTAAAAATAGCTAAGTGAGGATAATTTAAATGCCTTCATTGACAGTGGAGCCTAGTTTGAGAATTTAACTGGTACCTTTTTTCTTGGTGGAACGTGGGGGGCATAATTGATGCCCAAACGCCATTCGAAGGAAAATAGGGATTTTGAGTTTCATTTGAATACTATTACTTAGACTTTGAAATAAGTTATTTTTTTTTTTTACTCCCTTATAAAGATGAAAAATGTGACAAAAATTGGATTAGGTTATTTAAACTGGAGGAATTGACTCATTTAAAACAGCTTCATACCCAATGCATAGATTCCTTTTGTCATACGGGAGTACAATATAAGAATTCAAATGAAAAACAAGGTGTACTTTTTAAAAAGGTGTTTTAATTTATATTTTCTGAGCCTTCCAGGTGTTATAACTGTATTTGGTAATCAGAAATGTTACTAAACCCTGATGGGGGGCGGGTAGCTCAGTTGGATAGTGTTCTGATAACGCTAAGATTGCCCTGTTCCATCCCCCATCAGGGCACATACAAGAAGCTACCAATGAATGCATAACTAAGTGTGGAGCAACAAATCAATGTTAAAAAAGAAATGTTATTAAAAGGATCAGAATGTTTGATGCAGTTCAGCTATTATTACTAAGTCCCATGCCTATAGACTATTCCTTAAAACATTAACAATTTTTATATTACCCTTTAATTGCAGATTGCAGTCACAGGACATTTTTTTTTTCTTTTAGTGCCCCTTTTTAAAAAATTTAAAATTACAGTTTACATTCAATATTATTTTGTGTTAGTTTCAGGTGTACAGCATAGTGGTTAGCCAATCATACTTTACAGTGTTTCTCCTGGTATTTACATTACCCAACTGGCAGCATGCATAGTTATTGCTATATTTATTATTGACTATATTTGCTATGCTGTATTTGACATCCTCATGACTATTATGTAACTACCAGTCTAATCAATCCCTCCCACCTTTTACAGCATCCCTCAACCCCTTTCCCTTATGGCAACATGAATCTGTTCTATTTCTATGAGTCTTTTTCTTTTTTTTAAAATTGATTTCAGAGAGGAAGGGAGAAGAGAGAGAGAGAGAGAAACATCAATGATGAGAGAGAATCATTGATCGGCTGCCTCCTGTATACCCCACATAGGGGATCAAGTCCACAACCCGGGTGTCCTGACCAGGAATTGAACTGTGACCTCCTGGTTCATAGACAGATGCTCAACCACTGAGCCACTGCAGTCGGGCTATGAGTCTGTTTCTTTTTTTCTTTCTTTCTTTTTTTTTTTTTTTTTTTATGAGTCTGTTTCTTATAGGACATCTTTGTATCCCCAGAACTGAGTAGTTGTAAAAATTAAATGGTGGTGGTGGATAGGATGCTGTAATTCTAATCTGATTCAGAGAGAAATCTTAATTCTGATTTTGTCACAGGTAATGGAACTTTGTGTTAACAGTACTTACCAGTGACTATAGAGTTCAAATGTACAAAGTATTCAAGGTGATCCATAAGCTTCATATTTTCCCCAAATCACTTCCTGTCGCTTATATCTTGATTTAATGGCTTGGAAATATTTCACTTCCAACCAATGCGAGTCCAGGCTCTTAAATAAAGCTGGACCATTTGGTCAATTTTCTCAGTAGGCTAATTTATCACTAGCCTGCTTTAAACACTATTACCATCATGTCTTTAAGAACATTTCAGTAACAAAACTTTCTGGAGAATTGGTTGAATTTGGCACATTTCTACAATGATAACCATTAAAGTATTATCCTATAAAGGATAATATGCAAATTGACTGAACGACAGAACAACCGGTTGCTATGACATGCACTGACCACCAGGGGGCAGATGCTCAACGTAAGAGCTGCCCCCTGGTGGTCAGTATGCTCCCACAGGGGGTGCGCTGCTCAGCCAGAAGCCAGGCTCACGGCTGGCCAGCACAGTGGTGGTGGGAGCCTCTCCAGCCTCTGCTGCAGATGGACATCCCCCGAGGGCTCCCAGACTGCAAGAGGGTGCAGATCAGGCTAAGGGACATCCCTCCCCCCCAGTTCACAAATTTTGTGCACCAGGCCTCTAGTTATCTATATAAAAGGCTAACATGCTGTGTCCCCTCGGGAGTTTGATTGCTCTATATGACTTGCGCTGACCACCAGAGGATGGTGCCAAGCGAAGGAAGGCCCTGGCCGGCAGCCAGCAGCTGGGGAAGGAAGGCCCGGGCTGGCCGCTGGAAAGCCTCAATCAGCCCTGATCACTGGACAGGCCTAGGGACCCTACCCGTGCATGAATTTCGTGAACCAGGCCTCTAGTATGTGTAGAAAAAAATAAATGCATTAAATCCTTAAAAGTATCTCTGGGATTACTTGGGTTTATTAAATTAGTTTTGCAATAAATTTGAATATTTTTAAGTCATGGATTTGTAGATTTTTAAACACTCAAGAATTTTATTTTAATTAAAATCTTTATTTCTGAAAGTATTACATATGTCCCCTTCTTTCTCCCATTGATCCCCTTCAGCCCACCTCCGCCTCAGGCCTTCACCACCCTATTGTCTGTGTCCATGGGCTATTCATATATGCATACAAGTTCTTTGGTTGATCACCTCCCACCCTCCCCTGCCTTCCCTCTGAGATTCCCCCACTCTGTCCCATGCTCCCATGTTTCTGCATCTACTCTGTTCATCAGTTTATTTTGTTAATTAGATTCCACATACGAGTGAACACTCAAGAATTTTAAACCAAACTAGTAGCTTGCTCTGCAAAGGTAGATGTGGCTGTAAGTGTATCACTTGTCTCAGAATCTGTTGCCTCTTCTGTAAGATAAAACCACTTAGGCATGGTGTGATTGGCAGGATAATCTGAGAATGCAGGTGAATAAATGTAGCTCAGTGCCTATCAGAGATGCACTCAAGTACAATGGAACCTCAGTTTTCCAACTTAATTCGTTTGGGAAGGCTGTTCAAGAAGCGATTTATTTGAAAACTGAATCATTTTTCCCCATTAGAAATAATGTAAATTGAATTAATCCTTTCAAGACCTCCAAATGATACCTTGTTTTAACCTTTCTTTCTTTTTTTTTTTTTAATATATTTTATTTATTTTTTACAGAGAGGAAGGGAGAGAGATAGAGAGTTAGAAACATCGATGAGAGAGAAACATCGATCAGCTGCCTCCTGCACACTCCCCACTGGGGATGTGCCCGCAACCCAGGTACATGCCCTTGACCGGAATCGAACCTGGGACCTTTCAGTCCGCAGGCTGACGCTCTATCCACTGAGCCAAACCGGTTTCGGCTTTAACCTTTCTTATGTACTGTTTAATCTATAACTAAACACTTCTTTTCTTAAATTTATCAAACCACTCCCTACTAGCCTTAGACAAAATTTTCATATATCACTGCTTCCAAAATATCCCCGGCTAACCGCTTTTCATTCATTCATTCATTCATTCATTTATTTAAATAATTTTTATTTCTTGAAGTATTACAAAGAGTATTACATATGTCTCCTTTTTTACCCCCTTGACATTCCCCGGGCCTCCCCTACCCCCTAGGGTATTGTGGCCATTGGTTATTCCCATATGCATGCATACAAGTCCTTTGGGTTGATCTCTTAACCCCCCCCCCCCAAGACTCCCCAGCTTCCCACTGTAGTGTGGAAGTCTGGTTCAATGCGTGGGCTGCCTCTGCATCTACCCCTGTTCATCAGT
>NW_005871109.1:4458903-4574404 GCF_000147115.1 Myotis lucifugus
CGGGCTGTTTGCTCACAGGGCGCTCGACTCACGTGCGCTCGACTCACGGTGCACACGAAGTTGCACTCTGTCCTGCCGGGCAGCTCCCACAGACAAAATCTCAGGCATTCCTGGTGACTGAACATCTGGCACGCCTGCTCGGACTTCGCCCTCCACCAAGTGCACAGACTGCCCGTCTGCCGTCCCCCAGCGTCCCATGCGAGACTGGAACCGGTGGATGTGCTTGTGTGCCTGTTGGTACAGCGGTTCCACATCGCTGGCCCAGCTGGGCCTGGCCCGGGCCTCCCCCGAACCCGACTCCGCCCCCTGAATGCGTCCCTCCGGGTGCGAGGAGCCGAAATCTGCAGTTTGTTGGGTTGGGCTCTGTATTTGGTGTCTCTGCACATCCTACTCAGTCTCAATGCTCTTCTTTCTTTCCTTCCAGTTGTAGAGCTTCCACTGGGCCAGCTTTCCCATGGTTCCGAATGATAGCTGTTTGTCCTATAGTTGGTAGTTTCAATGTTGTTGTGGGAGGCAGCATGCACAGGTCTGTACCTTACGTGACCATCTTGGTTCTCCTGGGTCTGCTTCTTGAGTGTGTCTCCCATGGGTGCAAGGAGTTGAAGTCTGCAATTTGTTGGGTTATGCTGCAAAAGCGCAGGTGGGTCTTTTTGTGCCCCTGGCACAGCTTGGATGGGGATGTAAATTAAGTAGGGCGGGGTCTCAGGGAGTTGTCAGGGCGGAGCAAATAGCAATGGCGTCTCTGCGGCTCCTCGCCTCTCTGGGACTCCGGGACTTCCTGTCCCCTAGTGCTGGCGAGCAGCTGCGCGCCAGAGCCTCCCTTGCTTTCCGACCACTGCAAGGCCATGCTGCCTCTCCCTGCGGGTCTGGGGCCTCAGAGACCCGCCCCGAGCAAGCCCAGAGGATTTGAGAGTTCGTAACCCCTTCCGATTGAAAAAAACACACGCGCATCCAGTTGCAGCCCGCCTGGCGCGACTCTGTACCTCTGTTTTTGGCGCCTCTGTAGTTCCTACTCAGTCTCACTGCGCTTCTTTCTTTCCTTCCAGTTGTAGAACTTCCACTGGGCCAACTTCCCCATGGTTCTGAATGGTGGTTGTTTGTCTTAAAGTTGGTAGTTTCAATGATGTTGTGGGAGGCAGCACACACAGGTCTACACCCTACGCCGCCATCTTGGTTCTCCCTCCGCTTTTCATTTATCAAATCAACAGTTTTGCTACCTATTAAATTGCCAGTGATTGTTGTTTTGTGAACAATTTCACACCCTTAGCAATATTAGCACTCTTTATGTTTTATAATTGTGCTAATCATCGATTTCATCTGCAACAAAAGCATCTCTTTTTTGTTGCCTGGAGACAACGCTTGTCATGCTGACATATCAACATGAAAAGGTTGTCAGGTCGAAAACAAGTTTTCATTGACAACGGAGACATTTTTTCTGTCAACAACTTGGTCGAGAATGGAATTGTTCTAGGTGGAAAATGTTTGAGAAACCAGGTTTGACTATTTAATTAACAAGAAACTAAGTTTGTACTTAATAAATGTTTGCCGATCTTCCTTCAGTTTTCACTTTAATGGCCTCTATAGCAATTCTTAAGCACTTTGATACAGCCCCTTTGAGATTCTAATGAAAAATATGCTAAAAAGTGTAGTTTCATAGGGCTCCTGGGAGTCCTTGGCCTGTAGACTAAACTCATTCAGTTAATCTCATCCAGCTTCTATACTGAAAGCATTAATCAGGGCTTAATTAAAATTAGGATATATTATGGAAGTGTATGATTAGGTTAAAATGCTCCTTTCCAATCTCAGATAAATGGTTCTCTGTATAGATGATGACAAGCATTGCTATACTACAACTGGTAATGTTTTGTTAGTGGCTAATTGCACGATTCCCCTCATTTCAAGCTGATATAATTCCAGTATGAATGCAAGTTTTCCATTTTACCAACTCTACCCTTGGACCACTTGTTAACCCTCCCATTCATTCTACCTTTGAAAAATCACCCAGTACTGTTCTCCAAGTTTAATTGTGGTTAATGTGTATTGGTTTATTTTAGTGGCAAAATAAGGGAAATATACTCTTAATTTAATTTACAAATTGTAAATCTTGTGAAGCCCCTGAAGATTCCAGGTGTCCCTTTGAAACTGGCTACCTCCACAAAATTCTACCTTCATTTTGGCATCTAATTACATTTATTTAAATCTAAAGTAGAGCATCCAAAACAAGGAAAACCAAGTTTCTACAGTATTTAGGCAGTAGAGTTAAATAGTGCATAATACATAAATGAAGCCACTGTTTTTAACATTTTTCTCATACTCTTGAAACAAAGAACATTTTTGTTTTTGTGCTAAATCTCATGTCTCCAAATAAGCAATAAGACTAATACTGTTTTATAGAAAAACAGTAAGTGCTGTAATTGGGGGGTTTGTAGTACATTGAAAGACTTAATAGGCCAGGCCAGCAGCTCAGTGGTTGAACGTTGACCTATGAACCATGAACCAGGAGGTCACAGTTTGATTCACCGTCAGGGCACATGCCCAATCCCCAGTGTGGGGCTTGCAGGAGGCAGCCTCTATCATTGTTGATGTTTCTATCTCTACCTCTCCTTTTCTCTCTGAAATCAATAAAAATATGTTTGATAGGGTAATGAGAATTAAAAAACAAGACTATTTCCCCCCTAATTTGGTGACAGATACATAAACATGAATAAAACTATTAATTTGTATAAAACAATTCATATTACATTTTAGAGAACTGTAACCAAATTTGAGACTTGTTCTAAACAAAACTAAAAATTGAGATACTCATATATTATAAAATTTACCCTCTTATAAGTGGGCACTTAAGTAGTTTTTAGTATATTTACCAGGCCGTGGAACTAGCCTATCTAATAAAGATGGAATATGCAAATTGATAATCACTTCACGACAAAAATGGCAGCACCCACAGCAAATAAGGAGGGAATATGCAAATTAATGTGACAAAGATGGCAGTGCCCAGCCCTGGAGCTAAGGCGGGAGGTGGTGGCCAGAGAAAACGCCTGGGTCCTTCCTGGGTGCCAGAGGGAAACCGGTGCCAGCAGCCAGGGGAAGGAAGGCCTATTCTTGCACAAATCATCTATAGATGCTTATGGCGTACAAATGGCTAATAATCACTTCATTTCTTCCCCTGGCAACCATTAATCCACTTTTTGCTTCTATGGATTTGCCAATTCTAGACATTTTATATAATGGAATCTTTTGTCTGACTTCTTTCACTTTGTTTTCAAGGCTTATCCACGTTGTATGTAACAGTATTCCATTCCTTTTTATTGCTAAATATCTGATTTTAAAGATACACCACATTTTGTTTATTCAATTGACAGCTACTTGGGTTATATCCACATTTGGCTATAATCTAGTATTAATCATGTACAAGTTCTTATGTGGACATGGCTTCCATTTCTCTTGAATATGTATGTGTAGCTAGGAATGGAATCTTCTGAGGAACTGCCAAACTTCAAACTTTTCCACACCACAACACAACAGGTAACCGTTTTACATATTAGTGGTGTATGAGCTTTCTAGTTTCCCCACATCTTCACCAATACTTGTAAATTACCCACATTCTTGATTGTAGACAAGTTAGGTGTGAAATATTTGTATTCCAATTTGCATTTCTCTGATGACTAGTGATGTTAAGCACCTTTCTAATGTGGCTATCTTTGGAGAAATGTCTACTTGGATTATTTCCCATTTAAGTATTTTGCTATTGAGTTATGTGTTCCTATATACTTAGAATTTGCATCTGCTTTGCTTTGATATCCAAGAAACCATTGCATTGCCTAATTCAGTCACAGACTGTTGCCTACATTTTCCCCTTGAGTTTTATACTTTGAGATCTTATTAAATCTTTGAATCACTTTAATTTTTGTATATAGTGTGAGGTAACCATCCAACTTCAGGCTTTAGCATGTAAATACACAGCTGTCATAGAACCATTTGTTGAAAAGATTCTTATCTTTGTTGAAAATCAATAGACGACAAATTTTAAGTTTATATCTGGACTCAAATTTTATTCCATTGGTCAGCATATCTGTCCTTATGCCAGTACCACTGTCAGTTACTAAATCATGTTCCCATTTAAGATTGTTTTGGCAAAAGAAAAAAAAAAGGATTGTTTGGCTATTCTAAATCCCTTGTATTTCCATATACAAATTTTAGGATCCATTTGTCAATCTTGCAAAAAAGGTAGCTGGAATTTTATAGGAATTACACTGGATTTATAGATGAACTTTGGGAATATTTGAACGTGGGATTTCATTTTTAGGTCTTCTTTCAACGGTTTTGTTAAATATATCCATATGTACATTTTGTTAAATATATCCATATGTACATTTTCATGCTATTATATATGGAGTTTCCTTACTTTATTTCATTGCTATATAGTACAACTGATTAAGATTTTTTTATTTTTAGAGAGGGAAACATTCATGAGTGAAACCTGTATTGGCTGTCTCCTGCAGGCACCCCACTGGGACTCCAGCTCATAACCTGGGCATGTGCCCTGATTAGGAATTAAACGGGCAGCCTTTCCGTGCACAGGACAGCGCTCAACCGAGCCACACTGGCCAGGGCACAACTGATTTTGTGTATTGATCTTGTGTCCTACAACCTTGATGGTCAATTAGTTCTTTTTGCATGGATTTCTTAGGGTCTTCTGTAAGATTTGTTGTCTGTGAACTCACTTCTGCCTTTTCCATCTAGATATCTTATTTCCTCTTCTTGCCTAATTGCCCTGGCTAGAACCTCATGCAAATGTTGAATGAAAGTGGCAACAGGGGGGCATCCTCATCTGGTTCTTTTGTTAATCTTCACTGGGATTTCCCTCCCCTGCCCCCCCCCCCCCATTTGATTTCTAGAGTGGGAGGGGGAGAGACAGAAACATCGATTGGTTGTCTCCTGCACTTGCCCTAACTGGGGATCAAGCAGCAAATGAGGTATGTGTCCTTGACCACAATCAAACCTGAAACCCTTCAGTCCATGAGCTGCTGAAGCTCTAACCACAGAGCAAAACTGGCAAAGTCTGTTTCTTGATCTTAGGGGGAAGGTTTTTAAGTTTGTTTTTTTTATTTTTTATTATTGATTTCAAAGAAGGGAGAGGGAGAGATAGAAACATCAATGATGAGAGAGAATCTTTGATCGGCTGCCTCCTGCGTGCCCCACAATGGGGAGTGAGCCCACAACCTGGGCATGTGCCCTGACCTGGAATCCAACTTCAACCTCCTGGTTCATACATTGAAGCTCAACCACCAGCCACATTGGCCAGGTGGTTTTTCAATCTTTTTAGGTTTGGGGTTGATGCCATTTTTCAGGTTGAGGAAGTTCCCCTGTAATTTTGATTTGAGTTTATTAAAAGGATTTTAAAAGAAATATTAAAAGACTGATAGGAAACATTTCAATACAGAATTCAAATAGAATGTAACTGGTGACTTTAAATCTATACATGTAAGATCTAATATATAAAGGAATTAATGAAATCTGGAGCAGAATTCCCTCAGACAAAAAAATAAAATTACTTAAAAGATATCTATTCCTCCCATAGTGATAAAAATCTAGCTGGGACCTAGTTTCCCTTTGTAAGAAATACATGTACCAAAGCATTATTGCAAGGGCGACTAACTTCATCAAGGTTTTGCAAAAGCTAAAATTCAGATGGGATATTAATAGTCACAGGTAATCATCAACAAACATGTAGAACAGAGCTGACATTTTTATGACTGGTGTTTTAATCTAGTTTTAGGTCATTCATCTTACAAACTTTGGAATGCCTACTATGTGCTTAAGGCATTATGCCAGATCTTCCCAGATTCATATTAATACAATTCTCAATGACTTTTTCTTCATGCTTGCCTCAGGGACTATATCTGAGGGTGAATAGCAGCATATAACCAACTAAAGGCCCGGTGCACTCAGAGCGGGTGTGTGTCCCTTGGCCCGGATTTCGAGGGCACAGGACAGGCTGAGGTACCCCACCAATGCACGATCAGGCCAGGGAGGGACCACAGGAGGGCTCCAGGGCATGTCCGGCCCATCTCTCCCGATCAGCTGACCCCATCAGCAAGCTAACCTACCAGTTGGAGCATCTGCCCCCTTGTGATCAGTGCACATCATAGCAAGCAGTTGACCAGCCTTAGCATATCATTAGCATTTCATGCTTTGGTTGTTCTGCTGTTTTGTCTATTTGCATATTACCCTTTTATTATATAGGATAGGGCTGTTTGATCAATCCTGTTTTTTGTTGTTTTCGAGAGGAGAAACATCGACATGAGAGCAAAATATCAATTGGCTGCCTTCTGCATGTGCCTCAAACGGTGATCAAACCTGAAACCCAGGCATGTGCCCTGACCCAGAAATCCAACCAGCGACCTTTCTGTGCACAGGACAACCCCCAGTGAGCCACACTGGCCAAGGTGGATCAACCCTGCTCTATAGTCTCTTCTGGAGGTGAACATTCAGTCACCATTTGATAACCTGCAGAGAAACAAACTTCCTTTATTTAATACTGATAAATGAATAATTTAAAAAGATGGATAGCTTAAGTTTACAAAATCAAGACTATACACTAATGTCAACCTCTAAAAAAGACAAATACTGAAACTCATACAAAATCAGAATTCTATAAATTAAAAAATGTTATAGGTTAGTGAAATTGTGGCAAAGACTATGTTAAAATCTACATGCAACTAAATACATGTTTGTAAATACTCTAAAAGTCTTCAAAAGTTCTACAACCTTACCTAAAAACATGGATATATTAAGATTCATAATCTATAAGAAAGTATGTTTAAGGAAATACTGAAAAAAATTGAGGTATATATTAGATGCATTAGAAACTACCATTTAAACACTATTTAATATTAAATATAGTTTAATTTTAAGGTCTTTAATTTCAGTTAAAATCCATAAGTGGAAATTAGTTTGGATTGTCTGACAAAGAAAACAATAAAACTTGTTCTCAAAGACATACCAATACATTTCCTTGAAACAAAAGCTCAGCAAATGAGAATTTTCATACTATGCACTGGAATAACTAAAACTTTTATTAGATATGATTTTCCAATAACAATGTGAAAACTGGAACTATCAGTTCAAAGAGCAGTGAAGTCTGAAATTTTAAAAAGTAGACTAAATATTGGGTAGGGGATAAAAGATAAAGGAAGACGAAAATGTTTAATACTATTCAATATCTCCCCTCTGTACACAATGCTTCATATATACAACTACTCCATTTTATTGATTTTATCTAATAGTGAAATCCCCTTAAGTTGCCTAGGGTATACAGATGGTGTCCAACTTGGGGGAAAAAGAAACACACTTGATTAACAGTTTTCACTCACACACTTTAGACAGACAATTCTTTTTTTTTTTTTTTTTGCAAGATTTTCATAGTAAATTCATAAATATAGGAAATACTTTCACTCCTTTCAGTGTTAAAATAGAAAACCAAACAGTGCCAACATTAATGGCTTAATTATTGGCATACAAGAAAAACACAACACCAATGAGTTTTCTTCATTATGCATTTTAAATATCAATAAATTTTCTAATCTGTTATAGATAACAGCATTTAGTAGTTTGAATTCATTGAGATGTTGCTTTCAATTTGAAATATTGTTGTATACATGTATATAAAAAATAACCCAATGTATGACCCATCTGACTGATGTTTAAGATCAATAAAGGCTTATTTTTTAACATGCAGTTAGGAGAGAGGGAAGCAAGCCAACCTCTCTACATTGTCTGTTGCTGGCTTACTTTTGCAGTGGTATCAATAGTGGTTTTGGAGGGAACCGTGTGCCATTTGCCTATCTATTTAAGATCAGATACCACAAAAGGGGTAAGGGGGGAGGATATGTATTGAATGTCAAATTTTAAAAGTGTGCATTTTGCACTCTTTGTAGGTACAGGATAAAAACAGGCCAATGAGGAAAAAGTTCTTATAATGAGGAAAACACTGCAATCAAATCAAGACATAATAGCCGAATTAAGTTCTTTTAATAGATTGCATATATCGATGGTTAGCCATAACTCTTGATAACTCTTTAAGAGTAGAACTTTATATCCAATTTACATGCTTCAAATATCACCTTTCTTATTACAGTAAGGTCTTGTATCCAAATATCCACTTGTACACTGAGAGCTTTAAGAAAAGCAGGACACAGAGGGAATTGCCATTTTTTAGCAGCAATGAAGTATCATTAACCCCTTTTAACATACCGAATTCAAGTCACTATCAGAGGTGAGCGCACCACAAAGTCACCAGGTACAAAATTGCTAGTTCATTTTTAAATTAATAACTTGAAATTACCCATGCCCCCCACCCCATTATATCCCTTCTTTTTATAAACAGCAAACATTTTGCTATTTTATACATAGGCTAGCAGGCTTGTTTCAATATGAAAGTGCTAATTCATTTACAGATTTTTAAAAATCAGTTATGTAGTGCTACAATAAATGTCCAATCTACATAGGAACAATCTTTGATGAGTGAAAAGATGAAGATGGAATAAGGTTGTCAATTACCTTATTTACATATGGAGAATAGATACCCAAAGATGAGGAAGAGACAGAAATCGGAGAAATACTCATAGGCGTAGAAATTACATCTACCTTTGAGCTTACACTGTAAATGAGACAGTTTAAATAGTCCTGTAGCCCATGCCTATTTTTTCCTTAGAAAAAGAAAAGCTGCCTTCATGACATCCCCTCTTGTTTCATATTTCCACAGTGTCACTTGAATTTTCAGTCAGAATCTTACTTTCTTCAAAAAATAAAGGAAATAAACCCCTCCAAGTTGCCTCCCTCCCCCCACAAAATCCCTCTGGTTTCTTTTTCAGTGCCAAGTTCCATGATCAAGTCTGACCTCCTGTTTTTTTGTGTGTGTATTTTTGGGTGTTTTTTTTTTTTTTTTTGTCCATCTATTGATCAATTAGTTTAGAGTGGATAACATGAACCAGTTCTGAAACCGCTACTAGGAGGAACACAAGCTCATCACTACAATCACACAGCAGGAAAGACAGTGGTAACTCAGTTCATCCCTGGTGCCGGGCCTCCAAAGTTGAAAGAACTTGGCACAACTGGAGCACTGAATTTGTATCCTCCATGCTTCTCAATCATTTTGGATTCTAGAAAACAAGTAAGTGGTAGTTTAATAGAACTTACTTACTTTGGAGAACAAAGTTCCAAATCTAGAGTATCCACTAAAATGTTCTTAAAAAAATAGAATAAAAAAATAAAAATATTGATTTCAGAGAGGAAGGGAGAGATAGAAACATCAATGATGAGAGAGAATTATTGATCGACTGCCTCCTGCAAGCCCACACTGGGGATGGAATCCACAACCCAGGCATATGCCCGGCAGTGAATCGAACTGTGACCTGGTTCATAGGTCAATGCTCAACAGATGAGCCTTGATGGCTGGGCAAAAATGTCCTTTTTTGAAATGCATACTGGCTAGAATGTTTAAAGATAAAGAGATAAGGTAATGTCTGAGATTTTCTTAACCATAATTCTAAAGAGTTATTACCATAACTCTTAATTTTTTTTACACTTTTAATAAGATTTTCAACTACCAAGCCATCACCATGTGCTTGAGCAACCTTAAAACTTCTGCACAGCCAAACCGGTTTGGCTCAGTGGATAGAGCGTTGGCCTGCGGACTGAAAGGTCCCAGGTTCGATTCTGGTCAAGGGCATGTACCTTAGTTGCGGGCACATCCCCTGTAGGAGGTGTGCAGGAGGCAGCTGGTCGATGTTTCTCTCTCATCGATGTTTCTAACTCTCTATCCCTCTCCCTTCCTCTCTGTAAAAAAATCAATAAAAAATATATTTTTAAAAAAACAAAAACAAAAAACTTCTGCACAATGAAAGTAGTCTTCAGCTACACTTAGAATCAATAAAGTAGCCAAACACAAAATTCATTTCATTTCATTCCTTCAGGTTAGAGTGGATTCCTATCACCTACAACTGGAACATTTACATAGCTAAAAATAATTTAATATAAAATTTTAAACCTATATCAAATCATGAACTGCATTCAAGAGGGGTTGTGGTCACATTAACATACCATGGGCTGCCCTTCTTTGATCAGCCAGAGTTGCTATATCCTGTAACTGTTTTCTTTGTTCTTCATTAAGACCATGAGTCAGAGTCTGATACCACACAGGATTACGATTTTGTATAGCTATCAAAAAGAAACAAAACGGGGAAATGGAAATAGTGAGAGACCTGGTAGCTCCTTTCTAGTTTGTCCCCTGAAATCCTCCTCCAGTACTAAAATTCTGGTCTATTTTACATTCCCTCAACAGTAATTTTAAATTACTTGTGAAACAAATGATATAGGGAGAAAAAATTCTGGTTTAGCATTAATGCCTTAAAAAACCTAATCATTCTCATAATTCATATCTATAGCAAATAAGGACTCAGAACTTAAACCAGTTCTTATACAATAAGTAACAAACTAGGAAAAGTTTAGAGATAAAATGAACACAACCCACTTAAACAAATTAAGAGTTAAAACAATTTCATAATAATCGAGGTTCTTTGGTTAGAATTTTCAAATCCCTAAATTAAAAAACAAAAACAAGAAACATTAAGTAGATGCATATAAAGGGGTGAATGGTACAAAATAAATAACATTTCTGTGTGTTTCTGCAAAAAACATTTGTGTGTTTCTTGTATCAAAATTACTTTGTCATGGGCTTAGAAAACAAATGCCTTGGTTATGAGAAAACTTATTCTATATCAAAGTTCATAATGCATAGGAATGATAAATAACGCAATAGTTAACTCTGGGAGAAAAGGGTATTTCAAATATGCCAATTTTAATATCTAAGCTGAATGATGGAACACAGATGTTATATTTTGTTGAAGTGCAAGTACATGATGATAAAAAAGGGAATAAAAAGGGCACCAAATAATCTGTAGCCATCCATACTGTGACACAGGAAAATGGATTCCAATGCCATGTCCAATTCTCAGACAGCTAAGTGTGGATTTGGCTGGGAAGATACACAAACACAAGAGTGAATACTTCTGGGGTAAGCTGGGAGGCTAGAAATCAGAAGTGGGAAAGAGGAACTATCATCGTATAAACTTTTTGAATCGCACTATTTTCCTATAATATGCATGATTCAAAATTATAATCTAAATAAAAATAATAAGATAAAGAAAATCCTCTCAAACTATGGCAACAGTAGAAATAACTTTGGTTACTTTGCCTAACAATCCTAAAGCATATTCTATTGGGTATGATATACTCAAATCCCTTTAAGGGACAGATCTAAGAACAGATTGGTTCACGGAAATTGATCATATTAGAAGTATATAAATTACATATGACGTGACTTACTTTGAAATATAGCTTTAAATATTTGATACTCATCAACAGGGTTATCTTCATCATCAATGATTGTGGAATAGCCTTCCAGAGCAGTCTCCTCAGCATCATTTTCTTCCCATTCGTCGTCATCTCCATCTTCACCTGCTTGTTTAGCCAGAATCTCTAAGTATTCTTGACCATCTTCATCAATGTCATCTTCATCACTCCCCAGTTCCTCTGCCAAGCCAAAAAATAGGCCCTTTTGTTAATATTGCAATATTCTGTTATTCAACCAACTGACAGTGATAACAGTAAACTACAAATCCTAATTGAATAAATTCAGGGAAGAGTTCCAGGAATTGGTGTTTAGGTATGTGTTCAGCAATAAATAAGAAAAAAATTCTCGAAGGAATGCAAGAAACCCAACCATAATTCTTAATAATATTAGAGGTTTGAAAAATGACTGCATAATGAGATCAGCACTTGGTGTACCCTGAGCCATATGACAATATACCAAACCAAACACTAATAGTCATGTAGTTTATATTACATCCACAGAACTTGTTTGGCAAGACTTTTTAATGGCTGGCTATTAAAATGTTCACACATTTTAATAAAAGACAAAAATGGCAATTGTTACCTCATTTTGTAACCATTATAATAATTTCTCTTAACCAACATTCTATTAATTTGTACTCTTGTAGTCTATAGTGTCTTGTAGGTGAAATATACTAGGCAACATCCAATTAATTTTATTTTACAGTTAGGACGCTGAGATTTTAGCACTAATATAGCTGAGTTCCTGACTTCTTAGACCTTACCTTAATGGGAAGGTAAGACTGTCTTTCTATGAATAATGGAAATGAAAACATTTGGCTATGATTTCACATTTCTTTAGAACAGTGGTTCTCAACCTTCCTAATGCCGCGACCCTTTAATACAGTTCCTCGTGTTGTGGTGACCCCCAATTTCATTGTTACAAATTGAACATAATTAAAGCATAGTGATTAATCACAAAAACATTCCTAATGCCGCGACCCTTTAATACAGTTCCTCGTGTTGTGGTGACCCCCAATTTCATTGTTACAAATTGAACATAATTAAAGCATAGTGATTAATCACAAAAACAATATGTAATTATATATGTGTTTTCCAATGGTCTTAGGTGACCCCTGTGAAAGGGGTCGCGACCCACAGGTTGAGAACCGCTGCCTTAGAAGAAGGGCTAATAAATAAGTTAAGTCTAGTGATATTTCAAACTAGGTAAGTTTGGCTTTCTCCGTCCCAAATCCCTTACCCGTTTCATCATCATCATCAGCTTCATCATCATCATCACTGTCATTTTCATGTTCTGCATGGCAGGCATATGCTCTTTTTAATCCATTAAATAAAAGGATAAAAGCTGGCAAAATCTGTCCAGAAACCTGATTTAAAACTTGTGGTATCTGTTCCATATCAATAAGAGCACACAGGCCCAGAACACACATCTTTCTGTCATGTAGCCTAAAAAGTAAAATAAAGATATTTTCTTTTTTTCTTAATAAGCAAAGTTCCTTACAAAGTTAAATAAATAAATATCCAATATATGTCACTCACCCCAAGAAACAATCAACATCATTAAGCCACTGTGTGATAAAATGATTTGTAACTGGTTCAACGTTATTAGGGAAGCGAAGATTTTCTAAAGTGTTAAGAAGGAGGTGTGGATTATAATACAAAGCTGCAATGGCAACTTGCAGGCACATTGTTCGAAGTTCACTTGTCTTCACCTCTCTTGTCAGTCTCTCTAATGCTGCTTCCACGAATGAGGGAATGCACTATTAAGAAAAATATTCCAAAATTACAAATTAACAGCAATCTAATTATCCTACCCATATTAACTTACTTGTTCCCTCATTTCACCCCCTTCCCCCATTAAATGATATAATAGCTTTTTGTTGAGGCATTTCACTGGGAAATCTAATTTTAGAGAGAGATAAGTCTTCATCAAGATAGAGCCTCACCCTAACCGGTTTGGCTCAGTGGATAGAGTGTCAGCCTGAGGACTCAAGGGTCCCAGGTTCAATTCCAGTCAAGGGCAAGTACCTTGGTTGCAGGCACATCCCCAGTAGGGAGTGTGTAGGAGGCAGCTGATCGATGTTTCTCTCTCATCGATGTTTCTACCTCTCTATCCCTCTCCCTTTCTCTCTGTAAAAAATCAATAAAATATATTCTAAGAAATAAAAATAAAAATCATCATTCTCCCCTTAAAAAAAAAAAAAAGATAGAGCATTAACAGCAATAGCTATCATGGATTCGCAATACTCCAACTGGCTAACCTTACCATGGCAATAATTTCTGCAATATATACTCATCACACTGTATATCTTCAACTTATACAATGCTCTATTTCAACTAGAGGCCCGGTGCACAAAAATTTGTGCACTGGGGTGGGGGGGGGGCGGGTGTTGTCCCTCAGCCAACCTGTGCCCTCTCGCAGTCTGGGACCCCTCAGGGGATGATCACCTGCTGGCTTAGGCCCGCTCCCTGGGGGATTGGGCCTAAGCTGCCAGTCAGACATCCCTCTGGCAGCAGGCCTAAGCTGCAGTCGGATATCCTTAGTGCTGCTGAGGAGGCGGGAGAGGCTCCCACCACCACTGCTGTACTGGCAGCCGTCAGCCTGGCTTGTGGCTGAGCAGAGCTCCCCCTGTGGGAGTGCACTGACCACCAGGGGGCAACTCCTGCATTGAGTGTCTGCCCCCTGGTGGTCAGTGTGTGTCATAGTGACCAGTCATTCCCAGTCATTCTGCTGTTAGGGTCAATTTGCATATTACCCTTTTATTATATAGGATAGAGGCCTGGTGCATGGGTGGGGGCCAGCTGGTTTGCCCTGAATAGTGTCTCGGATCAGGGTGGGGGTCCCGCTGGGGTGCCTGGCCAGCCTGGGTGAGGGGCTGAGGGCTGTTTTTAGACTGGCCACACCCCCTTCAGGGAGGGGGTTCTTGCTGGGGTGCCTGGCCAGCCTGGGTGAGGGGCTGATGGCTGTTTGCAGGCTGGCCAAGCCCCTCAGTGGGGACCCTCACCCCATGAGAGTGTGGGTCCCTGCTGGGGTGCCTGGCCAGCCTGGGTGAGGGGCTGATGGCTGTTTGCAGGCTGGCCACAGCCCCCAGCCACCCAAGTTCCCAGCAAGGCTGGCTGGAAGCAAGTATCTGGGATTTATTTTTCTTCTATAATTGAAACGTTGTTGCCTTAAGCGGAGGCCACAGCTGGCCAGGGCAGGCAGGAAGCTTGGCTTCCTCCATTGCCCGGGCAACCAAGCCTCCTGCTTGCTCCAGCTCCGTGGCTGCCAGCCGCCATCTTGGTTGGGTTAATTTGTATATAGTTGCTCTGATTGGCTGGTGGGCGTGGCTTTGGATGTAGCGGAGGTGCGATCAATTTGCATGTTACTCTTTTACAGTGGGGCCTTGACTTACAATAGTCCCAACTAACGAGTTTTTCGAGAGATAAGCTGTCTCTCGGCCGATTTTTTGCTTTGAGTTGCGAGCTAAAATTCAGGTTACGAGCCAGCTTCAGATACCCCACCGCTAGTAGGCGCAGCGAACGTCACAGTGAATGCCACATCAGCCCAGCATCACGTGTCTCACTTGTTTACTTTTTGATTTGACATACGAGTAATTTGAGTTACGAGCTCCATCACGGAACCAATTAAACTCGTAAGTCAAGGCCCCACTGTATTAGATTAGATTATATCTCAATAAAGCTGGGAAAAAATTCCTATTGGAACTGACTGGAAATTTAATGACTAAATCTATTTTATTCAAAAGTGATAATAGCAAGCAATACTATCATAACTTACCTTGCATGATAACAAGTAGCCATAAAACTTGCCAGTCATATTGAACACATGTATATTACACATGACTATTATATATTTATTAAATTTTAAACCAATTTAGGTGTCATAATAAACAACAATGTACAGAATATATAACAAATGGCCAAAAAGAAAAAAGTGGAGGGAAAGATTTCCTCTCTGAAGCCTCACATACAAATCATTAATAGTTAGCCTTACTGACCTGGTCAATGCCACGCCCTTTGCATTGTAGAATGATGACCTCTAATAATTTTGCTGCATGACACTCTGCATCTTCTCCTGCAACCCCTGTAAGAACCTGATCAACACAATACAAATTGAAGCGAGTCGTCATGAAACCTTCCAATCTGAGAATTTCTGTCCTGTCTTTAGTCTCTGGAGTATTTAAGATACTCTAACTATGAATGATTACAATATTCAGACTATAATGTAAAGCACCTGGGAGGATGCAGTTGTTTGTCACATTCTAGCAATCTGGATCTTGGTCTACATAATCAAAGCATCTCCCCATAGTGACATTCCAGACAGTAGCACCTTGATAACCATTACTTTTCACAGAAACATGCCAAAGGACCCTACCTTTCTCAGGGATATCTGGCTCTTACGTAAAGAACTACAAAAAAACTAAGCTGATATTGTTTAAATCTTTTCTCTACACAAGTCTCAAAAAATAAAAAATACTGTGTGGGACAGGAGGAAGCAAAAGGCAGACAAGAAATGTCCTGGGACAAGTAATAAAAAAAACATGAAGTAGGTGTGCTAGTTAGTACTAAAGGGCTGAAAATGTTAATGACAATGTTCTGGAATATGATGGTGTAGATATCTATTCCCAGAGTATTAACATGATAATAGTACTGGCAATAAATATTAAATAACAAGTAGATGATTATTTTGTGACTAAGCTGTCAGAAAGGAAATGAGGACAAGCACATCTAAAAACTTCATGGAGCAAAATAATTTTTTAGATGCCTGATGTTAAACAGCCTGCTGCCTCTCAACAAGCACTTTTAGAAAATTAAATGCTATCAATCATAGTGACTTTGATATTGAAGAGCCTCCATTCAAGTACTTTATTCCCTCTAATTGAAGAAAAGCGTTTTTTTAAAAAAGCATTCACCATAAATTTATCTTGTACTTCCCAAGAAATGGCACAGTACTTTTGACTTTATAAGAAACCCTCCCGTTACAATCTTGCTATTTACTAAATAATTAGTGTATAGCCTCCATAAACCCACTGTCTCCAGGAATTTTCTTTATAAAATATCTGTAATGATTCCTGATCCTTTCAAACATATCTCAAGTTTTAGATACTTTCCTTCTTTGGATTCAAAGCCTAGCAAAGAACTAAGCTAAAGTTAAGCTCCAAGCACTCTGAAAATAAAAAACATTTATAACTTTAGTTAAATGTCAGTGGGCAGACACAAGACAAATAATTGTCAAAGCCATTACTGTGGCATCTAAGATATCAAGGTGTTATTTAGTTTACACTTTTAAAGGCCTCATTCTGTTAGACCCATATAATCTGTTTGGCATAATGTGGTTGATGTAACTTAACAATTTTATACTTTTCATAGCACCAGCTTCATGACATACGTTCTTCTATTAATTAAAAATGACCTACCTTTTTGCACATACTGTATATCATTTCAAGATACTTGGTATCAGATAGAAGTGTGTCCGTATCAACTGTCACATAATTATGAAGCAGAGGCATCATATCTGTATTAAAAAGCACCAGTTAATTACCCTTACTAATATAAATACTATGGGTTGGAAAAATCTCCTTAGAAAAAGAAAGCAAATCTGAGGTTGTTTTTTCTGTAACATTTGCTTTTAATTAAGGTATATTTATTTATAATTAGATGAAGGAATGAACCATTATTAAAGTGAATTCCTTTATAGTTAGTAGTTAAAACACAAAGATTATACAAAGACTATGGACAGGGAGCCAGAGGGTAAGAATATGTGTTAAAAGGAAAAACAAAACACTAAATAACTAAATCAAAATATACAATGGAAATCAATGCTATGGATCCTTGAGCATTAACTGGTACTAATAATTTATCCAAACAAATCATGCACTTAGAATATTCAAAAGTACGTGTTCAACTGATATACAGCAAAATGGAAAAAAATCTTCAGTATTTCTATGCTGATTTACCTGTAAAGTAATCAAAGCCATCTTGTTGAAAAACCTCAAATACCAGAGGTAGAAGCTGCCACATCTGTGGAGACACTTGTTGACATGTCAAACTATGTGCTAAAGAGAAGATCTCCTCATAGAATTCTAAAAGAGAACATGGAGACATTAGTATAATGCTTGCTGATGTGAAATAGCAGTAAATTCTTACCACAACTTAGAGGTATATACCTAAGACATGCTGTTGTAAAACAGTTCCAATGACCTGTAAGCAGATTCCCTCAAGCTGCTGAGTTATCTAAAAGAAAAGGGGAAAAAAATTACATGGAGGAATCACAGCACCTGAATGAATTACTAAGCAATGTATAGTGTAATTCAGTGTATTAAAATAAAGTCAGTATTGTTAAGAAATCATTTTAGTTCTCTGCACTGAAATGATTCACTCATAATATTACAATGTTGTGAACCATAACACAAGGAATAACATATGTAGTTTACCCAAAAATTAAAGGGCCACAAACGTTCTGTAGACAGACTTTAAATTTTTTTGTGTGTAAGTATTAACTCAACCCAGATATAACTGAAAAGTCCCTGTCAGTGACTTACAGAACAATTATTTGAAAGAAAACATTATTCTAACCACTTCCAATAATTCTTAAATCACCTCCATTTATATAATTATAGTAGATATAGAAAACGTGGCCCCCAATCATATAAGACAGAAAATACAAGTTCTTTTTATTGTTAGTGTGGTCTTCAATTGGATCCTAAGTACCTGAAATACATCAGAATGTTTATGAAGGCGCAAGGGGAAATAAGATAAAAATTTACTAATCAGATATAAAAAAAGAACATCCATCTCAAATACATATTATGTTTAATACATTTTCTTCAAATATAGTAAACAATTGACTTGCTAATCATAAGTTAGCTTAACTATATGGCTTCTGCCTACCTACTATTATCAAGAATAAAAAATAATTTATTAAAATCTCATATTGCAAAAGGCAATTTGTAGATAATCTGAAAGCACAATTTGTGGATATAAATATCTACATTGGAATTAAAAAAGCAAGTTCAGGACAGTGATTACTTCAAAGAGAAGGAAATAAAGAAATGAGATTAGGAAGTGGTAACCCAAGAACTTTAATGACATAAATCTGAAATTGTTTTTCTTACTGAAAATAAAATCTAAAGGATATACTGTAAAATGTTAAAATCTAATACATTTTGGTAGTGATTAAAGAGTTTTGGGTATAGTTTTTCTCTGTATATTTCTCTTTTCTGTATATATTTTGAATAATTCCATTTTAAAAATTCATTTACAGTTCACACCTTTTTTAAAAGATAATAAAAGAAAACTACAAAGATGATGATGATGGTTGCACAACAATGTGAATGTACTACTGAACTATACGTGTAAAAATAGTTAAGATGGTAATTTTATGTTATGTGTATTCTACCATAGTTAAAAAAAAATTTTTTTTATTGATAAGAAACACCAAGTAGCATATTATTTTCCTAGGAATCACCACACTTTTGGATCTGGAAAAGGTAACCTAAGAGGGAGCCAAAAATCCTCAGCCTTGGGGTAAAGATATGGTAATATAAATATTGTGTTCCTTCTAGTAGTAAGGAACCTAAAACAAGGTACTCTTATCCTTACAATAGGGAACTATTTAAAAGATGGCAGAATCAAGGTGCATGAGAAAATGACCAAAATTTTATGTAAAAGCCATCCAAAAAACAGAATAATTGATAAGGAAATGCTTGAAATAACCTAAAACCTTTACAACACTAGATCAATCCCTTACCTCTTTATGATCTTCAACTACACTAAGAAGTGTGTCGATAGTATTCAAGATTCCCATAGCAGTAACAGCTTTGTCATCACTTCCTTCTTCATCTGGCCCAGTCTGGATTACTTGATTAAATGTCATTGCCTAGATTAAAAAGAATGTAATTTAGGTTTGCCATTAAAACAGCATAAACATTCTTTGGTCT
The DNA here is from genome assembly GCF_000147115.1 of Myotis lucifugus. Taxonomy (NCBI): domain Eukaryota; kingdom Metazoa; phylum Chordata; class Mammalia; order Chiroptera; family Vespertilionidae; genus Myotis; species Myotis lucifugus. The sequence continues at coordinate 4,478,259 of NW_005871109.1, forward strand.
GAAAATTTTAATTTTAAAATGTTCTCACTGAAACAACATAAGCAATGTTTCCAAATTGATCAGTAATAATTAAGAGCTTGGACACTATAATCAAATGGTACTTTTCTGTGAATTTCTGGGGGACCTTAAACAACTTATTTGACCTCTGTTTCCTGACATCTCATTTGGGAACTTCATAGAGAAACTGTGAAAATAAATGAGGCAAGGGACAGAAACTGTTTAATATTATGAATATTTTTCTTTATTGATTAATTTATTACGTATCTGTCCTTATGCTCCCATTGCCCCCCACCCCTACTATGAATATTTTTATTAATATTACTGGCTAATAGCTGATAATGCCCAAATACAGGTATCAGGTATATTAATCATCAAGGTTTTGTTATTGCAATATTCAACTATTTGAAACAAATTTCTGAGTCATAACTAATAATCAGACCAACATATTATAAATGCAATATACATACATAATGAATGATATTACATTTATTCAAATGTCCTCATACATGGCAAAATCAGCTGTTAAGAATATAATTTTCCAACCCTGCCTGAAGTGGCTCAGTTGGTTAAGCATAGTCCATGAACCTGAAAGGTTGCCAGTTTGATTCCCAGTTAGGCCACATACCTAGGTTTCGGACTTGATCCCCAGTAGGGGTGTGCAGGAGGCAACCGATCAATATTTCCCTCTTATATCAATGTTTCTCTCTCTCTCCCTTCCTCTCTATCTAAAAACCAAAAAAGGAGAAAACTTTAAAAGTGTATAATTTTCCAGGAAACTATTTCTAAAATTTTGTTTTTACTGAATTTGTTGGGGTAACATTAGTTAATAAAATTATGTTTCAGGTGTACAGTTCTATAATACACATCTGTATATTGTAGTGTGTTCCCCATCCAACATCAGTCAAGTCTCTTTCCATCACAATTTATCCCCCTTTTACCCTTGCCTACCTTCCCCACCACCCTTTCCCTCTTATAATCACTACTAGAGGCCTGGTGCACAAAAATTTGTGCATTCAGGGGGCAGTCCCTCAGCCCGGCCTGTGCCCTCTTGCAGTCTGGGACCCCTCAGGGGATGACCACCTGCTGGCTTAGCCCGCTCCCCGGGGGATTGGGCCCAAGCTGGCAGTCAGACATCCCTCTGGCAGCAGGCCTAAGCTGCAGTTGGATATCCTTAGTGCTGCTGAGGAGGCGGGAGAGGCTACCACCACCACTGCTGTACTGGCAGCCGGCAGCCTGGCTTGTGGCTGAGCAGAGCTCCCTGTGTGGGAGCGCACTGACCACCAGGGGGCTGCTCCTGCATTAAGCATCTGCCCCCTGGTGGTCAGTGTGTGTCATAGTGACCAGTCATTCCCAGTCATTCTGCTGTTAGGGTCAATTTGCATATTACCCTTTTATTATATAGGAGGATAAGTGTTATCTGTGTTTAATGTGGTTTTTGCTAAATCCCTTTACCCTTTTTTTTTTTTTTTTTTTTTTTTTTTTTTATATATTTTATTGATTTTTTACAGAGAGGAAGGGAGAGGGATAGAGAGTTAGAAACATCGATGAGAGAGAAACATCGACCAGCTGCCTCCTGCACACCCCCTACTGGGGATGTGCATGCAACCTAGGTACATGCCCTTGACCGGAATCGAACCTGGGACCTTTCAGTCCGTAGGCCGATGTTATCTGTGTTTATGTGGTTTTTGCTAAATCCCTTTACCCTTTTTACCTAGACCTCCAACTCCCTCCCTGACAGGTGTGTCAGTCTGTTTTCTGTATCTATGACTCTGTTTCTATTTTGTGTAGTTTGTTCAGTAGATTCTACATTTCTACATAAGTCTTTCTCTGACTGGTTTATTTCACTTAGCATAATCTTCTCCCAGTCCATCCATTTCCTTCTTTTTTACGGCCGAGTAATATTCCACTGTGTAAATGTACCACAGCTTTTTATGCACTCATTTACTGATGGGCACTTGGGCTGCTTACAAATCTTAAGTCTACCAGACCTGAGGCCCTGAACCTAACTGTCCCCTATACCTGGGCTCCTGAGCATTAAAGAGAAAAAACCAACATGATATAGAAAAATGTTAGTTATATGCAAACAAGTGGTTAGAATAAGATGGAACTTGGAGACATTGTAGAAAATAGGTCTACCTTTCATCTAGCGCCAATATTCCACCTTTGTGTGCCAATCCACCCAGCAGGATGAGCCTTGTTTCACACAGAGGTACTTCTTGCAAAGTGAGCACCAGATGTTGCTCTTCACCTTCTTGCATGGATTGTCTTTGTAAGACACTCCAGGATTTTGCTGTTGTACCTGGAGTGCTTTTCCATGCACACAACACAGATATGATTAGACGATGTCCCAGGGGGAATCTCTGGAAAATGATTGCCTGGGGTCATCCGTTGAGGGCAGGGTTCCTTTTGTGGGTGGCGGTGGGCTGATGTCCTGTATCCACCAATAAGTTGCAGGCACAGTTTCTGAATATATCTGGTGAAATAAACTGGCTTTTTTGAAGCAGCTTGCTGCTTTGAAGCATACAAGATATAAGAATTATAACTGGTCCACATAAAAAATTATGAAAAGCCGCCAGGGCCAGCGGTAATGACGACGAGACCGGTGAAGGCAGGTCATCTGGTCATTTTTGTCACAGCCACCCATATATTTATTATAGTCCTTCACCAGCTGTAGCATCTGTATTTCTTGCACACTGCCATCTTTATTTCTTCTGTTTATTACTACATTTTGGGCTGGATCGTGGTAGCTCGAAATAAATGTGATGGGCTTTCTATCCTGCCAAACTAAACATGTTACATTTTCTTGACATAGATAGCGATTGTCACCCCTAGCAAGTTTTTTTTACACATATCAGCGACTTAGGAAACTGCTTCCTGTTTTGCTGCAGGGTTCCCACAATTCCTGTGTGTAATTCTGACAGTGCATATTTAGCAAGGGTTACAGAGTTGTAGAACCGGTCCATAAGCACATGAGATTTATTTTCCATTGCACATGAAGTCAGGAGACGAACAACTGTATTTCCTTCTGCGCCCAAGTCTTTTATAGGCATTGGTGCAGCACCAGTGTAGATTTATGCATTCAAAATGTAGCCAGTCTCACCTTCACAGAGAAGGAAAGACTTGATGCCCCACTTTGTGGGCTTATCCTTGATATACTGCTTGATGGCAAAGCGGTTTTTTGTCAGGATCATCCCCTCATCTAGGCTCAAATGTTGCTTTGGCAGATAGAAGTGGAGAAACTTGGGGAGTAGACTTTCCAAGAAAGGCCTAACTTTATATATTCTATCTGTCTTATTGATATCTGTGTCTTCCTCATCAATTATGTGTAAAAAACTCCAAAGGGCCAAGAATCTGTCTCGAGTCATAACATTTTGAAATCCGGGAGTAAACCCAACAAAGTCAGAGCCCTCATTTGTCCAATAATCCCGACAGCTGGGCTTTATACATAAGTATTCCATATAGGTCCTCAGTCCAAGAAAAGCCTTCATTTCTTCCACTGTGGCATCCTTGAAATTTTTGGCATTGTAGGAGTTGGGCTTTGCTATATGCAATTGGTGGGCCTGGAGGTTGGTTTTCTCTGTCAAATTTTGCCAGAAAGTATCATCCAAAAACAAGGATAAAAAGTCAATCGGTTCACTCTCCTCTGTGATAGATCCAGGAATGTTCACTGGGCCTTTTCCATCTTCAGTTAAATTCAGATCTGTATTTGGTGATACAAAATTCCTTGTCCAACCTTCATCACCACCTAGATCTCCCCTATCAGCTGTTTGAGGGACACGCCCCCCTTCTCTTACTATCGATCTAGCTCTAGATCTATAAGGTTCAAGATTCTCCTCATCACTCGAGCTCTCACTGTCTGTGTCACTTGAACTGGAAACGTATTCTTGATGAAATTCTGACTCCTCAGAGTCTGAATCAACCAAAGTATTGATCACCTGTTGAATTGTGATAAGCCTAGACCTAATTCGCTTTCCTGTTGAAGTGCTTGGTTCATCAGCCGCTCGTTTCATTGTGAATTTTCAGAATTTTTTCACGTCAAACCACACAAAGTCCATTCAAACACATGGGGGCATACATTTGCAAGGGCTAACCATGAGGTTTGACCACGATTGGTTGGTTATGTTTAGTTTGCAACGCATTTTTTTCATGTACTAGGCAAAGTACCGAAAATTAGGTACAGCGGTATAGCGGCAGATTCGGAAATTACTGAAAAATTGGTACAGCCGTCTGGTAGGGTTAACTATTGTAAATAAAGCTGCAATGAACATAGGGGTGCATACATTCTTTCAAATTAGTATTGAGTTTCTTTAGATAAATTCCCAGAAGTGGAATTGCTGGGTCATAGGCAGTTCCATTTTCAATTTTTCAACTCCATACTGCTTTCCACAGAGACTATACTGATCTGCATCCCCACCAACAGTGCACAAGGGTTCACTTTTCTCCATATCCCTGCTAACACTTGTTTATTGACTTGATGATAGCCATTCTGACAGGTGTGAGGTTATATCTCATGGTGGTTTTCATTTGCATTTCTCTGATGATTAGTGACCTTAAGCATCTATACTAATAAAAGGGCAATATGCTAATTAGACAGGACATATTCCAGACATCCATCCAGACAAAGCCACGGTGCGGGGGCTGAGGCAGAGGCACAGGCAGTTAGGGACGGGCCTAAACCGGTAGTCAGACATCCCCCGAGGAGTCCTGGATTGGAGAGGGTGCAGGCCAGGCTGAGGGACACCCCCTGCCCCCCATGCATGAATTTCACGAACTGGGCCTCTAGACTATCTACACTGATAAAAGAGAAACATGCAAACTGACCATCCCTCCGCTATGCGCACCAGCCAATCAGAGCGATATGCAAATCAACCCAACAAAGATGGCTATTAATTTGCATACATAGACGTGGAGCGAAGACTGAAGACAGTGTAGAAGCAGCCAAACGCTGTAGAAGGGAGCGAAGCGGCGGACAAGGGAACGGAGCCGAGGCAGCGGACAGGAGAGGGAGCAAGGCAGGAAAGTGGCGGAGAAAGGAGGGAGCGAGGTGGCAGAGAAGGGAGGGAGCCAAAGTGGTGGAGAAGGGAGCGAAGCCCATCTCAGCGGGCTTCATTCCCTTCTCTGCTTCGCTCTGACCTCAGGAAGCCCTATTCTTGTAGGAATAGCCCGAGGAAGACCTATTCTTGCAGGAATCTTCCTGCAACGGGCCTCTAGCATATGTGTGTGTGTGTGTGTGTGTGTGTGTGTATGTATGTGTGTATGTGTATATATATATATATATAAAAATAAAAGCCTAAGTGACCAAACGACCGGTTGCTATGATGTGCATTGACCACCAGAGGGCAGACTCTCAATGCAACCAGCCGGCTCATGGCTGGCAAGCACAGATGCGGTGGCGTGAGCCTCTCCTGCTTCCGTGATGCGGCAGCAGGCCCCGCAGGGCTGGGATGAGCGGGAAGGCACGGCGCCCAACTCAGGCTCCTCCCCAGGCGCTTCGTGCACTATTACATCTTGGGGGATGCTGAACTGTTGGGGATAGGGCCGAAACTGGCAGTCCGATATCTCCCGAGGGGCCCTGGATTGCAAGAGGGCGCAGGCCAGGCTGAGGGCCTCTAGTCTTTTCATATGTATACTGGCCATCTGTATGTCCTTTTTCAAGAAGTGTCTATTCAAGTCCAATGCCCGTTTTTTAATTGGGTTGTTTCTTTTGTGTTGAGTTGTATAAATTCTTTATAAATTTTGTATATTAACCCCTTATCAGATGTATCATTGACAAATACGTTAACCTTTTCATTTTTTTAAAAATATTTTATTGATTTTTTACAGAGAGGAAGTGAGAGGGATAGAGAGTTAGAAACATCGATGAGAGAGAAACATCGATCAGCCGCCTCTTGCACACCTCCTACTGGGGATGTGCCCGCAACCAAGGTACATGCCCTTGACCAGAATCGAACCTGGGACCCTTCAGTCCGCAGGCTGATGCTCTATCCACGGAGCCAAATCCTTTTCATTTTGTTAATGGTTTCCTTTGTTGTGCAAAAACCTTCTAGCCCAGAAAGCGTGGCTTGGTGATTGAGCATCACCTCATGAACCAGGAGGTCATGATTTGATTCCCAGTCAGGGCACATGCCCAGGTTACAAGCTTAATCCCCAGTGGGGGGCGTGCTGGAAGCAGCCAATCAATGATTCTCATCATTGATGTTTCTCCCCCCCGCCCCACATCCTCTCTGAAATCAATGAAAACATATTAAAAAAAACAATGAACCTTTTGGTTTGACGTAGTCCCATTTTAAAACTTTTCTCCTTGTTTCCTTTGCCCAAAGAAATATATCAGAAAACATATTGCTAAGAGAAATGTCAGAGACTTAACCACTTATGTTTTCTTCTAGTTTTATGGTTTTGAGTCTTACGTTTAAGTTTTTAATTCATTTTGAGTTTATACTTGGTGTGAGAAGGTAGTCAATTTTCATTTTTTTGTATGTATCTGTCCAATTTTGCAAGCACCATTTATTGAATAGGCTTATCTTTACCCTATTGTATGTTCTTGCCTCCTTTGTCATATACTAATTGACCATAAAGATGTGGGTTTATTTCTCGGCTCTCTAGTCTGTTCTATTGCGCTGTATGTGTTTTATGCCAGTACTATGCTATTTTGATTACTATGGCCTTATAGCATAGTTTGATATCAGGTAGCATGATTTCTCCAACGTTGTTCTTTCTCAAGATTGCTGTCACTATTCAGGGTCTTTTGTGGTTCCATATAAAATTTTGGAATATTTGTTCTAGTTCTATAAAATATGCCATTGGTATCTTGATAGGAACTGCATTGAATCTATAGAATGCTTTCAGTAATATGGACATTTTAATGTTAATCCTTCCTACCTATGAACACAGCATATGCTTCCATTTATTCGTATCTTCTACAATTTCTTTTTTTTAATAAGATATATTTTATTGATTTTTTACAGAGAGGAAGGGGAGAGGGAGAGTTAGAAACATCGATGAGAGAGAAACATTGATCAGCTTCCTCCTGCACACCCCCTACTGGGGATGTGCCCGAAACCAAGGTACATGCCCTTGACTGGAATCGAACCTGGGAACACCCTTCAGTCCGAAGCCAATGCTCTTTCCACTGAGCCAAACCGGTTACGGCATCTTCTACAGTTTCTTTCTTCAGTGTCTAATAATTTTCCAAGGACAGGTCCATTTATATCCTTGGTTAAATTAATTCCTAGGTTTGTTTTTTTTTTTTTTAATGCAATTGTAAAATGGGATTGTTTTCTTAACTTCCCTTTCTGATAGTTCATTATTAGTATACAAAAATGAAACTGATTTCCGGACATTTTGTATCCTGCTACTTTACTGAATTCATTTATCAGTTTCCGTTTTTTGGCTGAATATTTAGGCTTCTCAATATGCCGTAACATGTCATCTGTAAATAATGACAATTTTACTTCTTCCTTTCCAAGTTGGATGCCTTTTATTTCTTCTTCTTGTGTGATCACTGTGGCTAGGAATTCTAGTACTATGTTGAATAAGAGTGGTGACAGCAGACATCCCTGCCTTGTTCCTGGGAAAATGGTTTTAATTTTGTCCACTGAGTATGATGTTGGTTGTAGGTTTGTTATATATGGCCTTTATTATGTTGAGGTATGTTCTCTCTATTTCCACATTGCTGAATTTATTTTTGTTTTTTTAAGCATAAATGGGTGCTGGATTCATAAAACTTTTGCCTTTACTTAAATCAACTACAAATATCATGAGTTACATTCTTGAAACCTTAATACTTAGAAATATAAACTGCATTAAATAAACCTTTGTATAGGGAAAAGGGTTGGGTAATTGTTGGGCATATGTTCATACTTATTATTACTACCCCTAAATAATTTACTTACTTCTCAGAAGATTGGGGCTATACAGGCCATGTATAAATTGTTTAAACAAATTTCATTTTAAAAACTAGTATGTCTACTTCATCTTTAAGTTGGTCCAAAATATTCCAGTAAAACAGGCAATCATCATGCAGTGTGAGGTAGCAGTTAAATGTGAATCATGCCCAGCTGGCGTGGCTTAGTGGTTGAGCGTTGACCTATGAACCAGAAGGTCACATGCCTGGGTTTTGGGTTCGATCCCCAGTGTGGGGCATGGAGGATGTAGTCAACAGATGTTTCTATCTTCCTATCCCTCTCGTTTCTCTCCCTCTGAAATCAATAAAAAACATAAAAACAACAACAATAACAAAAAAGCCCTAGCCGATTTGGCTCAGTGGATAGAGCATCAGACTGTGGACTGAAGGGTCCCAGGTTCGATTTCGGTCAAGGGCACATGCCTGAGTTGTGGGACTGATTCCCAGTAGGGGGCAGGAAGCAGCCAATCAATGATTCTCTCTCATCATTGATATTTCTTAATCTCTCTCCCTCTGCTTTCATCTCTGAAATCAATAAAATATTTTTTTTTTTTGAAAAAGGGATGTGCATTGTAAAGACATACAGCAGATGTGAATTCTAGCCCCGCCCATTCTAGCTATGGGCAAGCCCTATCAAGGGCTTACAGTGTTATCTGGCATACAGTAAGCTCTGTGAAAATGCTTTCTATAAGATAAGTAATGCATGAATGATTGGTTCAAATAACATACCAAATGCTGTGTCATTTCTACTGCAATAGGAGTAACTTCTTCACTATACTCGCAGATCATTTTCTGAATTACATTTGTAAGATCATCATTTTCTGTTTCTCTTATAATATGAAGAAGAGCTTGCATTACAGGTCTGATGAATGGTGTGATGTATTCTTTAGCTGTAAAAGTTGGAAAAAGAAAAAAAAATTTAGGATAAAAACCTGATACAACATGCACCAAATGGTAAAAAAGACATACTTTCACATAAAAGAAAGATTAGCCCTAACCGGTTTGACTCAATGGATAGAGCGTCAGCCTGCAGACTCAAGGGTCCCAGGTTCGATTCCGGTCAAGGGCATGTACCTTGGTTGCGGGCACATCCCCAGTGGGGGGTGTGCAGGAGGCAGCTGATCGATGTTTCTCTCTCATCGATGTTTCTAACTCTCTATCCCTCTCCCTTTCTCTCTGTAAAAAATCAATAAAATATATTTAAAAAAAATAAAAGAAAGATTATGTGTCAAGTATCTATGTGCCTTGTGCAGTTATGGAGGGAGGGGGGGTGGGGGAGGGGGGAATGCTGCATTATTTGAGATATAAACCCTTTACCTTTTTCTTGATTGCTGATTAACACTTGAAGTGCAATGGCAGCTTCCACTTTCACAGGCATTTCCCTATCATCAATTAGACATGTTCGTGTCAGCTCTAAGGCTGTTTTCAGGTTCTGGTCACTTTTGAACTTAACTTCACAAAAATAGTGAAGGACCCAGCAAGCCTTTAAAAAAAAAATGCAGTGAGTTATTGTAGAAATCTTAAATTTCCAAAAGCTATACAGTATCTCTATTCCCAAAGTTCTGTATGGGAATTTGGAGGCTGGCCAGTGGTAAATTATGTCCAATGAGACAACACTAGACCAGTACTATGATCCCAACTTACTCTTTGGCTGCATGATGTTTGTGTGGATAGCAAGATCTGAATGCAAAACACAGACAGACACTGCTATCAGACACAGATGAAAACTATGCACACATTACATCAGCCATTTATATAAGCTCTTCCCCAAAGCGGCCAAAGGTGACCTCTGAAAATGGTTTGCTCATCACTTAAATCAGAAAACCCCACAATATCATGCAAATCAAGAGGCTCAAATCTGTGTTCACTTTAAGAACACTCATGAAACCGCCCAGGCCATCAAAGGTATGTATATTTGAAAGCCACCAAATATCTGAAGGATGTCATTTTAAAGAAACAGTGTGTACCATTCCATCATTACAATGGTAGAATTGGTAGGTGTACCCAGGCAAAACAGTGGGGCTGGACACAGGGTTGGTGGCCCAAAAAAAAGGCTGAATTTTTGTTGCACATGCTTACAAATGCAGAGAGCAATGCTGAATTTAAGGGTTTAGATGCGGATTCTCTGGTCATTGAGCACATCCAGGTGAACAAAGCTCCAAGATGCGGTGTAGAACTTACAGAGCTCATGGGTGGATTAACCCATACATGAGCTCTCCCTGCCACATAGAGTGATCCTCACAGAAAAAGAGCAGATTGTTCCCAAACCAGAAGAGGAGTTTGCACAGAAGAACAAATATCCCAGAAGAAACTGAAGAAACAAAAACTCATGGTCCAAGAGTAAATTCAGCATAAAATAAATAAAAAATAAAAGCAGAAAGAAAAAAAAATTTACATAATACAGAGGTAAAATATAAAATATGGCTTTTAAAATGAACATTAAAAAGTTTTCATTTAAAAGTCCACATAGGCAGTCATTCATTATAAGCATTATAAGACATAACTATACAAATTAATACAGCATTAAAACTTACTCTTGCTCTCATGTAGCCTAGTTCACTGCTGAAGAGAGGGAATACATGATTCTGCAACATGTATTCCATCTGATCTTTATATATTTTTTTCTGTAAATATAAACAAAAATTATTTTTAAAGAGTTCCAAATATAATAATCTCAAATGCCTAATAGATACACCCAGTGTTAAAAATGACTATTGATGTTAAAACATATATTTACTCTGGTTCTTTGAACCCAAAAACCCACATCCAATTTTCTTATTTTCAAACTTTACCATAAAAAACACACAGAATACGTTTTTTAACCTTTTTGTATTATTTGTTTAAAGAAAGCAATTGCAACAAGTCTTAGCAGCAATGGTGTTTGAGTAATGGTGTGTGGTTAATTTTATTCCTTACCTTATAAAACTTTTTTCTTATAAAACTAGTATAATTTTTTAAAATCCCTGGAAAGGTTCTAAATGAACATAAAATAAATTGAGAAACATCCTGCTTTCAAGGTAATAATCTGAATATCTAAAAAGATATTTGTATTTTCTAAAGAGTAAGATGTTTTAAAGAAGAGTTCATTGAATTGCATATTAAATTAATAAACTGATAAATACTAATAAACCTAAGAAGACTAATGAGACATGAGAACTAAATGCAATGTGGGATCCTGGAATGAATCATGGACTCAAAAGGACATTAGTGGGAAATCTTATAAAATGTGAAACGGGTCTGTAGATAAGTTTATAATATCAATATTAATTTCCTGGTTTTGAGAATTATGGCATAGCTATCTAAGATGTTAACATTAGGGGAAGCTGGGTGAAGAGTAATGAGAACTATTTTTACAATTTTTTTGTAAATCTAAAATTATCCTATCTATATATATAAAGAGCCAGGGTCCGTAACACAACAACCAAAGGCTCAACTGAACATTGGAAGTCAGTGCTGGGTTGCAGTGGCGACCCAGCACTGACTGCAGCTGGTGCCAGCACAGCGACCAGCACTGACTGCAAAGGGGGCTGCAGATCAGGCCTGCAGAGAGAGAGGCAGGGTCTCATCTGCAGCCTCAGTGGCAGCTGTTGATCAGCCATTGCCTCTCTCTTTCTCTCTGGGCTTCGCCAGCAGCCGAGCCTCTGTTACGCTGGCCTCTGCAGGGGGGCTGCTGATCAGTCCCACCACCTTGATCAGGCCCAGAGATAGGCCTGGAGACCCTGAATGGCATAGAAACCAACCAGTCAGAACCAAATCTGGGTGAAGTGTGAGGAGCCAATGGCTGCTTAAGAGGCGGAGCTTTTGAGGCTGACTGGCATAGAAACTGACCAATCAGAACCAAATCTGGGTGAAGTGTGAGAAGCCAATGGCTGCCTAGGAGGCAGATCTTTTGACGCTGACCGGCATAGAAACCGACCAATCAGAACCTAATGTGGGTGAACTACAAAGACAGAACCTAAGGTGGGGGTTGAGGAGGGGTTTTAAGGGCAACAGCTGTTTGGTATAAGGTGTAAGAAAGCGGTTCAAATTTTAATGACTGGTTTGGCAGTATAGTGTATATGGCTGGCTATCAGTCCAGATATAGGGATTATGTGTTTTTGTCTGCCAAGAGCATCTCCTCCTGCTAAAAAAGCTTCCGCCACCCCACCACCATTTAAGCAATCCTATCGTATATAATCTATCTATACTAAGAAAAGTGTAATATGCTAATTAGACCAGGTCGACCAGCCATCTTCCGGACGTCTGACTTCCTTCTAGACAAAGCCATGGTGGTGGGGGCCCAGGCAGAGGCAGTTAGGGGCAATCAGGCCAGCAGGGGAGGGCAGTTGGGGGTAAGATCAGGTCGGCAGGGGGTTAGGGGCAATTAGGCTGGCAGGGGAGCGCAGTTGGGGGTGAGATCAGGTCGGCAGGGTAGGGCCATTGGGGGCGAGATTAGGCCAGCAGGGGAGGGCACTTGGGGCTGAGATCAGGCTGGCAGGGGAGGTCAGTTAGGGGTGATCAGGCAGTCAGAGGCTGTTGGGGGTGAGATCAGGCCGGCAGGGGAGGGCCGGTAGGGGTGATCAGGCAGGCAGAGGCAGTTAGGGGTGATCAGGCAGGCAGGCAGAGAGGTTAGGGGCAATCAGGCAGGCAAGCAGAGGGGTTAGGGGCAATCAGAGACAGTTAGGGGTGATCAGGCAGGCAGACAGGTAAGCAGTTAGGAGCCAGTGGTCCCAGATTGCGAGAGGGTGCAGGATGGGCTGAGGGAACCCCCTCCCCCTCCATGCACTGGGCCACTAGTATATAATAAAAGCCTAATATGTAAATCAATTGAACAGCAGAACAAACGGTCACTATGATGTGCACTGACCACCAGGGGGTAGATGCTCAATGCAGGAGCTGCCCCCAGCCCACAAGCCCCAGGCCAGCCAAGGCGGGTGCCAGTGGGGGTTTCCCGATCACCCCGCCAGTCGCCCCAAAGATTGCCTCTGATCACCAACCAGGCTTAGGGACCCTACCCATGCACAAATCTCATGCACCAGGCCTCTGGTTTAATAATAAAGTAAAAACAAAAAATCTGATCCGAGAATTCAGCCTTTTATACAAATAATTACTTTATGAACTAAAAGAAGGATGTCTGGACAGGTATAGTAAAGCTGAAAGATATACAAATATACTCACAAATTAACGGTAACCAATTCAATATAGCACCATATGGAACAAGGCTACTAGGAGTTGGGTGTACTATGACCAAGTATTTACTTAAAATTTGAATAGGTGTCATTTATTAACTTTAAAATGAAAACAAATTTCAGATCATATTTATGAAGAAGTCAGACATAATGTGTACAATTAAGTTGAGGATTCTAAAGATAAATCTAATCCAGTCATTCATTCATTCCTAAAAAACTTGTCACAGAAGCATGATGTTCCTCGACTGCAAATGCATTCATGTATATGAATTTCCTTAAAGGTCAATTATTTGAGAAGAAAAAAGCCCACTACTTTACAATTATCTTGCAACAATAAAGAAACCAAAAAACCTCACATTAAAAGAAGTACTTTTAGCTCATGCAACAAAAGAAAATATAAACTGGACATCATTTGAAAATCATATTAAAATGTATACTTCAAAGGACACCATCAAGAAAGTGAAAAAGGTAACCCACAAAATGGCAGAAAATATTTACAAATCACATATATGAAAAAGGTAGAGAACTCTATAATTCAACAACAACCTAATTAAAATCAGACAAAAGATTTACATAGACATTTCTCCAAAGATATACAATGGCCAGTAAGCAAGATTTTCAATTATGCCCTAGCTGGTTTGGTTCAGTGGATAGAGCGTCAGCATGTGGACTGAAGGGTCCTGGGTTCTATTCTGGTCAAGGGCACATGCTCGGGTTGCAGGCTCGATCCCCAATGTGGAGTATGCAGGAAGCAGCCAATCAATGATTCTCTCTCATCATTGATATTTCTATCTCTCTCTCTCTCCCTTCCTCTCTGAAATCAATAAAAATATATTTAAAGATTCTCAATTACCATTCACTAGAGTCTCGATGCACGAAATTCGTGCAAGGGGCTCCAAGGGCCGAGCCCCAGCCCTCGCAGAATCAGCCCCAGCTTCATCCCAAGGACGGTCGGTCCAGTTAGCATATTACGCTTTTATTATTATAAATTAGCCATCAGGGTAATGTAAATTAAAAGCATAATAAGAAAACATCAGACACCAACTGGGATGGCTATAAAAAAAAAAGGACAGATAATAAGTATTGGTGAGGACTTAGCAACTGGGAACCTCATACACTGCTGGTGAAAATACAAAATGATATAGCCAGACACTTTGGAAAAGTGGTAATTTCTCAAAATATGACCTGCAATTTGACTTCTAGGTTTGTATTACCCAAATGAAATAAAAACATACGTCCACACACAAATGTATACACACACACACACACACACGAGTACACAAATGTTTATAGCTCCATTGTTCAGTCAAAAGTGGAAGCAATGTAAAGGTACATCAAACGATAAGCAAGTAAGTAAAATGGGGTATGTCAATACAACTCCTGGGATATTATTTGGCAATAAAAAGGAACAGAAGTACTGTGACCTGTCACAATATGAACTTTGAAAATATTCATGCTAAGTTTAAAAAGCCACTCATAAAGGACCAAATGTTGAATCACTCCATTTACATGAATGTCCAGAGTAGGCAAAATTCATAGAGAAGACATAAAATAGGTTAGCCGTATCTTAGGGTTGGGAGGTCTCAGAGAAAATGGAGAGTAACTGCTAATAAGATTCCTTTTTGGAATTCTGTGAATATAAGAAAAACCACTGAACTGTAAACTTTAAATGGGACAATTTTATGGTATGTGAATTGTATCTCAATAAAACTGTTATTAAACCGTGTGCACACCCACAAAAAGAAATACCTTTAGAAGTATTTCAGCTAAAGAGCCAATCATATGCAGGGCTCCATCTTTTTTTCGAGGATCAGCATTTGGTTCTGTAAGAATCTGGTAGCAAAATCCCATAGTCTTTTGCAGTACCTAGATTAAAAAGAGAAAATCTTAAAAAAACATTAATGACAAAAATGACTTACATAAAGCTAACATTAAAAGCAGGATATCTGGCCCGGCCAGCATGGCTCAGTGTTTGAGCATAAACCTATGAACCAGAATGTCACACAGTTTGATTTCCGGTCAGGGCACATGCTCGGGTTGCTGGCTGAATCCCAGTGTGGAGGGTGCAGGAGGCAGCCAACCAACGATTCTCATCATTGATGTTTCTATCTCTCTCATCCTTCCTCTCTAAAAACCAATTAAACATATTTAAAAAAACCAAACACATTAAAATAAAAAAAGCAGTGTATCTGAACAAATTTTAAATATTAAAATTCATAAAAGCAAAGTATTCCACACATTCAATAACCTACCTCTTTCCTCTTACTACATGCAGTAAACAAAAGTGTCTGGGCAGCAGTGGTAGGAGAAATGAAATCTTCAAACACATCTAGAGAATAAATTTAAATACAGAAAACAGTAATTTCAATTTCTTCAACAAACACTGCCACATAATTTATAAATGATGTTGGTAAAAACAAAACAAAACAAAAACAAAAACCCACAAGAGGAGGGTGGGGGACCTTAAAATTTTGCTATATTTTGACACAGTGAACTTGAAAATGAACCCAATTACCAATATAATTTTGTGAAAGCCTAATTCCATGTCATTTCTGTACAAGATAAATGATAATAATCCATCAATTTATACTAATGATTATTTTCTTTCATACAAAGCACTACTACTATGAGAATTCACAATAGGGTCACAAAAATACAAACTACTAATAGTACATAAGATTCTTTGATTGCAACTTCATAAGAGATCTGGAAGCAGAGAATTCTTCTAAGCCATGCCCAGATTCTTGATTCCCAGAAACAGATAATTAATGTGTTATTTTAAGCCAATAAAAAAAACACAACACAAAAAAATAAGATTTTGCTAGGAAGAAGGACTAATACTCAAATTAGTCAAATTACAATCTTTAGTTCCATCGAGACTTCCTGTGACCCTAGCTTCCAGTACACATCTTCTCAATTTGCACATATATGATTAACTGACATGGGATCCAAAAGTATAGTTTAGACCAGCGGTGGCAAACTTTTCAGACCTCATGGACCACCAGTGGTCTGCAGACCACTGGTTGGCGACCGCTGGTTTAGACACTAAGTGTTAAGGTATAATCTTGAATTTTTAATAGTTTTGGAATGTGCTAGAAGCACATCTAATAATTTAACACTACTGTATTTCTCTGCTAAAAATTATCAAATGCCATAATTAATGCATAGCCCCCCTCTCAAAGGTCTAAAGCAGTTATTTGTAACCGCGGTGCCGCAATAATTTTTAAAATATTAAATACCCGAATTCTTTTCCCTTATATTGTCAAATAAAAAAAATGATAGTAGCCAACACAACAATAGGCATCTGGTGTAAATGAATCAAAATTATACCTGTTTTTTGGGCAGATCGGTAAAAATATATATATTAAGGAGTGCCACAGAATTTTAGTAATTAGTTTATGTGTGCCATGAGATGAGAAAAGCTGAAAATCTCTGGTCTAACCAATGAATAGATTATACTGAAACACCAAAGATTTTTTAGTGCCAAAGGTAAGAGGCCTTGACACCACCTAGGTTTACTATATACAACCTTAACTGACATTTTAATTCTTAAAAAAGTAAAAATTCCTTACCAAACTTCATGCGTATATATTCATAAGGGTCTTCTTGCCAAAGTTCTTCATCAGCATCTGTATAGCACATCAATGGAAAAATAACATCTTGGATAATGCCCTGTAATTTAAAAGTTAAGAAAGTTCATATGTAATACTTCTTTGTAATACTTTAAGCAATAAAAAAAAAAAAGAAAGTAACAACCTTTAGTACTGAAATTTAAACCTTCAAATTTCTGTTAAGTGATAAAAAAAAGTAACCCTATAATCTATAACATGTGTTTTTAAAAGCTTAGTATCAAACTTTACATTCTCAGATCAACTATCAATGTACATATTTTTCCTTCTATGCAACAAGTAATTATGAAATAAAACATGAATATAGATAACAATTAAGTATTCTGAGACAATACAACATTAAATTTTAGTCCATGAAGTCCTACAGTTCTAAAGCAAAAAAAATCATTCATAAAAATACGTAAGCCAACAGAAAGAGAGATTAAAAAAACAATCCCATTTACCATCGCACCAAAAAAATTAAGATACCTAGGAATAAACTTAACTAAAGAGGTAAAAGACCTCCACTCAGAAAACTATAGGACGTTGAAAAAAGAGATAGAGGAAGACATAAACAGATGGAAGAACATACCATGTTCTTGGATTGGTAGAATCAACATCATTAAAATGTCCATACTACCCAAAGCAATCTATAAATTCAACGCACTTCCCATTAAAATACCAACGGCATATTTCACAGACCTAGAACGAACTCTCCAAAAATTCACCTGGAATAAAAAAAGGCCCCGAATAGGTGCAGCGATCTTGAGAAAGAACAAAGTAGGTGGGATCTCAATACCAGATATCAAGCTGTATTACAAAGCCACTGTTCTCAAAACTGCCTGGTACTGGCACAAGAACAGACATATAGATCAATGGAATAGAATAGAGCGCCCAGAAATCGACCCGAACCAATATGCTCAATTAATATTTGACAAAGGAGGCAAGAACATACAATGGAGTCAAGATAGTCTCTTCAATAAATGGTGTTGGGAAAATTGGACAGATACATGCAAAAAAATGAAACTAGACCACCAACTTACACCATACACAAAAATAAACTCAAAATGGATAAAGGACTTAAATGTACGACGGAAAACCATAAAAATACTAAAAGAATTCAAAGGCAACAAAATCTCAGACATATGCTGAAGCAATTTCTTCACTGATACAGCTCCTAGGGCATTGGAAACTAAAGAGAAAATAAAGCCGAAACCGGTTTGGCTCAGTGGATAGAGCGTCGGCCTGCGGACTGAAGGGTCCCAGGTTCGATTCCGGTCAAGGGCATGTACCTGGGTTGCGGGCACATCCCCAGTAGGAGGTGTGCAGGAGGCAGCTGATCGATGTTTCTCTCTCATCGATGTTTCTAACTCTCTATCTCTCTCCCTTCCTCTCTGTAAAAAATCAATAAAATATATTTAAAAAAAAAAAATAAAAAAAATAAAAAAAATAAAGAGAAAATAAAGAAAATAAAAAGTTTCTGCACAGCAAAAGAAACCATCAACAAAACAACAAGAAAGCCCACTGCATGGGAGAACATATTTACCAATGTTATCACCGATAAGGGTTTAATCTCTAACACTTATAGGGAACTCATACAACTTAACAAAAGGAAGATAAACAATCCAATCAAAAAATGGGCAAAGGACCTAAATAGACACTTTTCAAAAGAGGACATTCAGAAAGCCAAGAGACATATGAAAACATGCTCAAAGTCACTAATCATCCGAGAAATGCAAATCAAAACAACAATGAGGTACCATCTCACACCTGTCAGAATGGCTATCATCAACAAATCAACAAACGACAAGTGCTGGAGAGGATGTGGAGAAAAAGGAACACTTGTGCACTGCTGGTGGGAATGCAGACTGGTGCAGCCACTGTGGAAGACAGTATGGAGTTTCCTCAAAAAACTAAAAATGGAACTCTCATTTGACCCTGTGATCCCACTTCTAGGAATATATCCCAAGAAAACAGAAACACCGATCAGAAAGGATATATGCACCCATATGTTCATAGCAGCACAATTCACCATAGCTAAGATCTGGAAACAGCCTAAGTGCCCATCAGTAGATGAATGGATTAGAAAACAGTGGTACATCTACACGATGGAATACTATGCTGCTGTAAAAAAGGAATTCTTACCATTTGCAACAGCATGGATGGAACTGGAGAGCATTATGCTAAGTGAAATAAGCCAGTCAATGAAGGAAAAATACCACATAATCTCACTCATTTATGGATAATAAAGACCATTATAAACTTATGAACAAAAATAGATACAGAGGCAGAGCAGCCTCGAACAGACTGTCAAACTACAGTGGGAAGGCCGGGGAGAGTTGGGGGGCAAGAGGGCGGGGGGGCTAAGAGATCAACCGAAGGACTTGTATGCATGCATATAAGCATAACCAATGGACATAAGACACTGGGGGGTAGGGGAGGCCAGGGGATTGTCAAGGGCGGGAAAAAAAGGAGACATATGTAATACTCTTTGCAATACTTTAAGCAATAAAACAATTAAAAAAAATAAAAATAAAAAATACGTAAGCCAATTATCCTCACAATTAACCTGGCAAAATAGTCCTTTGCTTGTTCCAAATTACATATATAAAATATTAACTAATCATAATCCAACAGTAAGAACAGTTTTAGATGAACAGTTTTAAATATAATATTCATAATATTTATATGAATATTAACAAAATTCCTTTTATAAATTTATGCAAGGTGTTTTTTCTCGTTTTCCTAATCTACTTTAAAAACAATGACCAGAATTACAATAAGCAACACAAGTCAACAAAAAAATGCATGTTAAACCTTTATGGTAATTAATGTTATTTCCATTATATTTTCTAGAAAATATTTCAGATAGAAAATTATTACTTGTATATGAGGCTTCAGGTTCTTCCAGGTGAGAGCATGAGAAACTCCTTGATTAATATAATTTAACGTCTGTTGCAAAACTCGAGGAGCCATATATTGCTTCTCCTTGTACTGATATAATACCTTCAATAAAACCTTTTAACAAAAAACAAAATTTAAATAGAAAATTAACAACTTACAAGACAGCAAAAACACCTGACACTTACCTTAATATCCAGGTAACCATCACAAAATCATCCTAATATATAAAAACCCTGGGTCCCTCACAACCAGAGGCTAGAGACTCTAGACCAGCCGTGGGCAAACTATGGCCCGCTTGAAATGAATAAAACTAAAAAAAAAAAAAAAAAGACCGTACCCTTTTATGTAATGATGTTTACTTTGAATTTATATTAGTTCACACAAACACTCCATCCATGCTTTCGTTCCGGCCCTCCGGTCCAGTTTAAGAACACATTGTGGCCCTCGAGTCAAAAAGTTTGCCCACCCCTGCTCTAGACCAACCAGAAGTGCTACGAATCAGGCCCGGAGAGAGGCCTGAAGAAAGAAGCAGGGTCTGATCCATAGCCTCTGTGGTAGCTGTTAATCAGCACTTGCCTCGCTCTTCTCTCCAGCAGCCGAGCCTTTCTGATCAGGCCCCCTTGATAGGCCCAGAGATGCTGACTGGGATAGAAACTCACCAAACAGAACCAAATCCAGGTGAACTGTGAGGAGCCAATGGCTGCCTAAGAGGCGGAGCTTTTGGCGCTGACTGGCATAGAAACCAACCAATCAGAACCAAATAGGCCAGTAGAGGAGGGCACTTGGGGGGTGAGATCAGACCTGCAGGTGAGAGCAGTTGGGGGTCGAGATCAGGCCTGCGGGTGAGGGTGGTTGGGGTGTGAGATCAGGCCTGCAGGGGTGGGCGGTTGGAGGCGAGATCAGGCCGGCAGAGGAAGTCAATTGGGGGTGAGATTAGGCCAGCAGGGAAGGGCAGTGAGGGCAAGATCAGGCCGGCAGGAGAGCAGTTAGGTGTTAATCAGGCCGGCAGAGGAGCGGTTAGGGGGTGATCAGGCTGGCAGGCAGAAGCGGTTAGGGGCAATCAGGCAGGCGAGCGGTTAGGAGCCAGCAGTCCCTGATTGTGAGAGGGATGTTTGACTGCCAGTTTAGGCCCGATCCCTCTGTGAGATCGGGCCTAAATTGGCAGTCAGACATCCCCCCGAGGGGTCTCAGATTGGAGAGGGTGCAGGCTGGGTGAGGGACATCCTGCAGCCCCCCCACCCCCTGCATGAATTTTGTGCACCGGGCCTCTAGTAAGCATATAATTTAAAGAAGTAAGTAATTCTTATTTTATTTTTTTAACTGATCAAGCAACCTGGGTATGTGCCCTGACCAAGAATCAAACCTGCCACTTTTTGGTGTATGGGATAATGCTCCAAACAACTGAGCCACACCGGCCAAGGTGAATAAAACAATCTTTTAAATTATATATTGGAGAACCACATTTACAGGCATTTAAATAAACAAACTGAAGTAATACTATGTCAAAGGACTAGTTTCTGATTAAATATAAAAAGAAGAGAAAACCATATGCTACTTATTGAACATACCACAATATTCTGAAACATCCCTATATTGTTAAAATCACCCTCTAGAAAAATCTTAACCAAACTAATCACCTACCTATTTAATTTCTGGCAATAGTTTTTATTCTACTTCACATTTCAGAAAAGCAATTGTCAAAATCTGGGTCACAAACCTTTCAAAGGGTAAGAATGCAAGCTCTGATTGATTTGGCTCAGTAGTTGGAGCACTGGCCTGCAGACCCAAGGGTCTCAGGTTCAATCCTCCTCCCACTTTGGGGTCCGTGTGAGAGGCAACTAATTTTTGTGTCATTCTCAAGTCAATGTTTCTCCCTTCCCCCACCTCCTCCTCCTTCTCTTCCACTACATTTGAGAATCAATGGAAAACATATTCTTGAGTGAGGATTTTTTTAAAAAGCTAAATCATTATATGCCTTTTTTACTGTGGAAAAAAGGCATGGATGGTACAAAAGTATTGGCAGCAAAACTTTCTGTACCTAACATGAATAAAGGAAGTGGCACTGAAGTGCATTAGCAGTCATCATATTCTTTACAGCCAAGGGCATGTACCTTGGTTGCGGGCACATCCCCAGTGGGAGGTGTGCAGGAGGCAGCTGATCGATGTTTCTCTCTCATCGATGTTTCTATCTATCCCTCTCCCTTCCTCTCTGTAAAAAATCAATAAAATATATTTTTTTAAAAAAGCATGACTGAAATTAATCTAATAATGACATGTTTCTACTTAGAAAAATTATCTTAGACTTACTTGCTGGACACCAACAGCAAAAGCTTTCAGAAATACTTCAGCAAATTCATTATACTCCTTGGAAACATTGCCAGGGCTTCCATATCTAAAAGAACATTAAAATGTTGATTGTTTCTTTATAATGCTTTATATCAACACTTATAAAACCAAAAGCCTGAAAAAATAAATCATCATGTATCTGGGAGCTTACCTTTCAAAAAGCCGTGCTAAAATATGTAAAGCCCACTTCTTACATTTCCACCATGGTAACTCAGGTCTATCATCTTCTTCAACTTGAAGTGTTTCCTTATTTAAAGAGACATTTATTTAATGATGGCTATAGTAAGAGATGATACATTCTAAGAGAAATAATATGAGGTGAGAACAGAGTCTCAAAAACATGAATGCTCCTCTAATGTTGGCCTTTCATATTAAAAAGGTAGATTTGAAAAAGTACTAACCCTTATTTAAATATAAGAGGCACTTCCAGTGCTTCAACTACCTATTTATGAAGGATATGCTTTTTAAAATTCTGTTAGGTGCCCTCCCTCTTGAGATCATGCCCACCCCTTTCTCCTTCTTTCCCCCCACCCTCCCCACCGCTGCATCACCTTTGCCTTTCCCTCCCTTAAGTTCCAAGAGACCTTCTTTTGTTTCTGTAACTTGTTTCCTGAGCCTACCCAGCCCAGATGGCTCACTTCTACTACCTCCATACTTTCTCTCATAAGTTGGGGGGGGGGGGGATGATAATTTTTTAAAAGCTTAAATCCATTTTAGTCAAGACCCAAATAAAGTCAAGGTCATGACAAGTTGCTTAATCAAAACCTGCATAGTTCAAATCAAAAGGCACAAGAAACTCCATTTCAGACCTCTAATTTCAGAAATATTAGTATAAATACACAAAGATATATACATATATGTCTGTGTGATTGCAAAGACTTGTGTAAGAACATTCATAGCAGCTTTAACTAATACTAAAATTCTGAAACCACTAAGATGTCCATCAACTAGTATATCCAACTTGCATACAAATGATAGTACATCCATATAATGGAATACTACTCAGCAATAAAAAGGAACATGGGGGGGGCATTGGGGAAAAAGGAGACATATATAAAACTTTAGACAATAAATATATTTAAAAAAAAAGGGGGGGGGGGGACAAACTACCACAACACAACATAACACATCTGATAAATAAATTAAGCCAAAGAAGGTACATACAAAACAATTACTTTCAGCTTATAAGTTCTTGCCCATTCACAGATGTCTGCAAATTATTAGGCTAAAAATTTAGCTATGGACTTTAAAAAATATATATAATTTATATGTAATATTGTATTAGTTTAAGGTATATAACATAATGATTTGATATATAGGCTGTTCCAAAAAAAGTATACACCCTTTAACAGCTGATAACTCAATTTTCATTCCTTTTCAGGTATAACTGATTTGAAATAATGGGCAAAGCCAGACGAAGCTTTAAACAAAGAAAATTTATCCTAAAGTCCACTAGACTTTTAAGGGAATACATAAAAGATAATGTTAGGTACAAAACTGTAAACAGTTAAAAAATTAAGGGTGCACAAATGCCTAACTAAAGGATTCTTAAAGTCTGAGATTCCACTGCTTCACAGTATTAGCAGTGCCTGGACCAATGAATGGTCATCAGTTTGAAAAGAGGCACTAACCAAAAAAATTATTCATTTCTGTAGATTCTGTTTGAAGTTTGAAAATGAACTGTATGTCAATAAACACTGATTTTATAATCACTCAGTGTATATACATTTTTTTGGGACACCGTGTATGTATATATTGTGAAACGATTACCACAGTAATCATTAGGAAGGTGGTCAAAAGGCACAAATTTCCAGTTATAAGTTCTGGAAATGTAATGTATAGCATGATGATGATAGTTAACAATACTGTATTATATATTTGAAGGTTGCTAAGAGAAGAGATCTTAAAAGTTTACATAAGAAAAAAATGTATAACTATGTGAGGTGATACATGTTATAAGCTCTTAATTCAAGACTGAGAAGATAAGAAACAGAAGAATTAGGATGAAATTAACAGATATATAAACATTTAAACAATATATAAAATAACCCTTTACAAATTTTTACTTTGTATATTCACATATGTAAACAATTAAATTTTGTCTATCTCAAAAAATCTGCATAGTCAATTATGTAACCTTATAAAGACTGTTACAGGAAATGGCAGTTAAAATTCTCAAAAGATAACTAAATATTTATTTGTAGTAATATAAGAGAATATAGACTTACATTAGGTACATCTCTGTTCACAACAGTCTTTAAAATTTCTATCCAGTCTGTCAGGTTCTGTTGGTTTATCAGCTCCAGCGGTAGTGTATACTAAATTAAAATAAAAATTAATTATATTTAAAATCCTTACAAAAGAGAATTTCACTTCCTTTTATTCTTCACAAAACCTACAAAAAGTATTTCCTTCAATACGTATTTCTTGTTTTTTGTACATAGGCAAATTTGATTAGTTACCTACACTGGGGAATTGTGGCAATGACAGTGGCATCCTTGTCTTATTGGCAAATTACTGGGAATATATTCCATTTTCACCATAAGGTATGATATTTATTGTGGATTTCTAGTGAACATTTTTTTATCAAGTCAAGGAAATTTCGATTCCTTAGAATTTTACTTAAACCAGGAATGACATCCTCTTTCCATATAAGAATTAACCACAAAACTGATTTCTTACTGTTGATCCATTCTTGCATTCCTGGAATAAATCCTATCTCTTAATAGGCTTATAAAATCAATATCCTATTTAGGATTTTAGGACATTTTCACAAGTAAGAAGGGCCTAAACTTTTATACATGGTATGCTAATCTCAAAAAATTCATTGCAATGATAAACATTCTGTCCTATGCCCTAAAATAATTTACAAAAATAACTTATTTTTAATCTAAAAGATGGGGAATAGAAGCAATACTAACATTGTCTATTTAAATCACTTTAAAAAAATTGCATAAGGAGTCAAATGGAATGGTGGTATTAAAGTGCCCTTAGGTTTAGGATATTGTCTTTAAAGATCTAGCAAAGACGTGCAAAATCCAACCAAACAATGGAATGAGACAGTTATAATTTCAGTGAAGGTAAAGTCATAGGTATATTTAAATGCAATTTAAAAAGTAAGAAAGGCATGAATTGAACCAAAAGTCCTGGTAGATGAAATGAATCCTTTTATGGCTATATGGCATAAAAAGAACAAGAATTTTAATCCTGATAAAAAAAAACTCTGTTTCTTAACTAATTACCCGCCACTGAGAATAGAGACACAACCATTTCCTTAGCCTATAACATTGTCCCAAAAAGATTTATTAGGACAAAATACAAAAACAATGAGGCTCATTATGTGCTAGTCAAGCCCACAGTATTTGTATTTTTGTGTAACATAAGCTTAAGAATAGATTTTGTAGTTATTGGGACAATCTATGTATATGTGGATTATCAGAGTACTTGTTAGATGTAAATTATTTTCAAACTTGTAAAAGGTACAAGAAAAATTTACTAATTTTGTAAATAGTGTTGGATGGTTTAAGAGAACTTAAGATTGATCACTTATAATTTAAGATTTATTAGATTTGTTTGTATATTTGAGTAAGTATGCTAGGTTAGAACTTTTAACATATTTCTAATTTTGGCAACTTATA
This sequence comes from Myotis lucifugus, assembly GCF_000147115.1. NCBI lineage: Eukaryota > Metazoa > Chordata > Mammalia > Chiroptera > Vespertilionidae > Myotis > Myotis lucifugus. The sequence continues at coordinate 4,503,826 of NW_005871109.1, forward strand.
TTTGACTAGCAAATCATTCTCTTAATCTAGACACACTGACTTTTTATACTTAAAAACTGCTTTATAAAAATTACCTGAACAAGAGCATAGAAGATCTTAAAAATTTGTTTCTGAATGAGAACAGACTGATCAGACTGATCAGAAAGAAGCTGAATAAAACGGTCCTTTAGCACTGGCAGGAAATGCTGCATTGCTGCTACCAATGGAGTCCGTTCCTCTGGTTTCTTGTACCTTTAGGTAAGAATACAAACTATTTCTATAAGAATTTATTTTACAATTTTATTTAGACAACATATCAATTTAAACTACTGGTCTGTTCACACAAATATAAGCAAATAGAAGAAAAACCTACTATGCAACCAAAAGCAACTTTAGAAAAACTTCAAATAATAATAGGATATCTAAAATTTACTCAGCATTATCATGAGGTCTAATCTTTAAGGCCCCATTAGTATCCTCTTTTCTATAGCTAAAGAAACTGAGGCATAGACAAGTTAGATATCTTTCCCAGTATACACATCTAGGTATGAACCTTAACAGTCAAGAACCAGGGTTTGTACTGTTAACCACTTCACTATGCTATTTCTAATTCTGAATACTGTATAACTGAGGAGGTACAATGGTTTGCTTTTAAACTTAATAGCTGATAGATATAAAAGCAATCATATTATTATCATCCTTAAGTAATTTATATACCAAGAGTATTAACACAGAGTGGCATCTATAACGTAAAAATACTCTAAAAGCAATATAAACCAAAAGTTTTTTTAAAATAACTCATCTGGCAACAAAAACCGACCTCAACAGGCTATTTATGATTTCATTTATTCCATTTGGAGAGACTATTCACATACTTCATTGCTAATACAGTAATAATACTATTGAGTGCTAGTACAGATTTCTAGGAACATTACATAACATTTATTATGTGAATCTTTCTAAAATCCAAAAAAATCCTGAATTCTGAATCACTTTTTGCTCCAAGATTATGTGTAAAGCATTGCTAACCTAACTAAGATATTTTCACATACAGATTCTTTAGCATTTTAACTGTATTATTAAAAAGTTTGATGCTTTATTTCAAAAAAGAAATTTTAAACATCGAATTTTTAAATTAGGTTATTTAAAAGGCTTTAAATAGGCTTTCTTTTACCAGAATCGTTTTATCTACTGGTAGACTTTTTGAAGAAGGGAAATGTATTTAAGAATTGCATATCTGAGCACCTTTTTAAAAGGTAAAGGTAGACACTCTTAAAAGGCTAGATTTTTTTAGCTATTTACTGGGGAAAATGAGAACTGAGGTCAATTGCCAAGAATAAAAAATACCAAGAGAAATGTTCACACAAATAATGACTGAGACTGTTAAACAATGAAACTGACCGATTATCTGCTGAGAACACAATTGAAAAGGTTATCCCTCCATTTCTGAGTCAATATAACTATTTATATAAAAGGAAGCCATTTGCACTTTCCATAAGACCCGAAAGTTCCTGAATATGTGAAAATGTGACACCAATAAAAGCTGACTACAAGGCTACAGTGTGTCCATCTGGTGAGCTATGTTGATAGAAAATACTTAAATACTAGCCCATAACTTTTGTTAAAAAAAATAAAATACAAAAACCTTCAATGGTTCATCAGTATCTAAAATATCACATACAAAATTCCCATCATGACATTCAAAACCCTCTTTAACACAGTTCCAATTTACAAGTCCAAAACTACCCCCAAATTCTCAACAGAAAGTATCCATACCATAGTAGTCTCCTAACTACCCACTAAAGACAGTATCTCATTTCCACCTCTGTACCTTTCTTTTTGTTCACACTATTCCATATAGTATGACATTCCTTCCTCTTCAAATGCTCCTTCTGTGCTCCTTCAACTGACAAGTTTTTCCTGAGGATCTATGCTCCTGAAGGCCACCACAACTTCCAATTTCTCCATGAATTTTCTTAGAACTGCTTCAGTCCACACAGATCCCTTGTGAACACCTTGTGCTCCACAACCAAACACTGGCTGAAAATGAACTGGAAATCCAATATTGCAGCAGCCTCCTGTCTCCCATTGTTAAAAATCCCTGTCAAATTCTCTCCTGCTAATATTATAGGATAGGAGAGACTTGAACTTCCTCAGACAACGACAGCTTATTATTGTAATTCTCTCTCATTTTAGTCACTCACTTACCAGAACTACAACTGGCACTCTGACAGAGGTTGGAGCAACAGCTGGAACATTCCTTAGCAGAAAGATGGGTAGCTGGTGGAAACACAAGAAAACACCAGTACCAATGCTGTAAATGGTATATTTCTCTCCTGCTCAGAACAAAAGCAGCAGTTCATGAGCTACTTTGAATTGGGACCCAAAAGGGTATCATAGGCTAAATAGAAGCCCCAGAATTAAAGGGCTCACAATGGCATCTGTGTAGCTTTTAGGACTGGAAATAAAGCCACCATCATGGTGTAAGTGTTCTTCAATCCTTCCTCATAATTTTCTAATGTCGAAACTTTAATGTGCCTATCAATTTCATTATTTTCACACCACTAGAGAAAACCCCTTTTACATTTGACTTACTACTTTTAGTGCTATATACCTCAACTTCCAAGGTTAGGCTTTTTCTTTCCTGATCCCTAAACCCAGATCTAAGATGATTCCTTGGTCTAAAACAATGTCTTACTGATACTGATAGGAACTATAATTTGCTCAAATATGCAAACACTGAAATAGGTGATTGTGATTCCCTCAAAACACAATAATTAAAACTAGTCATATGAAATTCCAACATATTCTTCTTAAAGAATTAGAGATAGGTTCTTGTAAGTTATCAAGATCCTAAATTAAGATAAAGATTCACAGAAAGCCAGAATAGAGCTCTAATGCTCAATGTACTCTGATTCACTTCACATTTTAAAAAAGCCTTTATTTGCCCATATTGAAGAGTTAGTTAACTCAGTTTTTGAATAGTTACAAGCCCGCCTGGCTTGGCTCAGTGGTTGAGCATCAACCTATGAACTAGGTAGTCCCAGTTCAATTCCTGGCCAGGGCACATGCCCAGGTTGCAGGTTCGATCCCCAGTCGGGGGCATGCAGGAGGCAGCCAATCAATGACTCTCCCTCATTATTTATGTTTATATCTCTCCCTCTCCCTTCTCTGAAATAAAAACATATTTTAAAAAATGAATAGGGAAACATATGATTAAGAAAAAAGGGCACAAGTAGTTTATTAGTTGAATGAACAGAGGATACTACAGAAATAAAATAAGAAAGCTATTTCAAAAAGAAAACACTGAATTCAAATAACATAATTCACTAATTTTAATGTATAAAATTTCCAAACTTGCCCACTTCTCAAAACTATATAGGAATTGAAAGAGACACTTACTCATAATTTTTCACAAGCTGATAAAGGCAAAGAAGAATTCCTAGCCAACAAGCACTGTTATCAGACTGAAGATAAAAGCCAATTTTGTCCACAATGGCAGTCCAGCGGCTTGGGTAATCATGTTTGATGATATGATGAATGCACGTAGTAAGCTGTACCCTAAAAGTCAAAAAATAAACAATAAGAAGGAAGAAATGCTACCTAGATAAAATTTTATTAACTAAAAAAACCCCACAACTTTTTATGTCTGTTTAGACAAAAATTAGTTACTGAGCAAAAACTTCAGTTCCTACTATTTCAAAGATCAAAAGACTATGATATAAATTACATGACAACATTCTATAGTTTTCTTTACCTCCTTTCATCTGATCACAATGTGTTTCACAAGTTTTACATGAAGTTTAAGTTACTGATTTTATAAATGTAAAATTTAATCGCAATACAAAAATAAAACAAATTCTCCTGTAATAGCATTTGTTAAAGTTTTCTGAAATGACTCCCTTACCTCCTTCCCCCTGCCAAAACCCCACAAATTATATACCTGCAAAAATGGATAAGCTTTAAAAAATACAAATGTATGTATATGTATATATATATGTATATATGTAAATACCTGATGAGCTCAGGAGAGTGGATAATGGCCTCTACAATATTTTCTCGAATACAATGTCGATCTTCTTCTGGAATAGTATAAGGGGATATATCCCGTGGTGCTGTCTCGCGATCTGGCCAATACTGCGTTATCATATTCTTCAAATAGATAACACCTAAAATATAGATTAATTTTTTAAAATGATTTGAGCCCTAGCCGGTTTGGCTCAGTGGCTAGAGCACTGCAGACCGAAGGGTCCCGTGTTCGATTCCGGTCAAGGGCATGTACCTGGTTGCAGGCTCCTCCCCAGCCCGGGACCTGGTCAGGGTTTGTGCAGGAGGCAACCAATAGATGTATTTCTCTCACATTGATGTTTCTCTGTCTTTTCCGCTCTCTTCCACTCTTTCTAAAAATTCAATGGAAATCCTTAAGTGAGGATTAACAACAACAACAAAATAATAAAAATTATTTGAGAAAGAAAAAGAGAGAAAAACAATGATTTCTTGTCCCACTTATCTGTGCATTCATTGGTTAATTCTTGTATGTTCCCTGGTCGGGGACTGAACCCACAATCTTGGTGTATCAGGACAATGTTCTAATCAACCGAGTTATCTAGCCAGGGGTAGAGATTAATTTGACAACGGAGTATTTACTATGAAAGCACTGAGAATATCCCTTATAAATGTCCACACTTCCATTTTTTTCTTTCAGACCAACCATTGTTGTAACACTATCCTTTCAAAAATAAAACACATTTATTTTAAAAGTTGATAACAAACACAAATTTAATAATTAGCTACAGTAGTCATCTATAATGTTTTTATTAAACAGAGACTTAAGATAACTTTGCAAGTAAACACAATATAAATTAAACTGTTAAGACCTTTTATATCACATTTATTCATAACAATTTTTATCCTAATTTCTGTAGGAAAGCTATTTAGAGTAATTTTAACAAATTAGTTTTCTAAATGAAGTCTCTAAAGATAAAACCACCTATACACACCAATAGCGCTTCTACAATTAGTATCACTGCTACAGAGTTAATGTTTGTGGCCCCCAAAATTCAGATTGAAATCCTAATCCCCAACGTGATGCCATTAAGGCCTTTGGTACATGACTGGGGACTCTGTCCTCATGAATGAGATTAATGCTCTTAATAATAGAGACCCTAGAGAACTTGCTCCCCCCTCCTACTATCTGAGGTTCTATGAACCAGAAAGTGGATCCTCAGCAGATACCAAATATGCTAGTGCCTTAATCTTGGGACTTCTCAGCCTGCAGAACTGTGAGAAAGAAATTTCCATTTATAAGCCACCCTGTGTATGGTATTCTGTTACAGCAGCCCAACTAAGACACACACAAAGGTTATTTTTATCATAGAAAAATTATAGTATGTAAAGAATCTTAGTCTACAAATCTAAGCACTTCAATCATACACCACAATCACACTGCTTCAAATTCATGTTATTTTTATGGGAGAATTTGCTGTGTTCAAAATTACATATTATGTATAATGTTCATTGCTAATTAACTTGAATAAACTAGACCGCTAACAATGCTTTTTATCCAGCACTCTTTTTATCCGCCCCCCCTCCGAAATGAAGGGAGTAGAGTGGATGAATAGGGAGAGGGAACCCTAAATCACAAATGTATAGGAAAAGGAAATTAAAATACACATTATAATATTTTTAAAAAAGTTTAAGACTACATATTAAAATACCCTTCAACAAAAGTTTTAAGGTAAAATACATCTACAGTAAACACTGACTCAGTATTTGGGACTGATATATTTCAGATCAATACTACTACTAGAATTTTGATTCTTTAGCTCCAAAACAGAACACAGACCAAAATAAGAGTTTGATACAATATTTCCTTCTACTGTTATGCACAAAGGAATGGGGTATAGATACTTATTTGTACAACGTGTTGATTTGGTATATTAAAAGTTGACTGGTCCAACAAGTGAGAACTGCACTGCAGAAAATCTCATGATTCAGTCCACTCCAGCGGTTCTCAACCTGTGGGTCGCGACCCCTTTGGCGGTCGAACGACCCTTTCATAGGGGTCGCCTAAGACCATCCTGCATACCAGATATTTACATAAAGATTCATAACAGTAGCAACATTACAGTTATGAAGTAGCAACGAAAATAATTTTATGGTTGGGTCACAACATGAGGAACTGTATTTAAAGGGCCAGAAGGTTGGGAACCACTGGTCTACTCCATCCAGAATGTAAGAACTCCACTACAACTATAAAGACAGAATCTCTCAAAGTCTAGTAGATGAAACTACAAAGTACTACACACTACAGAGTATCATTTAATTATTACAATGATGTAACTTTTAAAAGAATGACTATGAACAATCCAATAAAAAATGGGCAAAGGACCTAAATAGACACTTTTCGAAAGAGGATATACAGAAGGCCAAGACATATGAAAACGAGCTCAAAGTCACTCATCACCCAAGAGATGCAAATCAAAACAATAATGAGGTACCATCTCACACCTGTCAGAATGGCTATCATCAACAAATCAACAAACGACAAGTGCTGGAGAGGATGCAGAGAAAAAGGAACACTCGTGCACTGCTGGTGGGAATGCAGACTGGTGCAGCCACTGTGGAAGACAGTATGGAGTTTCCTCAAAAAGTTAAAAATGGAACTCCCATTTAACCCAGTGATCCTACTTCTAGGACTATATCCCAAGAAAAAAGAAACACCAATCAGAAAGGACATATGCACCCCTATGATCATAGCAGCATAATTTACAAAAGCTAAGATTTGGAAATAGCCTAATGGCCCATCAGCAGATGAATGGATTAAAAAACTGTGGAAGATCGACACAATGGAATACTACGCTGCTATAAAAAAGAAGGAACTTTTACCATTTGCAACAGCATGGATGGAACTGGAGAGCATTATGCTAAGTGAAATAAGCCAGTCTGAGAAAGATAAATATCACATGATCTTACTCATATGTGGGATATAATGATCAACACAAACTGATGAACAAAAATAGATCCAGAGACAAGGGGCAAGGGAGGGGGGGCGTTTAGAGATCAACCAAAGGACTTGTACACATGCATATTAGCATAACCAATGGACACAGACACTGGGGGCTTGCCCTCGGGGGTAGGAGTGGCTGGGTGGGGCCAATGGGGAAAAATGAGACATATGTAATACTTTAAACAAACAAAAACAACAACAAAGAATGATTATGTATTTTACCAATTCCATAGTTTCGTTGCTTCTGTTTTTGTAATACTAAACAAAAACCTTCCTAGTAACATTTAATTTTATTCTACAGATACCCTGGACTACCAGAAAGACAAGTGAATCCTAGAGCAAATTAAGCCTGAAACATCACTGGAGACAAAAATGACAAAACTGAAGCTGTTCTACTTTTGGCACATCATAAGAGGCATGGTTCATTGGAAAAGATAATAATGCTGGGAAAAATATGAGGCACCAAGAAAAAAGGAAGAATAAATATGAGATGGAGTGACTCCATAAAAGAAGCCATAGGCACACTTCTATATGAACTGTGCAAGGGCTGTTGAGGATGGGATATTGTGTACCTCCCTTGTTCATAGGGTGACCAGGAATCAGAGCCACATAACACACACTAACATAATGAAGTCTCTAAAATGTGTTAAGATCCCCCTAAATGCCAAACACTTCCAACATATTAATAAAAACTGAGATTTAAAGGCAAAGATTCTTATATAAAAAAATAACCAAATGGGGAAAATGTCAACTTTGTTAGCAAAACAAAGAAATGACAGTTAAAATAATCAAAGCAAATTTTTCTATTTAATTAGAAATTTATAAAAAGATTCACTGGCCCAGCTGGTGTTGCTCAATGATTGAGCATCAACCTATGAACCAGGTTTCTGGTTCGATTCCTGGTCAGGACACATGCCCAGGTTGCAGGCTGGATCCCCAGTGGAGAGGTGTGCAGGAGGCAGCCAATCAATGATTCTCTGCCATAATTGATATTTCTATCACTCTCTTCCTCTCTGAAATCAATAAAAAATATTAAACTAAAAAAAAAAGATTCACTGCTGATCAGGGCCCAGTTAATTACTACATTTTCTAGGTACAAAAAAGGTTCCACTGCCCTAGCTGGTTTGGCTCAGTGAATAGAGCGTCGGCCTGCAAACTGAAGGGCCCCAGGTTCGATTCCAGTCAAGGGCACATACCCAGGTTCCAGGCTCGATCTCCAGTAGGGGGCATGCAGGAAGCAGCCAAGCAATGATTCTCTCTCATCATTGATGTTTCTATTTCTCTCTCTCCCTCCCCCTTCCTCTCTGAAATCAATAAAAATATATTTTTAAAAAGGTTCCATTATTGTGTAACTTATATACCAACTTATTTTTTTTTTAACCATGAAGCAATTACATTATATTTATTTACTGAGTATCCTCAATGTGTCAGGCAATATTTTAGGCACTGGAAATTCATCTGTTAATGAACAGACCTGAGATCAAATCCTAACAATTGAGAAATAGTTTACTGCATATGGCACATTACAGTGAATATAACTTTTAAGACAAACATTATGTAAGAAAAGGCAAATGCTTACTATACACTTAAAGCAGGGGTGTGGGATGTCTGGCCATCGAGCCATAAAAGGCCTGCGAAATTACTTGGTCTGGCCCTGTCAAGGCATTAGGGGTGGGTTAATTAAATTTTTGACCAAATATAGCAGGCTAATTTTTAAGTTGGTAATTCTGTATAGCCTGTATGAATGATGTTATAAATATCTAAATGTCCCTTGGCAGAAAAAAGGTTCCACACCCCTGCACTAAAGAAAGAAAAAAAGCACCCTTTTTTTTAAAAAAAAAATCAAAATTGGTGTAATGAAAAAATGGTAAGAAATAACACCAGAATATAAATTATAAACTGTTTTTCTAGAATGACGAAATTATTAGTATTTTATATTTCCTATGAAATTTATATATCTGCAAGTAAATAAAACATGAACATATAAATCCATTATTTTGCAGACTAACAGATAATATCAGAAGTAGTGTGCCACATTTTCAGACTTTGATACTGAAGGAATTGCTTAATATCTCGCTAAAATCTGAACTAAGAAATAGTACTTTTTAAAAATGTAATGAACAGTAAAAGCAAGTAGCTGTAAGGTACAATCACATAAACAAAGAATCTTTTTGTGTTGTTGTTAATCCTCACCTGAGGATATTTTCTCCATTGGTGTTTTTAGAGAGACTGGGAGAAGGGAGACAGAGAGAAATATCAATATGAGAGAGACACATCAATTGGTTGGGGATGGAGCCTGCAACCAAGGTGCCCTTGACCAGAATCGAACCAGGGACCCTTTAGTCCACAGGCTGATGCTCTATCCACTGAGCCAAACCAGCTAGGGCAGCAAAGAGTCTTTTAATAAACCCCATCCATTTCTCTTTCCCACTTCTCTTTTAATGCAATGAAATACTACATTCCTTTAAATTAAACTCTGCCACCAAATATCAAAGCACCTGCAGTTTGCAGAAAACACATAAAGGTAAACCGATTTTCAGGGAAGAAAATCACTGATGGGCCATCCAGGATATTTCTGTTATTCAACCGTAAACCTTTTAAACAAGATATTTACATACACTCAAGAAAATAATTCAGGAAACTTGCCTGCTTGTCTCACAGGTAAATCCAGTTGTTCTGACATAGTAATCTGAAGCAGTGTCGAAACAAAATTCAGAGACTTGTGTGCCTATAAACAAAAACATACATTTTAAATTTCAGCAAATATTCTCAGTACTCTATCCCACGGTTTGGCTGTCACAAAAGGCTCTCTGTAAACTGGTTCCAGTCTTCTTTTCTGTCACTCACCTATAATAACTCAAAAAAAATTTAACATCCTAACTCCTAAAACATTTGGGGTGTTTGCATTTGCCTGCATTCTACTGCATTTCCCATTTACCCCAGTTAGCATTCTTAGCCTACACTGGTGTCAGTAGCTCAAAATCAATATCCTCTGTGACACCTATTTCCCCAATTCAGTAATAATTTCTCCATAGAAACGTTATGTTCAGCTTGTAAAAATCAATCAACTGTATCCTAATGATCACTTTTCTATATGCATGTTATATTTCAATAGAAAAATTAAAAAATAACATTTTGAACATTCAATAAAAGTAGAATACAAACTATGACAATAATTTAATAAATATTTTATAAGCATATGCATTGCAATATATATAGGAAACAAAATACATCGAAAATGTTAATTATCTCTGGGATAGTGGGATTATTGAGGAGCCATTCTTTTTTTAAAAAAACATGTTTTTATTGATTTCAGAAAGAGAAACTGGGGGTTAGAAACATCAATGATGAGAGAGAATCACTGATTGGCTGCTTTCTGCATGGCCCCCACTGGGGATCAAGCCCAAAAACTCAGGCATGTGCCCTGACCAGGAATTGAATCAGGACCTCCTGGTTCATGGGCTGACGCTCAATCACTGAGCCACAAACAGCCGAGCAAGGAGCTATTTTTGATATATTTTGTTTTCCAAATCTTATACTAGGAACCTGGGTCACTTTCATTAACAGTACAAAAAACTTACTTTACGATTCCTAAATCTGTCATATTTGCTCCCAATTTTTTAAAAAAGAACTTAACCTTCAAGTTAAATCCTTTCTTGTGTTTTCTGTTTCACTCCCTCTCCCACGATTTAACTACCACATAGAATTTCATCTCCTCCTTCCAACCCATGTTTTAGTATTCTTCTGCACACGTTTACATGAAGTGATTTTTAAAAAAATATATTTTATTGACTCTTTACAGAGCAGAAGGGAGAGGGATAGAGAGTCAGAAACATTGATGAGAGAGAAACATCAATCAGCTGCCTCCTGCACCCCCCACCCCCACCCCCGGGATGTGCCCGCAACTCAGGTACATGCCATTGACCGGAATTGAACCTGGGACCCTTCAGTCCGCAGGCCGACGCTCTATCCACTGAGCCAAACCAGTCAGGGCATGAACAGTGATTTTTATTTGTTTCCTCTTTCATCCTTATCTCCCACAAATATTCTTCAAAACAAAATGTTCTTTTGGATATAAAAAATTTCTTCCACATTAGAACATAGAATGATACTTTATTCAGTCACTCCAAAATTTATTTATTTTTTTAAAATATTTTTATTGATTTCAGAGATGAAGGGAGAGGGAGAGATAGAAATATTAATGATAAGAGAGCATCATTGATCGGCTGCATGCCCCACACTGGGGATTGAGTCGGCAATCTGGGCATGTGCTCTGACCAGGAATCAAACCGTGACCTTCTGGTTCACAGGTCGACACTCAACCACTGAGCCACGCTGGTCGGGCCAAAATTTATTTATGTAGGTGTTCTTGGTGCAAGACACCATTGCCAGGAGCTGTAAATATAGGTTTGAACAGAACCAATGAGGCTCCATGACCTCATGGAAATTTAAGAGTTTAATGAAGAAAAACAAGGTAAACAGGCAATTGCAGTAAAGTACAATGAAGAAGTTGAGGACATAATGGTATAATCAAAAGGAGAATCTCCTAATTCAGAGAAGTAATGCTTAAATTCAAGAACTGAACAGGAGTAATTAAGTGGATGAAGGTGAGGTATTTGCCCCTTTCAGTGCTCTAAATAGATCTGAACACAGTTAACGACTGTTAGTTTCTTGAAACCCTTTAATCTATGCAATTCCTACACAACTTTTCTTGGCCCTTTCTCAGACGCTTTTGCTAGTTTCTCATTCTATTTAATATAAATGCTAGAACTTGGTGCCAGGACTCAGTCATAGGAAGTCTTTTCCACTCCCAGGCGATTTCATCCAACCCATCTTTAAACAAAATGTCAAATATGTTATATCCAGTTCAAATCATTCTAACAGATCTATTTAATAATACCCTATCTTCATTCTCCCAAGTTGCTCACATTTATTATGTTCAAACTATCTTTTCCCCTAAAGCTGTGACTCTATTTCCTTACACTACCTCATCACTATCCTCAGTCATTCCTGTCTGAAACCTGAATGTCATCTTTAATACTTCCCTCTTCAATGCATCAGGCCCTATCAACCCAATACCCAAAATGCTTATATAATTAATATATCCATATTAATTATCCATTCCCATCAACACCAACCTAGTTCTGGCTTTACACCTCCCTTTCCTATTAATTAGAGTTTAAGCTTCAGTGACAGTAGGGACTATACTGTTTGTATGCCCAGTACCTCATGAGGGTTGGCATTTAAAATATTTTTTTAAATTATTGAATGAAACAACAAACAAAAAACGCCTTGGAAGCAGTTGTGATCATCCAGAGGCATTGTAGAGTGAAAAAGGGTATTTATATTTAAGGGGTAGACAGATTAGCCCCCAAAGGACACTACTATCCATATTATGACTATAGCACTTTTAAGGCCACTTATATTACAGAATATATCTTATCTGCTGCATCAAATTATGAACATCTGGAATGGACTGCTGGGATCAGATAGTCTTGCTATAAATACAGGATGGGGCAAAAGACTTACATTTGTGAGAACCTGGAAGTTTATTCCTGTATTATTATTTATTAATTATTGTATTATTTTTCATATAAACAATTATAAATCTACTTTTACCCCACCCTGTACAGGTGATGTCACTTTCTACATTTTTAACTCTTGAACAAGTTAATTCAGTAAATCTAAGTCCTTTTAAATTTTTTTACATTATTTTTATTGATTGCAGAGAGGAATGGAGAGGGGAAGAGAGATAGAAACAACAATGGTGAAAGAGAATTATTGATCAGCTGCCTTCTACACGCCACCAATGGGGACTGAGCTCGCAACCTAGGCATGTGCCCTGACCAGAATCGAACCATGACCTCCTGGTTCATAGGATGACGTCAACCACTGAGCCATGCCGGCTGTGCTAAGTCTTAAATATGGAAAACATTTAGCGAATATCAAAACATAACAAATGTTGTTTCTATATCCATATACAGTACAATCTCATCTTTTTAAGAGTGTGTGTACTAAAGCAAAAACTAAATATTGCCAAATTAATCTTTAGCTCTTTAAATCACCCATAAAATACAGCATATATATATGGTTTTGTATATACAACACTCTCTTGAGGTCCCGATTTTGCAGTTTTTCCTTCTGAGTTGAAAAAGACTGCTTTCTATGATTGGAACCCCAAATGAAGTTATTGGTTTATGCTTAGGAGTCATGCTAAAAGAACAAAACCACCACTGTTTTTGTTGGGTGGATAGCTACGCATAAGTGAGCATATTCCACTCACTATGTCTTCCTACAGCACAACAGGTACTCCGTAAGTGTTACATTAACAAAGGACCTCTACCAATTTCTAATTTCAAGTTTAAGTATAAAAAAATAAAACTGCAAGAGTAATTAAAGGGAACCACGGTATCTATCTTTTTTAAAATGTATTGATTTGAGAGAGAGAGAGAGAGAGAGAGAGAGAGAGAGAAACATCAACTTGTTCTACTTATTTATGCATTCATTGGTTGGTTCTTGTATGTGCCCTGATTGGAGATTAAACCCCACAACCTTGGTGTATCGGGAGGATGCTCTAACCAACTGAGCTACCCAGCCATGGTCATGGTATCTATTTTTTATCATCATCTTAGTGGGGAAAACCTAACCATGATGAAAGCTGAAAGCCATAGAAGAGTTTTAGTATCAAGTAAATGTATTGATTTGAGAGAGAGAGAGAGAGAGAGAGAGACAGACAGACAGACATCGATCCACTGCCTCCCATATGTGCCCCAACCAGGGACTGAACCCACAACCTTTTGGTGTAAGGGACAATGCCACCCACTGAGCCATATGCCCCTCCCCCATGAGTATAAACAATGTAAAAGGAAACGAAAACATCAGGAACACCAAAGCAAGAGTTAATCACTCCAAAAAGAAAAAAAAGATTAAGCAAATATATACAAGCAAATTACAAAAGATTTAGTATAAGTGGACAGGAAAGCCCTACCTCAAAACAATATATGCAATACACCAAAGTGCTGATGAGGATGTAAAAAAAATGGAACTCATAGTGTTGGTAGATATATAAAACTAGAAGCCCAGTGCACGAAATTCATGCAAAGGGCGGGGGGGGGGGGGTCCCTCAGCCTGGCCCGCACCTTCTCTAATCTGGGACCCCTTGGGGGATGTCCGACTGCCTCTAGCAATCTGGGACCGCTGGCTTCTAACCGCTTGCTTGCCTGCCTGCCTGATCACCCCTAACTCTTTTGCCTGCCTGCCTGATCGCCCCTAACTGCTCCCCTGCTGGCCTAACCGCCTCTGCCTCACCCCGCACCTGGGACCCAGGATTCCCTCCCTCTGGCCGGCTGCAGCCGCAGGGGACCATGGGCGGGAGGCTTCGTCCCAGCCACAGCTGCCCAGGACTGCAGGGCAGGTGGCTTGTCCTTCTCCTGGGCCACAGCCTGGCTGGTCCCCATTCCTCTCTCCCTAACGTTGTGTCTGAGCCATTACAGCGTGACGACCATTTGCATATTAGCTCTTTATTATATAGGACCAGGGGCCCGATGCACAAAGATTCGTGCAATAAAAAGCCTTCCTTCCCCTGGCTGCCAGCACCAGCTTCCCTCCAGCACCTGGGCTGCTTCACTCCAGCTGCCACTGTCACCCACCAGAACTCAGGCTGCTTTGCTCCAGCTGCTGCCAGGCACCTGGGACTGGGGCTGCTTCGCTCCGGCCGCTGCCGCCACCCACCGGGGGAGTGCTCTGAGTCGCACTGCGGCCGCTCGGAGCGCGCTCCCACCCCTGGTGTGTCTCTGCTGGGACTGGGGGCGGCATGCAGCTCCTCCTGAGCGGTCGTGATGCAGCCTCTCCCTGAGCCAGTCATGACGCCCAGCTAATTTGCATATTATATATAAATAAAAAATATATATATATGGTATAACCATACTGGAAAACTGGCAGTTTCTAACACGCATCTACTTTATAACCAAGCAATTTCAATTTTATGTATCCAAGAGAAATAAGTGCTTATGCCCACAATAATACCAGTCCATTGACAGGTGAATTTATAAACAAACTGTGGCACAATCCATACAAGGAAATACTATACAACTTAAAAAAATAAAACCAACCTACAGAATTAAGCAATACAGTTCTAAAACAAAAAACATATTATGAAGTCAATCTACCTGGGTACAATGGGAATCTCTTATATGTACATGAAGTTCAATGACAGGCAAATCTAATCTATAGCTAACAAAAGTCAGAATAATGGTAACCTAAAGGAGGAAAGGTATTGATTGAGAAGAGTCTAAAGGAAATAGAAATCTCTCTCTCACACACACACACACACACATCTTTTTCTTTTCATTTTCTTTTTTATTTTAATATTTTTATATATATATATGTTTATATATATCTTGATCTGGATGGTGGTTATCTAGGTAAAAATTGACAGAGCTGTATATATTTTTGAGCTTTGTACTACATGTAAATTATCCTTCAATTAAAAAAATTTCAACAGAACTGCATTTGCCTGAACATTCACAGCAATATTATTAATAGCCCAAAAATGGAAACAACCCACATGTTCATCAACTGATGAATAAGTAAGCAAGATATGGCATACATGTGTATAGAATGGAATATCATTTGGCAGTAAAAAGAATAAATGAGATACTGATACATGAAACATGTATGAACCTTAAAACCATTATGCTATATGAAGGAAGCCAGTCACAAAAGACGTATCATATGATTTCATTTATATGAAATATATAGAAAAGACAAATCTATATAGACAGAAAATAGCCAAGAACAGGAGGTATAGGGAAAAACAGTTTGAAGTTTGTGGTGATGACTGCATAACTCTGAATATATTAAAACCCACTAAACTGGATCCTTTATGTGGCTGAACTCAATAAAATTATTTTTTACAACTAAACTATGAAAATAATTTAATAATTTAATTACTTTATTTTTGTCACTTTGCCTTCAAAATACAGGATAAATCTAAAAGTGAAACTGACAAAAAGTATTTCTTTCAGACAACTGAGCTTAGATAGACTAAGGTTAAGAAAGAAAGGATTATTTCAGTCAGCGAGAATGGCACAATTTAACAAACTCAACCTGGGACATCTACTTACCTGTCCCATATTCATTTCCATGCTGTTGAAATGCCTAATGCAGGAAGTCTTGTAATTTTCCCAAAGAAGGTAACAAGTGTACTTAATGTAATACTGAATATCAGACACCAGATTTCTAAGAAAATTGAGACAGAAAATAGATAGCAACTGTCTGGGACTGGGATAGGGAATTAAGTAATTATTGGGGTAATGAAAATGTTCCAAAACTGGATTGTGGTTAATAGTTGTAAGTCTACTAAAATCACTAATTTTCAACATTTAAAACAGGTGAATTTTATGAAATGTAAATTATACCTCAATAAAACTTAAAAAATAAAAAGACTATTATAAAACACAAATCAAGTAAGTCATACATTAAATGTTTAAATTTAGAAAAATTATTTTTCTAGTCATTGGATGATCAACAACTTTCTGGCATTATTAGGTATAGCAAACTATCACATATTTAAAATAATTTCTATCACATATTAACTATTATTATATTTATTATCATATATTAAAAGATCTTTATTTTTATGGTAATTTAAAAAAATAAGTAAAATATCACTAGCATCAATATCACAAAAAACTCTTTAAAATTTGAATAATTATGGTATTATTCTCAACTGCTTGGCAAACTTTGATATAGTCCTCAGAAAATGCTACAATAAACATATTGTGTCAATGTATAAATGTAACTTCTGAGTGCTGCACTAATTACAGACTCCAGAACTATAGAAATAAATTGGCCATTAAACATCATTAAATAGAGCTAAAACTACCAACACTCAAGCTTAAAAGCTACTAATCATAACACAAAAACCTTTCTAGATAATTTCTTATCTTGTCATTATTTTTCATCAGCCCAGATAATTCAACATTCACCCTCAATTCATCTAATCAAAATTCTTCAAGGGTTCCAACTCCATCTCTTTTAACTCCACTCCATTTACTTGTACTTAAGTGCAAGACACCACAGAGATAAAAGATCACTATAAGGTAGGTTGGGAAATAAATTCCAATTGGACTACCAGGTAAAATTTTGAGTTAGACCCTAAAGGACTTAAACCCATAGAAACAGGCAAAAGGATTTTTAAAAGGAAAAGAAGTATGGGTTGTGTTAAAGTGCCAGAAACTATTTATTGTCTTCACTAGCTGAGCATAGAGTAGAGACCCCCCAAAGCTAGTGACCTTTGAAGCCCTAGCAAAGGTCGGGGCTGTGCACCACCCAGTTAATCTAGATAATGGTAGCTGAAGAATCATCCCCACCTTAGTTCACTTAATTCCTTAGATACTTATGTAAATCCTTGTTGATATTGTTGATTAGATATTCTGCCTATTTCTGGAAATTGTCTGCTGATGAGCTAATCTGTGTCCTTGAAACTTCCTTACCCTAGGGCTACCCCAGATCAAATAAAAGGTTGGAGCGGCCTGAGCATCAGTGGAAGTCCCTCTCCTTGTGTTGGACTTGCCCACCTGGTCCCCCAATATTTCCAAATTGTCTCTTGTCTCTTTTCTCTCTCATTTGTGTGCGGCTCCTCTTTTCAGATCCCAAACCCTAATCCACGCGGGACGTGGAAGGAAACACACACGACATTAAAGAGATTATTAGGAGAACGAAAGAGAATAGTGAAAGGCAAAAATGAATAGGCAAATTATACCCACATCAAGATCTAATAAGTGTGAACTTTTTTGGGAAAGTTTTTACATGATCAGATCTATGCTGTAGGAAGATAAGGTCTTGAAGCAGTATAAAGGATGTAATAGGATAGGTGACTATAAAACATTACAGGTAGGACACTATTATTGTTATAACAGGCCATCATAGGCCTGAAAAACTACTCCACTGGCAGCTATCCCTGCTCCCCCTCCCCAAATAAAGTCTAACTTTACAAAAGAAAAAAATATATGGAAAAACACATCTATCCACATAATCACTCCCTGACCCTACAACCCTTTTAACCTACAATCTTTTCCCTACTCCCTTGCTAACATTCTACTCAGTAACCCTGTAATCAGGGTTACTTGCTTTTTCCAAGTTTACAATACGTATTTTAAAAGCTTTCTCCCTCAAAAGTCATTTTACTTTAACCTCTCTCAGTTTGAAATGTCAACAACCCTTTCCTTCCCCTAATAGCCTTTTACTTATTACTAAAGTAATTCATGTTTACTGGCAGAAAATTTATGAAATTCGTTTAAGGAAATAGGAAACTAAATTGCCCACAACCAACCTTCTTATTTAAAACTAGAGGCCCGGTGTCCCTCAGCCCAACTTGTGCCCTCTCACAGTCTGGGACCCCTCGGGAGATAACGACCTGCTGGCTTAGGCCCGCTCCCGGGTGGCAGAGGGCAGGCCCAATCCCTAGGTGCAGCCCCTGGTCGGGCTCAGAGCAGGGCCGATTGGGGGGTTGGGGTGCCACCCCCTGTCACACTCAAGGCAGGGTCAATGGGGAGGTTGCCACGCCACCCCCTGTAACGCACAGAGCAGGGCCCATCAGGGGGGGTTGGGGCTCCGTACCCTGTCACCCACAGAGCAGGGCTGATCAGGGGGTTGGGGAACTCCCCCCTGTCACACATAGAGTAGGGCCGACAGGGGAGTTGGGGCTCCCCCCTGTCACACACAGAGCAGGGCCCATCAGGGGTTTGGGGCGCCGCTCCCTGTTACCCACAGAGCTGCAGGGCGATCAGGGGCTTTGGGCTCTGCCCCCTGTCACGCTGCCCCAGGGGCCAGGAGGCCTCGCGGCTCCGCTGATCCCAGTGCTGGGAGGCCTCGTGGCTCTGCTTGACACAAGGGTAGTGAGGCCTCGCTGCTCCGCTGATCCCGGTGCTGGGAGGCATATTACCCTTTTACTATATAGGATAGAGGCCTGGTGCATGGGTGGGGGCCGGCTGGTTTGCCCTGAAGGGTGTCCCGGATCAGGGTGGGGGTCCCGCTTGGGTGCCTGGCCAGCCTGGGTGAGGGGATAATGGTTGTTTGCAGCTGGTCACACCCCCTTCAGGGTGGGGGTCCCCACTGGGGTGCCTGGCCAGTCTGGGTGAGGGGCTGAGGGCCGTTTTCAGGCTGGCAGGCAACTGAAGCTCCAAACCTCTCCTTTTTTTCTTTTTTCTTTTATTCTGTGATTTATTTACCTTCTATGGCTGTCACTGGAACTGAGAGCCGGCTTTCTCTCTGAGGCTCGGCTCCAGCTCTGAGACCTCGGCTGCTGAAAGCAGGTATCTGGTTTGTTTGGGTTCTATAATCGAAACACTGTTTCAACTCCAGCTCTGAGATCCTGGCTGACTGAAAGCAGGTTTCTGGGGTTTTGTTTAGCTTCTATATTTGTAACATTGTTTCTTAGAGTGCAAGCTCAGAGGCCGGCAGCTGCAGGCGGGGAACGTTGGCTTCCTCCGTCACTGAAGCAAGCAAGCCTCCTGTTGGCTTCAAGCTGCCTGGCTGTCGGCCGCCATCTTGGCTGGCAGTTAATTTGCATATCTCACTGATTAGCCAATGGGAAGGGTAGCGGAGGTACGGCTAATTACCATGTTTCTCTATTATTATATAGGATTCCTTTTATTGGCTTTCTTCTACTTTTATGCACAAGTCTCCAGTCTCCTTTTTCCTATGTCTCTCAAAGTCCCCAAAATGGGCAGGGCCCAAAGTGTAGCCCTTCAGTCCACCCCACATCTCTGGATCATACTTCCTTTCTCTCAATTCACCTGCAGAAAAAAATTTACATTTCCACTGATGCTTTCTCGCCTAAACTTCAATTCCACATTTCTAACTACCTACCAGACATTTTCTCCTGGATGATTACCAGCACATCAAACTAGACTTAAAAATTATGTCATATTTTCTCCAATATCAGTTTCCCCTCTAGACCCACATTTTCCAATGCACACCTAATGTCGCTCTTTTTTTAAAAAAATATTTTAATTGAATTTTAGAGAGAGAGAGAGGAAGGGATAGAAACATCAATGTGATATTGAAACATGGGTCAGCTGACTCCTGCACACCCCTTACTGAGGATTGAGTCCCAAACCCAGGCATGTGCCCTGGCCAGAATTCAACTGGCAGCAGAACAACCTCTCTGTGCACGGGATAATGCCCAACCGACTGAGCCACACTGGCCAGGACTGTTGCTCTTTTAATGCTTACTCTTGAAGCGATTACTTTTAATTATTTCTCTCCA
Organism: Myotis lucifugus; assembly: GCF_000147115.1. Lineage (NCBI taxonomy): Eukaryota > Metazoa > Chordata > Mammalia > Chiroptera > Vespertilionidae > Myotis > Myotis lucifugus. The sequence continues at coordinate 4,524,087 of NW_005871109.1, forward strand.
TTGGAATGCAATCAAACAGGCCTTCAATTAGCTACTATACTTTAACACCCATGTATGAGAGCAAGAGAGGCTTTAATGGGTAAGAGAGAGAGACGCCCTGGTTTGGCTCAGTGGATAGAGCGTCGGCCTGCGGACTGAAGGGTCCCAGGTTCGATTCCGATCAAGGGCATGTACCTTGGTTGCGGGCACATCCCCAGTAGGGAGTGTGCAGGAGGCAGCTGATCAATGTTTCTCATTCATGGATGTTTCTAACTCTCTATCCCTCTCCCTTCCTCTCTGTAAAAAATCAATAAAATATATATTTTTTTAAAAAAAGAGAGAGAGGCTTTAAGGGCACTGTGACATCCGAATTTACATAAAATAAATACAACCAGATAATTTCAACAGTGCGGGGATTTCTAACCTTTCTGTTTTACTAAAGAATTTCACAAAGGCAAATACTTTATCTTGCCTAGATGAAATATGAGACACAGTGAGGTTAAATCATCATAGTGGTAAATCAAGTCTAAGGTTCTTTACTGTGTCCTCCTGTCTTTCATTAAATAGTGATACTCAAATGCTTTCCAACTAAAGAGTTTTTTAAAACTTTTACATTATATTAGTGACCGAAAGAAAATCCCATTTTAAATCAAACTTATCATTAATGTCCCACCGACAGGAACAAATAATAAGTAAAATGATATATACACCTAATATATCTGAAAAATAAAATTATTTTCTTATAAATATTAATATAGTGCTTTCTTCCTTCAGATCTTTAATGTGCTGTGTCACTGAATAACTTCCAGTCCAACAGCCAAAGTATCCAGGGACACTGTCTCTCCCAAATTCAAAACAGTATCCACTTAGCAACATTCTTCTTGTTGTTTAAATCTTCACCCAACAATATGTTTATTGATTTTAAGAGACAGAGAAAGAGAGAGACAGAGAGAGAGGGAGGTGAGAGAGAAACATCAATCAGTTGCTTCCCAACCAGGGATCAAACCCGCAACCTGGATATGTGTCCTGACCAGGAATCGAACCTGCCACCTTTTGGTGTACAGGAGGATGCTCCAATCCCCAATCCACTGAGTCACCTGGCCAGGTCTTAGCAATATTCTTAATTAAAGAATGTTACCTGCTCAGACTACATACTGTCTTCACTTTTTGCACTTTTGTGGAAAATTAAATTAAATTGGGACTGAGCGAGATGGGCCGGACCCGATCGTGCATCAGTGGGGTCCCTCGGCCTGGCCTGCACCTCTCACAATCCAGGACCCCTCAGGGATGTCGGAGAGCCAGTTTCAGCCCGACCCCACAGGCCAGGCCAAGGGACCCCACTGGTGCACAAATTCGTGCACTGGGCCTCTAGTTTATAAATAAAATATATCACTTACAGTAATAATAGTCACCATGTGTGAAGATCCCAGAAGAGACTCAGGGTAGTTTATAAATATAATAATAAACATAAAATACCAAGAAACTAATCAAAGCTAAGCTACTTACTTTTTCACATAAAGAATGTGAGAAAGAAGATTTCTGCCTACATAACCATTTTTTAGCACACTAAGCTTTAGAAATAGATGGTTTAAAAGGCTCCTGGGTAAGCCTTCTAATTCCACTTAGGGCATTTTTCTTGGCTGCAAGTATGAGGGAATATTGATGCTGAGATCATATCTGCCTTAACCAAAGTCAAATTTAATATCCTCCTCATCTAAAACTTACACATAGCACTATTATAACCCTGACCACATATGAGGGCTGTGTTGACTATGGAGCTCCAGAAAGGCAGGAATCATGAATTTCTTTATATCTACAACTTAGCTCAGTGCTTAGTACAGAGACATTGCTATTAAATGAACCAGACTGGAAATTGTCATTCAAAATAAATACTTCAAAAAATTGTTTCCTAACATTACATTTAAAACTTCAGTTCAGCCCAGCTGGTGTGGCTCAGTGTTGAGAGTTGCCTTATGAACCAGGAGGTCATGGTTCGATTCCTAGTCAGGGAATATGCCTGGGTTGTGGGCTCGATCACCAATGTCGGGTGTGTAGGAGGTAGCCACTCAATGATTTCTCATTGATGTTTCTTTTCTTTTTTTAAATACATATATTTTTTTATTTCAGAGAGGAAATGAGAGAGAGAGAGAAGCATCAATGATGAGAATCACTGATTGGCTGCCTCCTGCAGGCCCCTTACTGGGAATCAGCCCACAAACTGGGGATGTGCCCTTGACTGCAATAGAACCTGGGACCTTTCAGTCTGCAGGCCGACGCTCTACCACTGAGCCAAACTGGCTGGACTCTGCAGTGGTCGGCAAACTCATCAGTCAACAGAGCTAAATATCAACAGTACTTCTTCAAAATAGACTCACCCAGGCCGAAAACCGACTTCTGCGCATGGGCCACGAAGTTTCAATTGCACTGTACGTGCGCCCACACGTGGTATTTTGTGGAAGAGCCACACTCAAGGGGCAAAAGAGCCGCATGTGGCTCGTGAGCCGCAGTTTGCCAACCACGGGGCTAGAGCATCATTGATGTTTCTATCTCTCCCTCTCCCTTCCTCTCTGAAATCAATAAAAATATATTTTTTTAAAACTTCAGTTCAGCCCTAGCCCGTTTGGCTCAATGGATAGAGCGTCAGCCTGCGGACTGAAGGGTTCCAGGTTCGATTCCGGTCAAGGGCACATGCCTGGGTTGCGGGCTTAATCCCCAGTGGGGGGCATGCAGGAGGCAGCCAATCAATGATTCTCGCTCATCACTGATGTTTCTATCTCTCTCCCTCTTCCTTCTTCTCTGAAATCAATAAAAATATATTAAAAAAAAAAACTTCAGTTCAAATGTGAACTACATGACAACCATGACTTTATGTACATTATTGGATCACCAACACCAAAGACAGTATTTGCCACATGACAGGCATTCAAATATATTTTAAATAACAGAAACAATTATTTGTTGAGTATCTACTCTCATCTAATACTTTAGGATCTAAAAAAATTATTTTTTTACCTAAAGATTTAATTCCTACTGGAGATAAAAATTTTTATTTATATATTTTATTGATTTTTCACAGAGAGGAAGGTAGAGGGATAGAGTTAGAAACATCGATGAGAGAGAAACATCGATCAGCTGCCTCCTGCACACCCCCCACTGGGGATGTGCCCGCAACCAAGGTACATTCCCTTGACCGGAATCGAACCTGGGACCCTTGAATCTGCAGGCCGACGCTCTATCATTGAGCCAAACCGGTTAGGGCTGGAGATAAAGTTTTTAAAAACCAATGAACTTTATAGTAGAAGGGACAGCAATCGCCTAGTTTAAATAAAATTAAAATAGTTCAAATAAAATGAAAATATAAGGGAGAATATACAAAATTAGATGTTTAAACAAAGACAAATTTCTAGTTTACACTAGCACAAAAGATCAGGGTGGGGAAAGATGGCATTTAAAATGAGATTCATCAGACTTATGGATGGGAAACATTTTAGTTTTGGGTGATAAGAGCTTAACAGGAGGGATGAGCAGCATAAGTAAAGTCTTAGAAAGTCTTTCACTAAAGAACACTGGCAGGAAGAGAGCAAAGAGTGCTGTTTATTAAAATAATCTGTCAAAAACCTTCAGAGATGTTTCATCTGTCTCATAAGCGAAGAACCAAGTTTTTGTCAGGGCCTGTATAATATATAACGTGTGTGTATGTACATAAAGAGTCTCTGTATCACCCAGAGCAAATAGTCTCTGGAACATAATAAACAATGCTGAATGAATATCAAATGTCATATTTTAAATACAAGTTTTTAAAAGTTGCACTTCTAGGTATACAGAAGTCAATTAATCTCAAAGTGTCATGGTTTTTTTGTTTGTTTTTGAGCAAAAGCAAAATTTTATTACAGAAAAGCTCCCTGTTACAGGGAGGGGAACCAAGCAGGTTGCCCTCTAAGTTCAGAATTTAAATGAGAAGCGACAGGTCCCTGTAACACAAATCTACTTTAAAAATTCAAAGATGAGTGCTCTTAACATTTCTGACTATTATTCAAGTTCTTATTTGCTGAATGCAAGAGAAATATTTACTGTGAGACTATAATGTGCCAGAGCAGTGTGCTTATAATTGTGCCCATTTTCATGTTACAGTAATGCTATCTACTTAGTGATCTCAGTGTCCAAAGAACATGTACTTGTCTTCTTTTGAGATTAGTGCTGATGATTTTCCAATGAGATGTATTACTTAGTTAAGAGTAAAATAGGAAATAAAATGTATGGTATGTTGGATTGGTTAATCAACTGGCAGTTCAAATAATCTGGAGAACTTAGTAAATGCTGAACACTTTCTGCAATTTTTTACATGCCATCATCTCACTCAACCCACATAACACAATGATAATTATCATAGCAGCTCAAAAAAATTACATAACATACTGTAGAGTAAGTCAGTGGGGAATACTAAATATCTTACCCCAGCTAGTACAGAATTCTTCAGGTTTTATTCTTAAAGATAAGGTGGTTTTTAATTATATTTACAATATTTGTACAAATGGTTTCCTCCAATCTTTGAAGCCAAGTTTGTTATAATTATCATAGCAGCTCAAAAAAATTACATAACATACTGTAGAGTAAGTCAGTGGCATTAACAAAGAACTGCAGTAACCAAAGAAAAATTTCAGACCTCAGGAAACTAAAAAATTTTATGATATATGATAAATCAGTGCTATAGAGAAAATAAACAGGCGAAGGGAGATAGGGAGTATGGTAGTCTGGGAACTCCTTAGTGACATGGAGACAGCTGAACAGTGATAAAGTGAATTGAGAGAACAAGTCTAGGAGATAACTGAGTAATAGGGGTTCCAAGCAGATGGAATCATTAAGTGCAATCTTTCTGAGGCAGGAGCACTTTTTAAAAATAACTATTTGCACTATAATACTTTGATAACATTTATAATTTTTACAGTTAGTGATTACTTCACTTAGCTGAAGAGATTCATTCAAATGTCAATGATCTTTTTCTTTTAATTAAATGAACCAAAATATAGCTTTAGTTGAGACATCATGGAATGATTGGTTCATCCTATCTTAGCCCAGCAAGAAGAGCCTGCCAGAAATAAAATATGACTTCCTCATTTTTACTAGTCAAGCTTCTTCAAGATTTATCTGGAATCTATTTCCTAAATCAAAGTTCTGCCACAGAAAATTAATCAAAAAAGGATTCAAATGAAATCACTTCATTAAAGTGAAGACTGGAGATGAGAATAAATATTCTGAGAGGTTATCTTGGGAAAATTCTAAAAAATCTAGGTATAATAACTGAAAGAAATTTACAAAACATAAATAGCTAACTATCACAAAAACGCAGGCCAGATACCAATTTTCTTTGACAGGATAAACAGAATTGGCTATTCCACAGTATTCCAAAACCCTAACAGCAACTTGGCAATTCAATTAAAAAAAAATGTTTAGAATACTGTTTTGATTATTTATCTTCCAAAAACTAGCTGTGAAATACTTAACCCAGGTCTCTATTACAAGATGTTAGAACATAGAACTAGACATTCAATACCTGTTTGAGGGATAAATTTCAAATTTGCAGGAAGTAGTATTTATCCAATTTTCTACAAGGGAACCAACTTTTTATTCCAAATAATACTTTTTAAAATTAATTATTAGCCCTAGCCGGTTTGGCTCAGTGTATAGAGTGTCGGCCTGAGGACTCAAGGGTCCCAGGTTTGATTCTGGTCAAAGGCACATGCCCAGGTTTCGGGCTCAGTCCCCTGTAGGAGGCGTCCAGGAGGCAGCCAATCAATGATTCCCTCTCATCACTGATATTTCTATCTTCCTCTCCCTTCCCCTCTGAAATCAATAAAAATATATTTTAAAAAATAAAAATTAAATTAATAATTATATGCAAGTATGTTAATATGTTATTAGAGCAAGGTCATGGTAGATATAACTATGACAACTTTTAGAGTGTGTAGGCTTATAAATACATTGTCATAAACAAAATGTTCTTTTTAACCTCTCATAAAACAAATCCAAAATAAAGTGATCCAGCCCCTGCAGTATCGCTCAATGATTGCCTATGAACCAGGAGGTCATGTTTGATTCCTGGTCAGGGCACATGCCTAGGTTGCAGGCTCCATCCCCTGTAGGGAGCGTGCAGGAGGCAGCTGATCAATGATTTGTATCATTGATGTTTCTATCTCTCCCCATCTCCTTTCCTCTCTGAAATCAGTAAAAACATATTAATAAAGTGATCCATAACTCCATCTATAGTTTACTAATGGTCCAAATTGGGAATTTGTTTCAGCTCATTTTTTTGTACCCAAAAGAAATCTAAGCTCCTCCCAAGGTTACTTTAAGCCTAAGAATTAGGGTATCACTCTCAGTATGATCTAATGATGGTCTCACTTGTAAAATAGTTTTAGTTTGACCTCGCCTGGTGGCTCAGTTGGTTGGAGCATCCTTCTTTCTTCACTCTTTCTAATAATCAATAAAAAACATGTCCTTGGGTGAGGATTGAAAAATAAAAAAGATTTCATTAAAAAAACCCCAACAATTTTAGACTTAATTTGTCTAACTCTGTGGGTGGTATTCTTAAAAATAGAAGTCCCTTAAGGGCAGGAATCTCTAAAACAGCATTGTACACTTAAGATGTTCAATTAGAAATACTCCTGAAGCTTCTATTAAGTCAATGTTCATAATTTTTAAGAGTTCCATTCCAATCAGGGCACATACCTAGGTTAGGGGTTTGATCCATGTTTCTCTCTCTCTCTCTCTCTTAAAATCAATAAACATCTATCCTCTAGTGAGGATAAATACATACACACATATATAAAAAGTTGCAGAAATTTAGAAACAAAGAATGAAACTAAAGATAGAACCTAGTAAAATGTCCATCTAAGTCTGTTTTCCAAGGAGTGGTCCCCAAAAAGCATGGGGGGAGAGAACACCATCCTCTGGGAGTTGACAGGGAGTTTGGCAAGTTTCAAGCACTCTCACTTGTGGCCTAATTTTATGAATGGAAAAAACTCTGCATCAAAAGGTGCGACTTGCCCAAGGTCAGTCAAGAAGTTAGTGTTGCAGCTCTACCTAGAAGGGTGCACTTCACCTGACACTTTCCACTACACCGTCCTGCCCCCCCTGCCGCCAGAGGTAGAGCGAATCAGACTCCCGCACTATCCCCAATCTGCTAGGGGCGGGTGAAAGCTTTCGGTAGCAGGTCAACCTGGGCGAGAAAGTTGTGCGGGTCACCGATCAGCCCGGGGAAGTGACATGCTGACAGGCTCAGCTCCCAAAGGAACCGTTCTGCATTCCCAGGAGCCCCTCCGAACCCGGCGCCAGCGAGACTGCTCCCGGAAACGTCTGAAAAACCTCCCAGGGAGTTTCGCCCCCTCCTGGGCACGAGGAACAACCGGGGAAGGAGCCAGAGGACGGACGGCCACCCGACCCAGCCATGTGTCCAGCCCGTCACGCCCGCCTCGCCCCAGCCGGTTCCTCGTGCCTCGACCGCAGCCAGAGGCCCAGCTCGGGACCCGACGCAAAGGCTGTCTGGGCCGCCGCCACCACCGCAGCAGCCCGCGGCGTCCCGGCGTGGCACTCGCCGTCAGGTCCCCGCCCCACCTCTCCAGTTGAGCCCCTAAGCGACGCTGTCCGCGTCCCTAGCCAGGCCCGGAGGGATCGGCCTGCCACAGTCCGCCCGACCGCCCGCCGCCGCCAGCCCGGCGTCCTTACTTCATTAAGCTGGCGCTCCGCGGCCTCCCGCAGGGCAGGATCCATGGTGCCCCGCAGGGCCTCGATAATGGTGTTGGGGTCCATCGCAGCGCGGACTTGCTAAAACCCCAAGGCTCGGGTGCTTCTGAGCCAGGAACAGCACCGCTCACTGCGCACATGGACCCGCCGCGCTCCGCAGCGGCAACCGGCGCGAAAGGAAAGAGAAGCGCCAAAGCCCCGGATAGAACCTCTTCGCCTCGGCGTGGAGGCGGGAGATGCTCCGGAGATTTCCTGTCAGTCTGCCGCGGAGCACCTTGGGATGTGTAGTCCGCGTGTGCAGTCCGCAACCCACGTGGTCCTGAGCTGTCGCTCATACAAATCAAAAAGGAAAAATGTCCAGACTGCACAGAAAGAAATTTAAAACAATCAATTAAAAATATTTCACATTATAGTATACTTATGGTGACTATAAGATGTATCTGATACAGTAAGTGATGCAATCCATTGTTAGTAGCTGTGTAATTGAAGGAAACCTTTTCAACAGCATTTTGAGACAGTGTTTCTATATGCCATAAAAATGTTTATACCCAAGTAAAAAAAAAAAAGTTTGACCCCATTAATCCCATTTATGAGACTTTCCTAAGGAAATAACACAAAAGAGTAAATGAGCCTTACGTGTGAAAGGTATTTATCACATTGCATATTTATTATAATCATCAAATACTAAAATTATGGCTATTTATTGAGCATCCAAATTTTGTCAGGAACTTTATATAAACCACATCTAAATTCAGAACAAAAGCATAATTCCTATTAAAACCCACCTTCTTTAAAACAGTTAAACGGTTTCAGAAAGGTTAAATAACTTGACCAAGGTCACTTAGATATTAAGAGGTTCACCTAGGTCCTAGGATATCAAACCTAGGACATTTCTGTTTTCAAAGTTTTCATTCCATTGAATTACTCTGCCTATCCAGATAAATGTCAGCCTGGCCTGCGTGGCTCAGTGATTGAGTGTCGACCTATGAACCAGGAGGTCATGTCCAGGAGGTCATGGTTGGATTCCTGGTCAGGGCACATGCCCAGGTTGTGGGCTCTATCCCCAGTGTGGGGTGTTCAGGAGGCAGCTGATCAATGATTCTCTCTCATTGATGTTTCTATTTCTCTCTCTCCCTCTCCCTTCCTCCCTGAAATCAATAAAAAAGAATATAAAAAATAAAATACATTGAATTAAACAGAGAGAGAGAGAGAGAGAGAGAGAAACATCAGACAATACAGGAACCCTACTTTGCTATCGCTAACCATTTTGGCCTCCCTAAACTCTCTAAACTCTGTCTCCTTGACTCAGTGAGACCACAGTGCTTTTTATGGGAACCCTTTCTTGCCATATGGTCCAGATTGTACCTTCAGACACAAAACTGAGGAAACTATTTGGCTTACTTTACTTGTTTTCTTTCTCCCAGGGACCACAATTCTAATCTGCTTCTTATTTGAAGTCTGAAAACAGTTGTTTCACATATTAAATTCTACTTGTTTACAACATGGGTGTTCACTCTTACTATACCATGGGTGGAAGCAAAAGATACTCTGTGAAATTTTTAGCTATTATGCACAGGTGGATACTCTCTTTATCACCTAAAGTATTCAGGGTAGCCATGAGGATCAAAAAAGAAATCACATATCAGAATTATTCTTTTAACTCACAACAGAAAAGTTTCCTTTTATCTGCCCACTCATAATGTGGAGGAGATATGCTACTTACTTTGTCCTTTAATATGTCAGATATATTTAATAGTTTTTTTTTAATATGCAGAGTCAGTGCAACAGAATCTGAAAGGAATAAAAAGTCAGAATATATATGAGGTAGCTTTAGGCCACAATATCCCAAAAATTCTAACCTGAGATCTGTCTGATTACCCCATTTCCCAGGAAGGAGGTCTGTGGATATTTGGTAGTCTTCATTTTTCTAGGAAGGCAATCTAATTGCGAGCTGACTCAGAAACACATAGATCCCCAATACCATAATGGTTTAGTAGAAGGAGCATTAGCCTCAAATTCAAACAGATGTGGATTGAATCTTGACTCCATAACTTCCTAGACTTGACATGACTGAGGGCCTCCATTTTCTCTTCTATATAATAGGAACAACAGCAATCCTATGATGAGGTTGATGTAAAATCATGTAGAGTATATCAAGCAGGCCCTGCATACATAGTACCCAGAGTACAGTTAACTCAATAAATGGTCATTTGAACAGACACTTCACCAAAGAAGATGCACAGATGGCAAATAAACATATGAAAAAATGCTCCACATCATATTTCTTTAGGGAAGTGGTTCTCAACCTTCTGGCCCTTTAAATACAGTTCCTCATAATGTGACCCAACCATAAAATTATTTTCGTTGCTACTTCATAACTGTAATGTTGCTACTGTTATGAATCGTAATGTAAATATCTGATATGCAGGATGGTCTTAGGCGACCCCTGTGAAAGGGTCGTTCAACACCAAAGGGGTCGCGACCCACAGGTTGAGAACCGCTGCCTTAGGGGATTACAAATTTACACAAATCAATGAGATACCATTATGAATGGCTAAAACCCAAAACACTGACACCAAATGTTCACAAAAATGTGGAGCAACAGAAACTCTCACTCACTGCTGGTGACAATGCAAAATGGTACAGCTCTTCTGGAAGTCAATTTGGCAATTTCTTACAAAACTAAACAATTCTTTTTTTTTTAAAATATATTTTATTGATTTTTTACAGAGAAGAAGGGAGAGGGATAGAGAGTTAGAAACATCAACATCAATGAGAGAGAAACATTGATCAGCTGCCTCCTGCACACTCTCTACTGGGGATGTGCCCGCAACCAAGGTACATGCCCTTGACCTGAATCGAACCTGGGACCCTTGAGACCGCAGGCCGACGCTCTATCCACTGAGCCAAACCAGTTAGGACAAAACTAAACAATTCTTACCATATGATCCAGCAGTTGCACTCTTTGGTATTTAGTTACCCAAATGATTTAAAAACTAATGTCCATACTAAATCTATACATGGATGTTACTGTAGCTTTATTCATAATTGACAAAACTTGGAAGCAACCAATATGCTTTCAATAGGTAAATGTATAAACAAACCATGGTACATCCATACTATGGAATGTTACTCAGCAATAAAAATCAATGAGCCCTGGCTGGTGTTGCTAAGTGGTTAGAGTGTCAGCCCACACACGGAAAGGTCTCAGGTTCGATTCCTGGTCAAGGGCACATACCTGGATTGCAGATTTGATCTCCTGGCCCCCGTCAGAGCACGTGCAGGAGGCAACCAAGTAATGTGTCTCTCTCAGATCGATGTTTCTCTCTTGCTTGCTCACTCTCTCTCTTCCCCTCTCTCCTTTCCACTCTCTCTAGAAATCAATGAAAAATATCCTCAATTGAGGATTAACAACAACAACAAAAGAAATGAGCTATCAAACCACTAAAACCTTGGGAACCCGCCCTGACCGGTTTGGCTCAGTGGATAGAGCGTCGGCCTGCAGACTGAAGGGTCCCAGGTTCGATTCCGGTCAAGGGCATGTACCTTGGTTGCAGGCACATCCCCAGTAGGAGGTGTGCAGGAGGCAGCTGATCGATGTTTCTCTCTCATCGATGTTTCTAACTCTCTATCTCTCTCCCTTCCTCTCTGTAAAAAAATTAATAAAATACATATATATTTAAAAAACAAACAAACAAACAAACAAAAAAACACAAAACCTTGGGAACCTTAAGTGCATATTGCTAAGTGAAAAAAGCCATTATGAAAAGAGCACAGAAGATTTTTAGGTGATGAAACTATTCCACAGGATACTGTAATAAGGGCTATATGTCATTATACTTTTATCAAAATCCATAGAATGTACAACACAAAGAGTAATCTGTAATGTAGACTATGGACTTTAGTTAATAATATAGCATTATTGCCCTAGCTGGTTTGCCTCAGTGATAAAGCATCGGCCTGCAAACTGAAGGGTCCTGGGTTCAATTCCAGTCAAGGGCACATACATGTTTTTCACTCGCTCAGAAACAGACAATTCTGAAAATGGAACAGAACCAAAAGTTATAAAGTGGACCCTCATATAAATGGGAATTTCATATGTGACAAAGGTGACACTCAAAAGTAATGGGGGAAATGCAGGTATTTAGGGGATAGTTTTGGAAAAATTGGCTCTTTATAAGTAGAAAAATAAGACTGGATCCTTACTTCACACTATATACACAAGTGGATTCCAGATAGATTAAAGATATAATTTTGAAAAGAACAACTATAAAGCTAGTTGTGAAATAGAAGAGAAGAAGTGTAAGAGAGTTTTTGTTTGTTTGTATGTTTTTACTTAGAGGAAGGGAAAGGCTTTTAAAGCTGAAAACCAAAAATGTTTCTGTCCAATAAAAGATAACATAGATAAAGTTAATAGACAGACACAGACTCTGTAAATATGTTTACCACACCTAAAAACCACAGAGGATTATTATCAAGTATATATATGGAATTTCTGCAAATCAGTATAAATAAGATCCCAAATAAAAATATATTATTATAATGCATTCATAGAAGGGAAAGCTTGAATTACTAAATGGGACATAATGAAATGAATAATTTATGAAGCATAAAACAATAAAACACCATTTTGATTTCATTGGAGTAACAAAAAAAGATAAAGTTGCAAAATAAAAAGTATTTACAAGTATTTGGAAATATTAGCACCCTTGTGCATTGTTCACAAGAGTATAAACTGATTCAAGTATTTGGAAAATGATCTGAAGTACTTAGCAAAACCAAATAATGCTTACACACTGTAACACAGTACTCCCAGTTTTAGGTCTGTATTACAGAGTATAGTCTTCATAGCTTTTTTGTTGTTATTAATCTTCACCTGAGAATATTTTTCCATTGATTTTCAGAGAGAGAGTGGAAGGGAGGGGGAGAGACAGAGAGAGAAACATCGATGTGAGAGAGACACATCATTTGATTGCCTCCCACATGTGCCCCAACCAGGGTCAGGGATCAAGCCTGCAACTGAGGTAAATGCCCTTGACTGGTATTGATCCCAGGACCCTTCAGTCCATGGGCCGATGCTCTCTCCACTGAGCAAAACTGGCTAGGGCTCATAGCTTTTTGTTATTGTAGAGGAAAGTAGAAAGCATCCCAGATATCTATTTTTAGGGCAATCTTATATAATAAAAGCGTAGTATGCAAATTGTCCCCTTGACCAGAGTTGTCCAGGAGTTCGACTAGGGGGTGGGTGGCCTGGAGAAGGGAGGGAGGCCCCGGCCGGCAGCTGGCAGCTACTAGGGACCCTACCAGTGCACGAATTTTGTGCACTGGGCCTCTAGTGGAAATATAAAAGTAGCAAATTCCAACCTTGGAACACTGGGCTGCAATGAAAAGCAACAACCCTTATATACCTATAACAATATGAACAGATCTAGAAAACAATGTTGTGTGAAAATGGAAGCACCTTAATTAAATTTATAGCATAATGACATTGATGTAAATTACAAACCCATACACATGCCACTTCTGACCATAATGGAGTAACTACAAAAACCCCCCTCACTGTAAACAACTATAAAACTGGACAAAATATATGAAGTATCCATTTTCAGGTAAAGGAAAAGAAAATGATAGTGTAAGGCTGTAATCCCTGAGAGAAAAGGAACTAACAAAGTACAAAAGTAGGTGTACAGTTGTTCCTATGGAAAATAATACAATAATTAATAAATAATAATACAAGAAGAAACCCTATTTTGCGTACTCACAAAACAGATCTGGCTACTGTACTGAATGAATGCCCAACCTGTTAGTAGAAGAGATGGATGCTATGCCCTCTGTATTATTCCATCCATTGAGACCAACCAGATACTTAGTGGCAGATTGATTATATCAAAGCCCTTCCTCCCTGGAGGGCAGCAATTAGTTCTTACTAGTATTGACAACTACTCCAGAAATGGAGTACTGATACAAACATGAAACTGATATTTCCTGAGTAACAAAGTCCTTTGTCTCTGACCTAAGAGTCTCATACCTTCTGTCAGCATCCATGAATTATGGCTTGCAACTACAGTTCTTTACATATACCCATGCAACCTGTTTGTGACTGAGCCTCACCTCAGGCCTGAGGCACAGGCCTCTCACTTCCTACCTCAGGGTTTCTCTGATGCCATATGCAGAATGCCCCCAAAAATATGTTTAGCTCTTATGCATGTGCAACCTGAAAGTTTGTGGAAGTTAATAGTCTGTGAGGCAACCCTTGCCCATTGGGCAATGATTGCTGAGTCTTCTCTCCCTTCTCTTGGTCAGATGGCCCTGAAATACATTTCATAAATCTTCAGTTCTATAGGACAGTTTCCCGTAGTAGTAGACAACGAAAAGCCTTTCCTTGTGTTAGCACTTTCTCCTTCCTATTTTCACTTCTCACTTCTGCTCTCTGGAATTATACCTCCTGATAAACTATTGGCATTATAAATCAGGTTCTACTTTTGGGGAAACCCAGACTATGGCCAGGGAACTTTAGATGTGGAATCAAGACAACCTAAAGTTTTTAAGCCTGAGTGACTTTGGAGGGTGGTAAAGCCATGAGAAACAGAAACATCAGTGATGAGAGAGAATCATTGCTCGGCTGCCTCCTTCACGCAATACAGTGGGAGTTGTTTACTACTGAAAACATTTAATTTGAAGTATTTGAGTATATTCTTGTGATGCCCAGGGCATAGGACATGATGCTTACCTAGATATCAAGTGAAAGTTAAATCTTCCATTCAGCAAACATGTATTGAAATCCTTCTGTGTGCAAATCAGTTTTGGTTCGATGCCATGTTCTTTTTTTTTTTTTGGTACAAAAACAAGCAAGAATTTATTGAATGCAGCAAAAACATACTTAGGACAGTGAAACAAGGACCATTGCCCCCATGGTTGCAAGTCTCATGGGGTCCCTTCGAGGTTAGGGGCTAAGTGCCTGTGGGGAAAGGAGAAGGGTTAGGGAATGGCACAGGTGTGCTCCCTGGAGGGAGAGTGCCTCAATGCTATGTTCTTAAAGATAACGGGCACCGCGAAAGAATTAATACCTGAGAAATGGGAGAAGATAGGCAACATATCAATAGAAGTAGCAGTAAATAATTAAGCACCTATTCTGTTCATGGCCCCATGCTTAGCTCTACTATGAAGGAAACAGAGAAGACATAGAGTGTGGAATCTCAGAGGGAAGGCGGAGGAGGGTGGGTGGGTGGGAGGTAATTAACCAAAGACCTTGTACAGCATATAAGCATAACCCGTGGACGCAGACAGTGAGGTGGTGAGGGCCTGGGCGGGGGGTAAGGGTGGGCTGGAGGGGGTCGATGGGGGAAGGAAGGGGACATATGTAATACTTTCAACAATAAAGATTAAAAAAAACATGAAATAGTCATTGTATTTACTTTAAGATACTAATACTCCAATAGTGATGATCCTTTTACATTATACAGAGTTGTAAGTGAGACACATTCTTAAAAGAAATAGAAATATGAACTTTGAGGAGATAGGGAGTCATAAGTTGCAGCTGAAATATCAGGGTGGGTGGATGGAGCAGGTGACGTCTGAACTGAACTCTAGATAATTCCAAGACTATGAAGGCAGAACACTGCAAGTAGAGGAGATGCCAAAGGCACAGAAATGAGAGAGCGTGGTTTGAAGAATGCGGGAGTTAGGATCTTTGGTTGCAAAGATCACATTACTTTAAGTGATAAAGATTTCTTCCAGGACTATGTGGGAAAATGAAGACAAGAATCTCAATCATGTAGAGCTGAGGCCTCATGGGGGATTAAATTCATTTTGGGAACTGGGAGGCGATACTGTATATAAGGCAGCTTTTAAGGATTAGGTATTTTGTCTGGATCTCTTTATATGGTTTGTCACTAAATAGGGAAGCTCTTTCTGCATTTACTGCGCATGCTACTACCACTTCTCATTATGTGTCTGCATACTCAAGACTCCTGGCTTCTGTTGTGTCATAACTTCTAGTTACATTTCTCTGTGTGCTTCTGACTCTGCTACTAACAATTTTACTGTCTAGGTCTCAAATTCAATCTTTGCAAGAGAAAATTTGATTGACCTGGTTAATTATTATCATTCCTATTGAACAACTCTCTTGGGCAATTTGACAGACTCTGAATAGATTGGCCAATTAGATGTGTCACAGGTGACAGAGTCCTATGGTATAGGACAAGGTGACCTCAGAGTTGTGGGAGTGGAAAGCACTGCTCCAATCCTGGGAATAGCAAGTAAACAACTAGGCCTAATCTTCGGTATAGCAAAGAGAAATAAACCTGAGACAAGACACTGATGGCCATAAATGCCAGGATAAGTCATTTCGGTTTCTTTGACTAGGCTAGTAGTTCTCAGCCCTATCAGACCTCTTTTTGTAAAGCCCTCTCTACTATTCTTTTTTTTAAAAAGCCAAATATCTTTTTTAAAATATGTTTTTATTGATTTCAGAGAGGAAGGGAGAGGGAAAGAGAAATAGAAACATCAATGATGAGAGAGAATCATTGCTCAGCTGCCTCCTTCACGCAACCCCAGCATGTGCCCTGATCAGGAATCATACCGTGACCAGCTGGTTCACTGATCGACACTCAACCACTGAGCCACATGGGCAAGGCTCTTCTTCTTTTTAAAATTGTTCTTAAAGAGAGGAAGGAAGAGAGAGAGAGGGAGAAATGAGAGAAACATCAACGAGCAAGAGAAATATCATCAATTGCCTCCCATACACACCTTGACTGGGGATTGAACTCAAAACCTGGCTATGTGCCCTGACCAGGAATTGAACCCACCACCTTTGTGTGTGGGACAACACTCCAACTAACTGAACCATACCAGCCAGGGCCTCTCTGTCATTCTTTTTATTTCCTTTTCTTTTTGCCTCTCTACTGTTTTTTTTTTTTCTTAATTAATCCTCACCAAAGGATATTTTCCCATTGATTTTTAGAGACAGTGGAAGCGAGGGAGGGGGAGAGAGAGAAAGAGAGAGAGAGAGAGAGAGAAACATCAATGTGAGAGAGACAAATCAATTGATCACCTCCTGCATGTGGCCCTGGTTGGGGCTAGAGATGGAACCTGCAACCCAGATACATGCCCTTGAATGGGGATTGAACCCACGACCCTTAGGTGTGCAGGCCAATGCTTTAACCACTGAGAAACATCAGCCAGGGCCTCTCTACTATTCTTAAATGAGTTCCATACATACTATAGTCTAAATACATACACATATTTTTAAAAAAAATCAATATAGTGCTTTAAATGTAACCCAAGGAAAAAATAAAAGGAAATGATTTATAATAATATGTATTTAAGTATGCAATTACTCATGGACAACTACACTAGAAGGTATAAAGCAATTAGTCAGATGCTTGCAACTATACATAGCAAAATTATAATGTTACAGCCACAAATGCAGACTAATACAAGTGTGTTGTGTTGATGAGTCAGATGCCATAAATGACATTTCAATCAGTAATGTAATTCTTTGAAATGGTATCCTCAATCCCTAGCATGGTACATATTTAAATTTAGTGAGGGCTTTTTTAGATGAAAAAAAAATCTGAAAGCAAAAGAGACCCATTAAAGATTTTAAAAAGACAAGTGTCTGGATTAGAACAAATTTTAAGTCTCCTAAGAGATGATGAGTTTCAAGGTCTGGGTTGTTTTCATCTTTGGCTCATCTCCCACTCCTACCTCAGTGCTTATAAGTAGTAGACACTCAATATATAATTTTGAATTGAATTGATTTGAATCAAATAATTTCTCCAGCAAAGTGCCCACAGGGCCCTTTGGTATAACATTATCTTCAGGCAGAGCTCCAGAAAAGCAGTATTTAGTGGAAGAGACTTCTTTACCCCAGGGCCCAAAGTCAGCCCTATCTTTATTTCACATGTGCCGGACTCTGGAATTTGAAATAGAATGTTCTAGGTCCAGCTCTGTTGCAAAGAAAACTGCATTCTATTACATCATCTCAAGATTCGCTAACATGCCCACAGACCCACAATCACAGAAGTCTATAACAAAAATCCATTCTATGTAGCTGGTACACACCATGTTTCAAATTTCGGTTGGCTGTTTGAAGAATGTCTTCAGGACCTAGCATAATGCCTAGCAGATAATAGCCACTTAACACATATGTGTTGAATTGGATGAGTAGTAGCAGTTGAAAACAGTACCTAAGACAGAACAGTGAAAAAGCAAATCTCTAGTTTGTATTACACCAGAACCAGATCTGGGACTGTTTTCAATTTGAAGAATCATCAAGCAAGCTGACTCAAAAGCAATTACTCAGGTCACACATCCAAAACAACAAGCAAACAAACAACAATAAGCAAAGCAAAAGTAAAGAATATGTGTGCATGGTTACAAAGTAGTGCAAAAGAGCTTAAATTGAAAAGCAACCATTTCTTGATCTTCTCCTCACCACCCCCGCCCCCTTCACTCCCATTGCCCCAGAGAGGTCCAAGTTTCCAAATATAAAACCTTTTCCAAATGATCTTATGACATTTGCCCGGCTGGTGTGGCTCAGAGGTTGAGCATCAACCTTTGAGCCAGGAAGTCAGGGTTCGATTCCCAGTCAGGGCACCTACCCAGATTACGGGCTCAATCCCCAGTAAGGGTCATGCAGAAGGCGGCTGATCAATGACTCTCTCTTATCATTGATGTTTCTATCTCTCACTCCCTCTCCTTGCTTCTCTAAATCAATAAAAAAATATATATTGTTTTTAAAAGATCTTGTGACATTATATCTATTTTCAGCTTTCTCCATTTTCTCTAACTATGAAATTACTAATCTGGGTAAGCAGAATTACACATTAAGTTAATTTTCAAAGGGGGAGAGTTTATAAGGAAATACTTCTACTGTTTAAGCCTTGGTGGCCATGGCAGATGTGGGTATCATTACTTTGTACGGAGCTAATGTTCTCTTTAATAGCAACAATACCATAATGCTTATCTATAAGTAAACATTTACTGAGCCCTATGTGCAATCATTCTAAGCACTCACTTTACAAATATGACCTCAATTTGCCACAGTTTATTAAGTGTGGCCTATTATTATCATCCCCATTTTTCATATGAGAAAACTGAAACTGAGCTAGTTTAAGTAACTTATTCTGAGTCACAGGGAAGACAGTACACAGAGGCACTTGAACACAAACTGCTTGATGAAAATCTGAAAATGTCTCAGACACAACTCTGAATGCCACTTCTGTCAGACTCCTGACAGAGGTCTAGCCCTTTTCAATGTGTACAACCACAATCAGTTATAGCATAAAAAAAAAAAAGACTGTGGTTATCCAAGTGGGATAAAATATCAAAAGAATTTCTGGGGAGCCTGGCTAGCGTGGGTCAGTGGTTAAATGTCGACCTATGAACCAGGTGGTCATGGTTCGATTCCCAGTCAGGGCACATGCCTGGGCTGCAGGCTCCATTCCCAGTGTGGGTGTGCAGGAGACAGCTGATCAATGATTATCTCTAATCATTGATGTTTCTATCTCTCTCCCTTCCTCTCTAAAATTAATAAAAATATTTTTTTAAAAAAGAATATCTGGGGAAATGATGACAACTCTTAAAAAGAAAAGAAGCTTTCCTGTAGTACCACGGTTGGCAGCCACTTTTCCTCATGAGGTTCCACCATTTTGCCCCGTGAGAACCTCTCCTGATGGAGGACAAAGGCTGGCAATTAGAAACAAGTAAAGAGCAACTCCAAACAATAAACAACCTACAAGCACAGCAACAGAAGGATATTTTAGTAGCTTATATTCTGAGCATAATGCAGTTATTTAAAATCATGATCCTGAAGATCTCTGACACATGGGCAAATGCTTATATGACATTCCTGAAAACAGTGAAATAGAAAATTATAGCTCTGTAATATAAAAACTTTATATAAAAAGTTCTTGTGAACAAAACTGTAAGGAGAGAAACAAAAGAAATCGTGGTTTCTGGTTTAGGGTCTGTAATTACTAGTAGGTGATAGTCCTCTCCCTCCCTCTAAATTTCTTTTGACTAAAAAAGAAATTTGAACAAAACCAACAAAACATCACTATACAAAAATGGGTTCAGGTATCAATAGTGTAGGAGTGGGGAGAAACTGGAGAACACCTTTGAATCAAGTTAATCCAGAACCTCTAGAAAGTCCCCCTGCAATGCTCCCATCTTGTTAGAACTTTATCTTAGAACCAAGGTTTATTTTCTCTTGGAGTTCTAGAAGTTTTGCTCTTGCATCTATAATAATAAAAGCGTAATATGCTAACCAGACCGGAGGTCCTTCCCAAGGAAGCCTGTACTGCAGCCAGGGGATGGATGGAGGCAGCCGCTGAGGCTGTGAAGGCATATATATATTGAAATGGTATCTTTCAATGGGCTGGATATATCTGTGAAGGCATATATATATATATATATATATATATATATATATATATATAGTTTATTGATTTTTTTTACAGAGAGGAAGGGAGAGTGATAGAGAGAGACATCAATCAGCTGCCTCCTGCACACCCCTAATGGGGATGTGTCCCAAACCAAGGTACATGCCCAGAATCAAACCTGGGACCCTACAGTCTGCAGGCTGACGCTCTATCCACTGAGTCAAACCGATTAGGGCCGAAGGCCTACTCTTGCAGGAATTTCATGCATTGGGCCTCTAGTTAAAAAATAATTATGTATAAGTGTTTTGTTTGTTTGTTTTTGTTCATCCTCACCTGAGCATATTATTTTTACATTGCTTTTCCAGAGAGAATGGAAGGGAACAAGGAGGGGTGAGAGAGAGAGACATTTATTGAGAGAGACACATCCACTGATTGCCTCCCACACGTAAGGGACGGTGCTCTAACCACTATACCACCGGCCAGGGCTATGTGTGAGTGTTTTAATTATTATTTACTGCATTTTGGAACTGAGTCAGGCAAATAAAGTTCGGTCTATAGGGCAAGTCCCTTTGATCTTCAAAATCTACCCAGTCTTTGGGACACTGCATGTCTCCTTTCACAAGAGCAGCAGCTTCCACTGACACCTGCATGACAGTACCTGTTGCTTGCGGCCACTTCAAGATTTCAAATTGTAACCTCAGATTCCAGTCCCCGGTGGGGATCCTGCAAACCTGCGCCTAATCGGGGCTGAGCTGCCTAATGCCTGCGCGCTGCCGGGTCGGCGCGGCGCAGTGGCCGGATGCGCCTGGGCCCGGGAGCCGGGCGTCCGCCCTCCCCGTCCGCCTTCGCAGCGTCGCCGGCGCTGAGTCAGCCTTCCGGTCACTGGCAGCGGTGGTTCCCGCCGGCTCCCTAACAGGCTGTGTCCCTGCCCCGCGGTGACTCAGCGGCTTCCGCTCGCCACCGTGACGCGCCTCCATCTGCCCTTGGGTGCGGGTCTGGAAGGTCCTCGGAAGGGCTTGGAAGCTGCGTAAAGAGTCCCTGAACCACCCTTCACCTTACATTGGTTGAGGCCTCCGCTCGGGA
Organism: Myotis lucifugus; assembly: GCF_000147115.1. Taxonomy (NCBI): domain Eukaryota; kingdom Metazoa; phylum Chordata; class Mammalia; order Chiroptera; family Vespertilionidae; genus Myotis; species Myotis lucifugus. The sequence continues at coordinate 4,545,275 of NW_005871109.1, forward strand.
AAATAGTCCTCACCGCAGTGCCGAGAGGGGATAGACAGTTGAGGCCTGGGGCGCCCGGGGTCTGGAGAGATGGATGTTGGAAACTCGGCACCTGCCACTTGCCGGGTCTGAGACTCCCAGCGAGTCTCTTACTCTGGCCCAATCTCACTCTGCCCATGGGTGAAATGGGGGTGATTCCATACCCACCTGGGTGGTGTTGGCACAGCCTAGGAAATGAAGGAACACAGCAAATCTCAGTTTTTATTACTTCGATTGAACAAATAAAAGGTGTAGTTGTTCCTGTCCATGCCACTGCAACCAGCTTGTACTCCTAACACCAGTGCAGGTCGCCGCAGTGAGCTCCTAACTGGTTTAGCCGCATTCCCATCCAACTCTCACACAATGACCTGGCACATTTTTACTGTACACTGTGTTCTTCAAGCCATCGTGCTGCTCAAAATGTAACACCTCCCTCTTGTCTTTTGGTTTGAGTTCTTTTGCTGGTATTTAAAGCACTTCAGCACAGTCAGCTCATCCACACCCCCATCCCTCCCATAAATATTTTATGCCTATTCTTCGTCTTAAGTTGTAGTACATAGATTTCTGCCCTCTGGGAGCTGGGGGCGGGGTGGGGAGATACCGAAGAGATTAACTCATAAGCACATAATTATAATACTGCGTAATACAGGCTCTGATCTAAGTATGAACAGGAGAGGGAACAACTAAGTGAATAGAGAGGGAAGAGGAAAGGAGGGTGGGTGGCTTGATAGATGAGTAGGAGTTTACCAGCACTCTCATAGATGGTGTACAGCTCAGTGTTCTGGTTAGTGGAGAGCCCCGAGGTCATGTGGGCTCTGGACTATTGCTGAAACTTCTTTCCCTTCCCCTTGATTTTTTTGGGGTCCAGAAGTACTATGGGAGATAAAATTCGGGTTTAAAAATGAACATGAGCCCTGGCAGGTTTGGCTCAGTGGATAGAGTGTCGCCTGCGGACTGAAGGGTTTCGGGTTGGATTCCATTCAAGGGCACATGCCCAGGTTGAGGCTGGATCCCCAGTGGGGGGGGGGGAAGAGGCAGCCAATCAATGGTTCTCTCTCATCATCATTGATGTTTCTATCTCTCTCCCTCTCCTTCCCTCTCTGAAATCAATAAAAACATATTTTTTAAAAAATGAACATGATGAAACACAGATTGTAGGAAGGAATAATGGATTCCTAAAAGGGAAAGTCCCTCACTGAGGAAGAAATCTCCATTGGCCACAGGGTCTGAGTGTTAGAGAAAATAATGTTTGTGAGGATTCGATAAAGCTGCACTGGAAAAGAGAAGGCTGTGCACTAAAATGGAAACACTGACTTACCAGGGGCCCAGGTACTCTTCTAGGCGGTATACTGAAGGAACGGAATTATTAAGAACCCAGCACACACTGCTTCAGGGTCCCTACTAAAAAGAATTGTGCATGAGAAACAGCCACGCCTACTGACTAGAGAGAGATGGGAGGTGGAGGTCTGCAAGTTGGCAGGGACAGATTCAAAGTATCAGTAGCAGGGAGCAGACGCTCCAAGAGGTCAAGGGCTTCTCAGTGACACTCTGTAGACGGCCCAGGTAGCATTGGCATGGGTATCTGGAGAGAAGACAAGGGATCAAAGAAGTGGCAAGAGCAGCAGTTCAAACAAGGAGTGTGATTACAGTTAATGTCTCTTTCTTTTTATGTTTTTGAATTAAATAGATTTTCCATCGTGATCATGTCTTACTTTTAATATCAGAAAAGGAAACACTTTTTAAAAGTCATTACCCAGGGTCAGTGCAGATGAAGTAAAATGGGCTTCTTATTCACAAGAAAGGAGTCAGATTACACTTTTCAACTCACCTGTGAAAAATATTCATACTGTTCACAAATATTGGTTATTGATATAAGCCAAAATTATGGTTTAAGTACTTTGGGAGGATGGGCAAGGAGAAATGGGTTGGGAAGGTGGTACATTTGTAAGAGTGCTACATCCTCATCGACCACAGCAGGAAGGCAATGGAGCATGTTTAACGCAGATACATGAGGACATAAAAACAAACACATCATTTTGAAATATGAAGGCAAATATCCGAAGCAACAGTGAAAAATGGAAAATATTTGTCTTAGGGCTATGCAGAGGAACAAGGCAGAAGACTACTGTTTTTCATTATACATTTTGTAGTGATATTGAAGTATTAAAAACATTTTTCAATATTTTAAAAAATATTTTCAATGAAATATTTTAAAACTTCATTTTTATACGGCAAAAAATAAAAGCATACTGGAGCATTATCTCAATCCCTTGAGATTTTGCTTCCTGACCATTGTTGACATTTTGGCTCAAATAAACTCACAAGAGTTAAAATAAATAAATAAAAAGCATACAAACCTGTTGCCTAGTAATTTCATTTCTATGTGTATAGTCTAAGGTGATAATTACAGATGTGGAAAAAGATTTATATACAATAGTAATTGCAGGGTTATTTATTTAGAAGCAAAAACAGGCAACGAAGTAAATGTCTAACAATGCAACAATTTTTAAAAATTGCATCCACATGATGCTTTTTAAAATCATATTTTTGAGAATTATTTCATTTCATATTACAATGCTAATTTTAAAATGAGTGAAAATAAAAGCAGTGCCAAAGTACATATATTCATAGTAAACAGACTGGAAAGAAGTACTTCAGAATGGCTGTGGTGTTTCCCTCTAGGAATTAGGATGATAGAGTTAAGAGTGCCAGTTGGGTTCTCTAGGAAGCAAATGCTGAATTGAAGTTAGGAATAAAAAAAAGTTAGTTGGGAAATTACACCTTTGAAAAGAAAGGGGAGGAAGCAGGATTGGGCAGGTGGAGTGGTCAAACATGATACAAACTTTCTGCCATCTCAACAGGGAGTTTTGGAGCAAAGATTGGCTATTGTATGGATGGAAATAGCCAGGCCTTTGTACCAATTTCCACAGTCATTGCCTTGGGCCCACTCTGAGAAGAGAGTGAGTTTGGCTGAAAAGCTGAGGATAGACAAGAGATTAACTGTGGAAGGTTGTCAGCTGGCCATACTCCCTGCAGCTGGGCAGTAAGTTCTTTCCAGAAGGGGAATCTGACCAGTGCATTTCTATCTACAACAAAAGGTGATTTTTTAAATATATATTTTGTATATTTTTGTAATCCCCTAATTTTACACCAAATATGCCATGCTTTATAATAAAAATTTTAAATAATAAGTACACTCCATCCCTAGCTGGTTTGGCTCAGTGGACAGAGCATCGGCCTGTGGACCAAAGGGTCCCAGGTTGATTCCAGTCAAGGGCATGTACCTTAGTTCAGTGGTTCTCAACCTTCCTAATGCTGCTACCCTTTAATACAGTTCCTCATGTTGTGGTGACCCCCAATTTCATTGTTACAAATTGAACATAATTAAAGCATAGTGATTAATCACAAAAACAATATGTAATTATATGTGTGTTTTCCGATGGTCTTGGGTGACCCCTGTGAAAGGGTCGTTCGACCCCCAAAGGGGTCGTGACCCACAGGTTGAGAACCACTGCCTTAGTTGCAGGCTCCTCCCCGGCCTGGGGCCCTGGTTGGGGCTCCTGCAGGAGGCAACCAATCGATTTGTTTCTCTCTGTCTTTCCCTCTCTGTTACACTCTCCCTAAAAATCAATGGAAAAACATCCTCGGGTAAGGATTAACAATAAACAAACAAACAAATCTACTTATGTAAAAACCATGGGTGGTGTTCATCAGGACCACAACCGCAGTGACCAAGCGGAAGGAAGTCAGTCCTGCAGGGGTTGTCTTGGCAATGGCTGCGCCCTCCCCCAAGCTGTTTCCCGAAGTTGTTTCCTGTAAGGGCGGGGTTTGAGGCAGGAACCCACCCTGGGAGCTTGGAGGCATATCTTTCTAAAGTGTGCCGCGCCAGCACAGCCAAGGGTGAACCTGAGTGGGGGCGACTGAAAGGCTTAGAAAAGACAGACAAGAGAATGAAAGCTGGGTCTTGGTGGGACGCTGCTTCTCTGAGAGACAGCGCCCACGCCCACAGCCATGCCTTTATTTTATAGTAGATGCTACAGGCAAAGTAAGGGTGTGACCAAGATGTTTACAACATTCTCCTGGGTTTCAATCCTACTCAACTACATGCACCTGAACTCTATCAAGCCCACATCACTCAGGCACGTGGGGCCATGTGTTTGGACCATAGGTTCAAGCTTACAACTACAGCTGTTGGCTATAATTGTGCTGGGTGGGCCCTGCCCTCCAAGCTGGGACTTGCACGTGGCAATGAGAGGACTGTGCCCTCTCATCAGTCCAAGGCTTGAACCTGTCCAAAACACTGTAGCGGCTCCCCACAATAAAGTTTTAATTCTGTTTCTTTGTTACTAAGTTGTGGCCCCACCCCATAACAAAGAAACAAATTCCAGAGGATGAGGCCCAGGAATCAGGATTTTAAAAAGATTCCCTGGTGATTCTAATGTGCAGCCAAGGTTGAGAACCACTGCTATAGATAATATTAAAAATATATCTAGACATGCAATTCTTTGTCCATAAAATGAGCATGTTCAAAAATTAAATGAAGAAAATTTGGATATACTCAATGGAGATTTTCACACATATTTGAGTGATGATTCCATTGATTCCACAGATGATGCTGAAAAGGAAAATTTTCCCATTGAATTTCTTAATAGTATTACTCCTTTGGGAATGCCGTGTCATAAATTAAAATTGAAAGTGGGTGCAATCATCATGCTATTGAGAAATCTCAATAGTAAATGGGGTCTTTGTAATGGTACCAGATTTATTATCAAAAGATTACGACCTAACATAATCTAACCTGAAGTATTAACAGGAGCTGCAGAGGGAGAGGCTGTTCTGATTCCAAGAATTAATTTGTCCCCATCTGACACTGGCCTCCCATTTAAATTGATTCGATGATGGTTTCCCATGATGCCAGCATTTATGATGACTGTTAATAAATCACAAGGACAAACTCTAGACAAAGTAGGCATATTCCTACCTGAACCCGTTTTTGCACATGGTCAGTTATATGTTGCTTTCTCTCGAGTTTGAAGAGCATGTGATGTTACAGTTAAAGTTTAAATACTTCATCACAAGGGAAATTAGTCAAGCACTCTGAAAGTGTTTTCACTCTTAATGTGGTGTACAGGGAGATATTAGAATAAGTTTAATCACTTTATCAGTCATTGTTTGCATCACTGTTGTTTTTATATCATGTTTTTGTTGTTTTCATATCATGTTTTTTGTCGTTTTTATATCATGCCTCTGCTGGTGTTATATCCTTTTGTTACTGTGTATTTATTAATCAATTTATATATTACTTTCATATATATTTTACTAATTTCCTTTTATCTCTCACACTTCTATTATAGAGAAAGGGCAAATAGCAATATTAAAATATCTCTGCTAATTAATTCCCTTTTATTAAAAAATATATTTTATTGATTTTTTACAGAGAGGAAGGGAGAGGGATAGAGAGTTAGAAACATCAATGAGAGAGAGAGAAACATCGATCAGCTGCCTCCTGCACACTCCCCACTGGGGATGTGCCCCCAACCAAGGTACATGCCCTTGACCGGAATCGAATCTGGGACCCTTGAGTCTGCAGGCCGATGCTCTATTCACTGACCCAAACCGGTTAGGGCAATTAATTCCCTTTTAATGTGCACGAATTTTGTGCACCAGGCTACTAGTAAATAATAAGTACACTCCAAATAAAAGTCCCAAAGGTATCTCCTAAAGCAGTGGTTCTCAACCTTCTGGCCCTTTAAATACAGTTCCTCATGTTGTGACCCAATTATAAAATTATTTTCGTTGCTACTTCATAACTGTAATATTACTACTGTTATGAATCATAATGTAAATATCTGATATGCAGGATGGTCTTAGGCGACCCCTGTGAAAGGGTCGTTCGACCACCAAAGGGGTCTCGACCCACAGGTTGAGAACCGCTGTCCTAAGGTAAAGTACATATGCTTTAGAGCATGAATTATTTGCGGAGGGGGAGATCTACTATTTTATCTGTTCAGAAGTCATTGCTGTCCTTTTTTGGCTTGCAGGCTATGTTCCAAATAGATGAGGTTGCCAGAGCTGAGTTCAAATACCTCATCTGTGTAATGAGGAAATCTCATCTCACTATAATTGTGAAAATTGTATTATTCCTCTTGATTCATTGATTCTTTCATTCACTTAACAAACATTGGTTTGCATCTGTGTGTTAAACCAGTGGTTGGCAAACTCATTAGTCAACAGAGCCAAATATCAACAGTACAACGATTGAAATTTCTTTTGAGAGCCAAATTTTTTAAACTTAAACTATATAGATAGGTACATTTTTATTAACTTAATTAGGGTACTCCTAAGCTGGCCTTTGCTAAAAACGTCCTCAATCTGATTGTGGTACGTTCGCTGAGGTCGACCCCTTCCAACTTTCCCATCCACACTCATCTTGTATACTTGTTTCGTCTATCTCCTTTCGTTTATCCTCTCTATATGTCCAAACCATCTCAACATACCTTTCTCAATCCTCAACACTACATCTTCTTTTACTCCACAACGTTCCCTAAAATTAACTTAATAAACTTTACTTAAAGTTTTAAGTCTTAGTTAAACTATAGGTACGTTGGATAAAACTTGATATTATACTTAATAACGATATTATTTATTGATAAAATTAAATTCCTTACAATTTACCTTACAATATCCATAAAATTAAATCATGACAATGACTGACAAACACTAATGTGAACAATGGCCTTGCATCTCCTTGGAAAGTTTGGGTAAGTCAGGTTTGTATGTTGTTGTTTTTAATTTTAGGCACGATTCCAGGTTCTCATCAATTAAGACGACTTCTCAATTTACTCTTGATAAGGTTCATGCTTGAAAATGATTGTTCGCATAAATATGTAGACCCGAATAAGGAAAAAACAGCAAACGCTAGTTTTTTCAGTTGATTATATGAGTCAGGAATACTATTCCAGGTGTTAAAAATCAACATATCTTCCTTCTCCAGCTCTTTCAAAGCAGACCACTTGTGCTGTGAACTAAGTTCACATTTGTTTTTCTCCAATATTTCTATATCAGCACAAAGACATTCAAATTTCGAGCTCCACAGTTCTTTGTTTTTTAAATCCAGCAATTGCATTTCAAAGTTGCCAATGTCAATATTAAAGGGAGAAAAATTTAATTCTGTTACAGTAGCATTGAGAGGTTTTTTAACAAAGGCTAACGTCGCTTTGCTGTTTCTGAATTCCTGAAACCTGTTGAGAAAAGCTTCCCTCATATTTAAAATACCGCACGTGGTATTTTGTGGAAGAGCCACACTCAAGGGGCCAAAGAGCCGCATGTGGCTCGCGAGCCGCGGTTTGCCGACCACTGTGTTAAACTATGGTGAAATGCACTTTGCTAGATGTAGAAAATAATGAGATGTTGATTACACATTTATAAAGTTCACAGTTTTGCAGATTAAATGTCATGCATGTAATTATATGTTAAAAATGTATATACCCTTAGAGTTTCAGTTTTGCAAGATGTTTAGAGTTTTGAAGATTGGTTGCACAACAATGAATGCATTTAACAGTACTGAACTATACACTTTAAAATGGTTAATATGGTAAATTTTGTTATGTGTATTTTACCAGAACTTTAAAAATCTTTAAATGTTCATACAGTATAACTTAGCAATTACAGTTGGGGGTATGTATCCCAAAGAACTCCCACTCCTGTGTACAAAGAAACAAGTGTGAGGATGTCCTCTGCAGCATTGTTTATAATAGCAAAAAGGTGGAAGCAACCTAAGTTTTTATCCAAAAGTGGATAAATAAAATGTAGTTTATGCATATATCACCCTGAATTGGTCTCAAACATTTTGGGAATAATAAAAACAAAATGCAAAATGATACATATACCATTTATACCGTGAATATAAATTTAAGAACACACAGAACATCACAATCTGTTGGTGATAGATACATATATGTATACAAATAAAATGATAAAGAATGGGATGGAAAGATACACACCAAACTCATGGTGGCAGTTGCCGCTGAACATTGAGAGGGGAAATGGAACTGAGTGGGAGAGCGTGTGGTTAAAGGAGACTCAATTTTACCTATAATTTTTCACTTCTTTTAAAAATATGGAAGCAAATATGAAACTTAATAATTGGTAGTCCTGGGAACATGTGTGATTATTATTTCATTTATTACATGATTTTGTATTTTAAATTTTGATTTTTTAAAAATAAAGATGAGTAAAGCAAATGAGACACACATAAAGATATAGGTAAAATTCTATGGGAGTTCAGAATGGAGAGACATTATCAAAGGCAGGGTGGGAGAGAGAGGGGGTCAGGAAAGGCATTTGAACTGAGCCTTCAAGGATGGAGAAGATGAAGATAGATGAGAAGGGAAATGTGGAGTGGTATTCCAGGCAGAGTGTGCAGCATGAAGAAGGCTTGGAGACAGGAAAGCAAGGGACTCTTGAGTTGTTCAATTTAGCTGGACCAGGAGATTCCTGATGACAAATAGCAGAAAGCAAGGTCTGAAAGGCGGTTACAATCTCATAAAAAAAAAAAACACACACCAAAGAATTTTAGTCTGTTCTGTAGATCGTTGCTTATCATGAAATGTTTTGGAGTTGGGATGAAAGGATCAGAACAGGAAGATTAATATGGTCATAAAAGCCCTGACTGGTTTGGCTCAGTGGATAGAGTGTCAGCCTGCGGACTGAAGGGTCCCAGATTCGATTCTGGTCAAGGGCATGTACCTTGGTTACGGGCACATCCCCAGTGGGGGGTGTGCAGGAGGCAGCTGATCATTTCTCTCTCATCGATGTTTCTAACTCTCTATCCCTGTCCCTTACTCTGTAAAAAAAAAAATCAATGAAATATATTTTTAAAAAATAAAGCTGATCATAGCATTAAAAAAATATGGACATAAAATATAAAATAGTTTGAAATGGAGAGGACTGGAGGCAGAGAGAACAGCTAGAAGGAAATGATTGTAGAAATCTACAGGAGGGATGAATACAGGTCCTCCCCCATTTGTGTACAAGTCCTGGGGCCCTTTTGACACAGAGACAATAACCTCTGAAATAATGTTTCTGCCTCAGGGCTGATGTTTTCCAATCGTTGGTCTCGCTGTACCAGGGACAAGTGGTCAGTGTGCATTTCGAAAGAGGACCCAAGTGATTTTCTGACCAATCATAACTTTCATCCATTTCGAAAGAGGACCCAAGTGATTTTCTGACCAATCATAACTTTCATCCTGTACAAACACTTGTCCAAAATGTTTCAAAGAAGAGAAGAGAAGAGAAGAGAAGAGAAGAGAAGAGAAGAGAAGAGAAGCCATATTCTTCAGCACACCCACCACCCAGGTCTGGCAGGAGGAAACTTCTCCAGCTTTAGCTCCTCCTCCTATATGGATTCTATACTCCAGCCTTGTGGATATGTTCTGTAATCCCATAGACATAGCCATGCATTTTTTTGCCCCTCACCCCACCCATTTTTTTCTGGGATGCTCTTCCTTCCAATCTCTGCTTATCAAAAATTCTGTTTATTCTAGGGCCCAGATTCCAATTGTTCTTTCTTTGTTTGTTTAAAATATATTTTTATTGATTTCAGAGAGGAAGGGAGAGATAGAAACATCAATGATGAGAGGGAATCATTTACGGGCTGCCTCCTGCACGCCCCCTCCTGGGGATTGAGCCTGCACCCCAAGCATGTGCTCTGACTGGGAATGGAACCATGACCTCCTGGTTCATAGGTCTACACTCAACCGCTGAGCCACGCCAGTTGGGCTTCACTTCTTTCATGAAGTCATTTTGGATCACCTGAGAAGAAATGGTCTCCTTCCTCTGCTATCAAGGTTTTTTACAAACACATGACAGTTTACACTGCCCCTCACTCTCTTTAACATTGTGTCTCTTCCTGTACTTAGATTTTTCACTCCCTGGAGGTGTTGACCACGATTTTTTGCTTTTTTAAAAAAATATATTTTTATTGATTTCAGAGAGGAAGGGAGAGGGAGAGAGAGACATGAACATCAATGATGAGAGAGAATCATGGGTTGGCTGCCTCTTGCACACCCCCTACTGGGGATCAAGCCCTTGACTGGAATCAAACCCTGGACCTTTCAGTCCACAGGCCAACACTCAATCCACTGAGTCAAACCGGCTAGGGCTATTTTTGTTGTTTTAATCCCTCTAGAACAGTGGTTCTCAACCTTCCTAATGCCGTGACCCTTTAATACAGTTCCTCATGTTGTGGTGACCCCCAACCATAAAATTATTTTCATTGCTACTTCATAACTGTAATTTTGCTACTGTTATGAATCGTAATGTAAATATCTGATATGCAGGATGTATTTTCATTGTTACAAATTGAACATAATTAAAGCATAGTGATTAATCACAAAAACAATATGTGATTATATATGTGTTTTCCGATGGTCTTAGGTGACCCCTGTGAAAGGGTCGTTCGACCCCCAAAGGGGTCGCGACCCACAGGTTGAGAACCGCTGCTCTAGAATATAGTAGCCCAAGGTCCTTGTAGGTCAAGGTGTTTGATAATTAACACTTGGAGTGGGGGAAACGAGTTAAGTCGGCTCGCGTGAATTGCGCGTACTCCGAGGGAGCCGTCTTTAACTCGGTTCATATAGATTTGCGGTGGAGTGCGGGAAACGTGTAAACTCGGGCCGATTGTAACTGCGTATTACCAAATATTTGTTTGTAATCCACCCTTTTGGTGGATGGAACAAAACCAAAAGACAGAGCCATCTTATATTTTGGCGGGAAATTCACCCCACACCGGAGTGTTAAAATAACTACTATTTTTTGAATGCCTTTTAGTGCCAGGTACCAAGTACATTATATCTATTTCTTATAATAACACTAGGACATAGGTAGTGTTATTCCCATTTTACAAAAGGAAAAGAAACAGATTCATTCAACTGTTACATAAGAACAGTAGCATAATGCAATAAAAACAACACAAGCTTTGTAGCCTATCAGAGCCCTGTTCAAATCTTAATCTTGCCCTAGCTGGTTTGGCTCCGTGGATAGAGCGTCGGCCTGTCGACTGAAGGGTCCCAGGTTTGATTCTGGCCAAGGGCACATGCCTGGATTGAGGGCTCTATCCCCAGTAGGAGCCATGCAGGAGGCAGCCAATCAATGATTCTCTCTCATCATTGATGTTTCTATCTCTCTTTCTCTCTCCCTTCCTCTCTTAAATCAATAAAGAAATATGTTTTTTAAAAAATCTTAAGTCTTCTCTTTTCTAGCTGTATGCATATACTGGACATGTTAATTTATATTCCTGAGCATGTTTTCTTCAACTGGCAAAAGCAAGTTGTGTATTTCCTTCCTGCAGGTTTACCCAGCTGGTAAAGTAGAAGAAAATATCAGTCAGTCTTTCTTTGCTAGCTGCATAGTTTCAAGTAACAGAAATCCAACTCATGCTGACTTACGCAATAAAAGTAAATATGTTGGTTAATAAACCACAGAGTCCATTGGTGGATTGCTGGCTTTAGGGATGGGTCAATCTTCTGACAAATTTGCCTCTCTGTTTCAGTTTTGCTTTCCTCTGAGTTGACTTCATCCCCAAGCAGGCTCTCCCTATGTGGTGACAAAAATGGCCCCCAGCAGCTCCAGGTTACAGTCTACCAAATTATTAACCCCAGCAGAGAGTGGGGGGGATCAGGACACTGGGCAGGGTATCAAGATTGGATCTAAGGCAGTAGGCTGAAATCCATGGATGGGGTCTGGAGTCCAAGGCGGGGCTGAGTCTCAAGAATGAGACTGAAGGTCAGCTATCTGATAAAATTGGAACATAATTTCAGACCAACATCCACCTTGATAGGAAATGCTAGAGTGAGGGACTAAAGTGCCATACATTCCTCCTGCCTCTGCACAGGATTACATCCAGTGACTAAGTCATGACTGAGTCTACAGGAACTACTGAATGGTCTCAGATAAGAGGAAGATGCGAGACAGAGGTTGGTCCCACAACAGGGTCTAACAAACTAAATATTTCAGCTGGACTATAATAAGAAGCAAAGAGAACTGGGAAAGAAATAGATGCAATTGTTAAAAGGATAACCAAAGGACACAAGACACTGGGGGGTAGGGGAGGCCGGGGGAACCTCAAGGGGGGAAAAAAGGGAGACATATGTACTACTCTTTGTAATACTCTAAGCCAGTGGTTCTCAACCTTGGCTGCACATTAGAATCACCTGGGCATCTTTTTAAAATCCTGATTTCTGGGCCTCATCCTCTGGAAATTCTGTTTCTTTGTTACTAATGTTGTGGCCCCACCCCAAAACAAGGAAACAGAATTTCCGGAGAAGGAGGCCCAGAAATCAGGATTTTAAAAAGATGCCCAGGTGATTCTAATGTGCAGCCAAGCTTGAGAACCACTACTCTAAGCAATAAAACAAAATTAAAAAAAAAAAAAAGAAATAGATGCAATTGTAACAGGATTTTTGAAAAATCCTAACCGAAGGATATGTTTACTGATTTTAGTGAGAGGGGAAGGAAAAGAGAAAGAGAGAATCGAACTGGCAACCTTTAGTTGCACAGGACTACACTCCAATCAACTGAGCCATAGCAGGGCCAGGCCTGTGACAGGATTTTAAATGAGATATCCCTGTTTTCTGTTTCAGAGATTAGCATAATTGGAGGCAAGCACCCCACATTCTAAGGAGATGTGTCAGTTCATTTATGAAAGACTTGTTCAAAAGTTGCCCCCAAATTGATTCTAAAACCTGTAGTCTGTCACCCACTTTTGGCCTAAGAAAAGAGAATCAAAGAGGAGGTTTGAAAAATGAGGATTTTTTTTTTAAGAGAATTATCAGAGTGCTGTAGTTTTCTCACTCTTTGGTCAAGATAAGGTAAAGGAGTGGGGACCTGCCAGGAGGAAAGACAAACTAACATCTTCAGGTGGGTGTGTGCTGAATGGAAGAAATGCTGTTAAGTGGCTGGGAACTAGAGCAGAGTATGGTGAGGGAGTTCTGGGACAACCTGACCTGAGTTCCCTGAGTAGTGGGGTAGAGAGACTGAAGTTTTATCTCACCTGAGAGCTAGGTGAGAGGCTGGCAGGGGACCAAACACAGGCAGTTAAGCAGTTAGGAAGGGAGAATGAACAGAGTGATTTTGAAAGACCATAGTAGGAATAAAAATTGTTCCTTTCTTTGGATAAATGGTAGAAGGCTGAGTTCTTCCTTGGACTGCCACAAATTAACTGTGCCTGTGTGGAAAACTGCTGGATCTCTCCAGGTCTCCACTTTTACTTCTATAAAAGGAAGAATTGAATGAATGAATGAATGAATGAATGAGTCCTATATAATAAAAGCCTAATATGCTAAGTGTCTAGTCTACTGGTCAGCTGTTCAACCAATCAAAGCATAATATGCTAATGATATGCTAAGGCCACTCAATCACTTGCTATGGCGTGCACTGACCACCAGGAGCAGACACTCCAGCCGGTAGGTTAGCTTGCTGCTGGGGTCTGGTCCATTGGGACTGAGCAAGATGGGCTGGACACACCCTGGAGTCCTTCCACGCTCCCTTCCCAGCTGGCCAACCTCCCACATCCTTCCCCGGCCCCAATCATGCACCAGTGGGGTCCCTCCACCTGGCCTGCACCCTCTTGCAATCTGGGACCCCTCAGGGGATGTCAGAGAGCCGGTTTCAGCCCAATCCCGAAGGCCAGGTCAAGGGACCCCACTGGTGCACAAATTCGTGCACCAGGCCTCTAGTGAATGAATGAAATGAAGAATTGGACTATACTGTTTTTAAGGTACCTTGAAGGGACTTCTATGACTTTCTAATTCTATGGGTGTATTCAGATAAGCTGTGACTCATGATGGGCTATTGTGATATATATATATATTATATATGTAACATATATATATAATATATATATAATATAATATATATAATATATATATGCACATTCCATTATACTAGGCCCTAGAAATTCAGGTCCTAAGAGTACAGCATTCTCCCCTTTCTCTACCCCCTCTTCTCTTAATAAGTATTGAAAAGATGAACTAATCAAAAAAATTTAAAGGAAAAAGTCATCCATAACACCACTAACCTGACACAACTTACATTTTGCCATATTTCTTCCCAGACCTTGACCACCCATCTGAGTATTTGCCCCAGCTGCAATCACTAGCACACACTTGTTATGTTCTCACAGCACGCCAGTTCAATAAACTGTGCATGACCAAGAGGATTGAAAGCTTGGGGTGCTTCCAATTATTGCACAATAATTGCAGTCAAAGAATCGCTGGCCTTGGATAATACAGCTTTTTGGGGCATAGAGCTTCTCTGCTGTGGCCTCTTTTTCTCCTTCTCCCCTCCCACTTTTACTTCCTGATCCTTCAGCAACAACAGGAACTCAAGAGGCTCAGCAGAGTTAAGCCACAGCAACCTCTGATCTATATGACACCCATTCTGAGGCTGCTTCCAGGTTAGAAGTGCCAGGTAATCCATTTGGCCGACATCACAGAAGCCACCAGAGAGTTATGTCAAACTCATAAAATCACAGAGAAAACCAATGTCAAGGGGATGTGGAGATGTGCTGGTGATTCTACTGTTGTTAAGATAGGAATGAGGAGATGTTCACAGTCAATCAGCAAGGTGATGACACTCCACCTGCCTTAGTACCAACCCTTGTGTCTCAATCCCTATGACCTCAATCCTACAGATAGGAGCACATCTGCATCCAGCCCCAGCAAATCAAGCATTTTGGAGAAGTCTTTGTACATCCTCATCTAGGCAGAGACGGAGATGGTTCAGACTGGGCCTTGAGATGCTGTCCCTTAGAACTTAGTTTGGTATTGTGGAAGCTTCGAGAGTAAGGTGAGAAGTAAAGGGCAATGGGGCTAGAGGAGCAGGTAGGTGAGGACTGGTGCATGGAGTCTCTGAAGCTTTCGGGGGAGGAGGAGCCTTACATAATTTGCAGCAGGGATGTGACAAGTTCAAGTCTGTGTTTTAGAAAGATCACTCCAGTAACAGTGTGGGGAATGATTTAAAAAGGGCAAGACTGGGCCGTGACTGGTTTGGCTCAGTGGATAGAGCGTTGGCCTGCGGACCAAAGGGTCCCGGGTTCGATTCCGGTCAAGGGCATGTACCTTGGTTGCGGGCACATCCCCAGTAGGGGGTGTGCAGGAGGCAGCTGATCGATGTTTCTCGCTCATCGATGTTTCTAACTCTCTGTCCCTCTCCCTTCCTCTCTGTAAAAAATCGATAAAATATATTTTTTTTAAAAAAGGGCAAAACTGGGAGCAGAGCCTTCAGGTTATTATAATAGTTTAGTTAAGACATTAAAATAATAGAAAAGCATAGAATTTCATCATGAAAAAAAGAGCAAAAGAGGACAACATGCACTAGAATATGGAGAAAAATGCCATCATCTCCTTAGCGAGCTCCATAGGTAAAATACCTTTCTTTCCTGTGGGGTTGCCTTTGGAGGGCATTGGACATTTTAAATATATAGTCTTATTGAGTTCAGAGAGGAAGGGTGAGGGAGAGAGAGGTAGATACATCAGTGATGAGAGAGAATCCCACACTAGGGGTCGAGCCTGCAACCCGGGCACGTGTCCTGACTGTGAATTGAACCGATAACTCCTGGTTCATATGTCGATGCTCAGCCACTGAGCCATATCGAGCTGAACATTTTTTTAAAAGTATGTGTTTATATATATTTTCTGATTACAAAAGCAAGCCATACTCATTGTAAAAATGTCTAACAATTCAGAAATAGCTAATTTAGGAAGTAAACATCTTGCACAATTCCACCTCCTACTCCCCAGGGTAACAGATGTTACTTAGTAAGATACCTTCCTCAACGTGGGAAATCTGCTCTTACCAAAGGACTTGAAATGCCTCACGGCCCAATTAAAAAAAAAATGCAATGCTCAGATTCCCTGAGGAGTAAAATGATGAAAGATTATTCAGAGGAGGACAGGTGAACAGAAATAACTGGGTGAAAAAGATTAAATGCTAAAGGAGCTGATTAATTCCCAATCATATTTTCTGCTCAGAGGTTTATTTGCCTGAAACTATCCAAAGTGCTTGAGTAAGCGGATGGCTGGTATTTTTGTGTGTTTTTTTCTTTTTTCAAACAGCAGAAATTTATTTCTTTCAGTTCTGGAGGTTAGGAAGTTGAAGATCAAGGTCCTGGAAGATTTGGTGTCTGGTGACAGTTTGTTCGTAGGTAGCCTTCTTTTTCTCCCTGCATCTTCACATGGTGGAAGGGCTATGACTGGTTTTTACTTAAGTGGAATACCTTCCTTCTGGTTTAACTGTTCCTATTTTGTTGTTTTCTTTCTTTTTTTTAAAGTATATTTTTATTGATTTCAGAGAGGAAAGGAGAGGGAGAGAGAGAGATAGAAACCTCAATGATGAGAGTTATTGATCAACTGCCTCCTGCACGCCCCACACTGGGAAACTGAGCCGGCAACCCAGGCATGCGCCCTGACCTGAAATTGAACTGTGACCTCCTGGTTCATAGGTTGATGCTCAACCACTATGACACACAGGCTGGTATTTTGCTGTTTTCTTTTGAAAATAGAAATTGTTGTCCTGAGGCTGGAAAAGGTTTTCCATTCATAGCAGGCCTCATGACATGGTGGAAAACAACAAGGAATAAGTTAGTAGTTTTTGTGCCCACATGTACATACCTGGTATAAGATTGTGATAATTATACCTGCCTGACTACCCAGGGAGATGATGGAGCAATTGAGTGATTTCTTTTCCGTTGCTTGCTTTTGAAATCATAGAAAAAATCTAGACTTAAGATATTTTAAAGGAAAGAACTGTCTTTTCTTGGCAATCCTTGGAGAGGTGCATGCTCAGAACTTATGGAGTGCCCCTGTTTGGCCAAATGCATGTCAAAACATTAAAAGCGAGTCTTCAAAGACAGAGGATGCCAAAACGGTGCCCAGAGAAATAGAGATGAGAGATTAGAGGACTACCAGGATCACGATCCCTAATGGTTTTCTAGATCCTGTTTCCTTTCGCTTTGTATCCTGGCTACCTGTGAGGTATTTAAATGAAATGAAGGTGGAGGCCCCAGGATGGGATTAGTGTCTTTCAAAGGAAAAGAAGAGATACCAGAACTCTCTTTCTCTGTTATAGGAGGACACAGCAAGAAGGTAGCTATCCCCAAGCCAGGAAGAGATTTCTCACCAGGAACTGAATCAGCAGGCATCTTGATCTTGAACTTGCCAGCCTCCCAAATTGTGAGAAACAAATATCTGTTACTGAAGCCACGTAGTCTGTGGGTATTTTGTTACAGCAACCAGAGTTAAGACAATGAGATAATTAAGAAAATTAATGATAACCTTTGCTGTGTACTTTCTGCAAGATATAAGGAAAACATCTCCCCAGTACTGAAACTTCCCACTCAAAGGTCACCGATTTCTAACTGCCAAACCCAGGGACTTTTACTCAGTTTTCATTTGTTTTTACCATGGTTACTGACCTTGCCTTCTTGAATCTCTGTGATCCCCCCTCCATGGGTTCTCCTTTTACTTCTCTGACAGTTCTTTTTCTGTATCCTTCTCCACTTGCCCTACACAGGTGACCTCTAAGATTCTGTTCTTGGCCATCTCCTCATCTTCATCTACTCTCCTTGCTGAATAAGTCTATCTGCTACCACAATTTTCTTTCTCACTCATAGGCTGATGACTTCCTTATTTATTATTCATAGCCATAAAGTTTGCTGAGCTTTAGGTCCTAATTTATACTCTCCTGATGTTTAACCCCCCTAGATAGTCTGCAAACACTGCAAAATGTCCCAAACTGAATTTTTCCTAATCTTCCCAAATTTTCTAACCTCAACCACCAATACCTCCCACATTGAGCCTTTCTTGCAAGCCACACTCTCTGTAGTCATTACCACTCTGTAGCCTTCCTTTCCTAATCGTCCCCTGCCTCCTAGGCTCCTTTCTTGGTATATTAGCCTTGCTCACATTTCTACATTAGCCTTGCTCCCATTCTTTTTTGTTTAAATCCTGCCTTATCCCAATATTCCTCCTCCTTCCAGCCTTGCCAAATATTTTTTCCCCAGGCAATGTTCAAGGTGCTGGGATACTATAATACCCAAGGCAAACATGGTGCTTAGGTCTTATCTAATGAGACAGACAATAATAAAATAAATAATATAATTTCAGATGATGTGATGTGAGAAAAATAAGACTAAGTGTCATGAAACAGAGGGATGGGAGGAGGGCAATATTAAATAGGATAGTCAGGAAGGACTGATCTTTGGCTGAAACCTGAATGAGGAGGAAGCAGCCACTCAAAGATTTGGGAAAAGAGTTTCTCAAACCAAGGGGCTCGCAGGTGCAAGGGCCCCAGGACTTATTTGGCAACGTTTAGTGCTTTAGACATTGATAATACAGTCCTCTCTTCATTGCCCCCTCTCCCCCCATGGTAGCAGATAGACTTATTCAGACTAAGAGAACCCAGCAGTAAGTACAGTGCAAGATTGAAAATTTTTGTTTAACTTCTGGAAGATAAAGGACCTGGTGTGGAAATAAGCAGAAGTCAAGAAGAAAATAAAAGTGAATTGGAACCTAAAAGTGTACCAGGCCTACTAAGAAGTTTTTCTATCATAAAAGTGAATTCTAGGAAAGTTGACTTAGTTTTGTTGACTCATAAAG
This sequence comes from Myotis lucifugus, assembly GCF_000147115.1. Taxonomy (NCBI): domain Eukaryota; kingdom Metazoa; phylum Chordata; class Mammalia; order Chiroptera; family Vespertilionidae; genus Myotis; species Myotis lucifugus. The sequence goes on from NW_005871109.1 coordinate 4,563,949, forward strand.
TTATTAACTAGCAAGGATTCCACCCTGAGTCATATTTCTATGCTTAGTGCATCACTTTATTTATAACTAAATGCTTTCTGAAGTAAAATTGGAAACAACCACTTTGCTCTCTGAATTTATGCTTCTCAGCGGAGATCCTGTAGTAGACTTTCCTACATTTGTGGTAAACTACTTTTAACCATGCATCTAGGCAATAAAAATAGTTTTCATGTGATTATGTCTTTGGAAGTCTGGCACAAAATGTTATTTCACTTAGTGAGTGTGGTGTGACAGCTGTAAATTGCCACATACCAGCTTAATGCTTCAATATTGTATTTTCAGCGTGACTGAATCACTGACTTTTCTGGCTTTAACTACCTTTTCCACAGAAAAGCTGGCACTCAGGCAAATCTCCTGTGACATCGTCACAAAGAGATGCTGACAGGTCTCTGTCTCTCAGAGGTTCTAACTTGGCAGAGGTCCATCCAGACGTGCTGGGCATGAGCATGGGTATTTGTGGACCCCCATGGGAGGGGCCTCTCATTCTATCTTGCAAGCAGCAAAGAGGCATAGAGAGCCTCTTGGGATGGGAATTCTGCCTTGGCCAGCACGCTATGTATGGTAGGAAGGCATTGGGCCAGTTTAATAGGGCAGGGAGTTCTTATGCAAGGAAGCCAGATGTCCTGTAGCAGGCTGGAGAATCAAATTTCTCTCCTCATTATATGGCTGGGTCATTGAGGAAATGCTGAATAAATAATTGGCAGTGTTCAAGCATTCTCCATGATACTTGTGATATATAGATGAATGCCTAACTCAAGGAACTCCCCTAACTTGTGTGGGGAACTAACCTATAACTGCCAACCTTTTTTTTTTTTAACCCTCCTACCCCAACCCTGAGACTTTTTACAACTAATTCATCAGATTTTCAACTAGTTTTTATCAAGTATTTCTATGCCAGGCACTGTGGGCTGCTTAAGTAAGATATACAGAAATAAACAAGACAGAAAATTGTTTTAGGATTAATATTGTACACATAAAAATGTTATAATGGTTATCTTGGGGGAGTAGAATTCGATGCAGATATGAGAAAACTCAATTCATACCTTTTTTACCTTTACTATTTGAATATTTTGTAACAATTTGTTGGCAATATTGTTTTTTTGTAACTCTACAAGAATCTTCTGAGCAATTGTTTGCATCAGGCTGTCTTCTGAGCTTTGAGAAAACGGCAGTGAATGGAGCAGAAAAAGCCCCCTGTCCTCATGGAGCTTCCATTCTTATTGAGGAGGCAACACAAAATCCAAACAAATATTCCACATAATATAATAATGATTGATGACATATTCTACGGGGGGGTGGGGGGGGAGATAAAGGAAAGTGTTTATTTAAAAAGTTAGGATATTCTGATTTGTCCAGATAATCTTGAGTCTGTAGAGACCGGAGTTCTTCACTGGCCTGGGCAAAGAGCAGCACAGAGAGAAATGGGCCAGAGGGCCAAGCCTCAAAGCTTTGAACTATTTGGATTCCTGTCCAGCACGCTTTCCATCCAGCACAAATGAAAAGGCAGTCTGAGCCGCCTGTGTTCTTTTGGCACGAGAGTGATGTCAATCCAGAGACTGACCTGGCTCGTTGCCTTTGACCAGAGCCCAGGCCTTTCCCCTCTTAGTGTGGGTACAGAATTCACTGCTGTCAGTATTTGAAGGTGCTGACCCTGCCTACCCCACATCCATAGCCAGCTTCTTCTTTCCAGCTTCACCAGCTGGTTTCCAGGGACCTGATCACACTGGCTTCCGCCAGCCTTTGTCTGACAGTTGCCTGAACGCTGGGACTTAAAAATTAGTCCTGAAATGCCTGAGTCCAGTCATCACATTCCAATCTATATTTAGAACGACATCCTCCTTCTTTGGCTCCCTGAGAACCTGCTCTTTTCTTTCTCTTTCTTTCTTTCTTTCTTTCTTTCTTTCTTTCTTTCTTTCTTTCTTTCTTTCTTTCTTTCTTTCTTTCTCTCAATATATTTTTATTGATTTCAGAGAGGAAGGGAGAGGGAGAGAGAGATACAAACATCAATGATGAGAGAGAATCATTGATCAGCTGCCTCCTGCAGGCCCCCCGCTGGGGATCAAGCCGCAACCCGGGCTTGTGCCTTTGACGGGAATCAAACCCAGGACCCTTCAGTCCGAACAGGCTGTGCTCTATCCACTGAGCCAAACCGGCTAGGACTTCTTTTCTGTTTCTGAAGTGCTTCCATTCTCAGTTCAGGCAGAGGTCTCACCTGGGAATGCAAAACTTAGGATTTCCAGTTCCTGCTCACAAACAAGGAGAAGATACTGTTTTCACTGAATTCCTCTAGTCAAAGAAGAGGTAAAAGTTGATATGATATTAAATCTTAAAGACACAAGAAAAATTGTATACACACGAATATGACAAATATTAAAAAAATCTTTTTGGGCCTAGCCGGTATGGCTCAGTGGTTGAGCATGGACCTGTGAAACAAGAGGTCACAATTCAGTTCCTGGTCAGGGCACATGCCAGGTTTGGGGCTTGATCCCTAGCAGAGGGCATGCAGGAGGCAGCCAATCGATGTTGATGTTTCTCTCTCATCAATGTTTTTGTTTCTTCCTCTCCTTTCCTCTCTCTAAAATCAATAAAAACATATCTTTTTAAAAAATCTTTTTTATTGTTGTTGTTTTGTTAGTCCTCACCCAAGGATATTTTTTCATTGATTTTTAGAGAGAGTGGAAGGGAGAAAGGGAGAGAGGAAGAGAAAAGAGAGAGAGAGAGAGAGAGAGAGAGAAAGAGAGAGAGACATTGATGTGAGAGAGACATAACGATTGGTTACCTGCCAAACGCACCTGGAACTGGGCTGGGATTGAATCTGCAACCCAGATAACGTGCCTTTGCCTGGGAGTCAAACCCAAGATCCTTCAGTTCCCAGGCCGATGCTCTAACCATCGGCCAGGGCTGGTTTTTATTCCAATCATGAAGGTAACACAAGCTTATCGCAGGAACATTAGAAAGTGCAGCACGGATAATTTACACTTTAATATATTATTTTCCTTTTGATCTGTTCTCATGCTCACAAGTTTGTTGTTACTGGTTAAACGTATTACTCATGCATACAAGACAAAATTCAAAAAGTAAAATCTCACTGTTCCCCTGCCATCTAGTTCCTCTCCCTGAAGCAAATTGTTCATAGTATTCTCTTATGCTCCTTTTTATTTCTATAAAATCTATAGTAATGTCCTACTTTCTTTTCTGATTTTAGTAATTTGATTTTCCCCACTTTTTATCTTAGTCAATCTAACCAATATTTGCCAATTTTGTTGATTCTTATAATGAACTGGCTTCTGGTTTTGTTGATTTTCTCTATATTTTTCTATTCTCTGTTGGGTTTGTCTCCACTCTATTATTCTCTTTCTACTGCTAACTATGGGTTTAGTTTGCTCTTCTTTTTCTAGTTCCTTAAGGTGTGAAGTTAGGTTATTGATTTACTTTGTAATGACACATGTTCTAATCTTCCTCAAACACCTGTAAGATCTGCCCCCCACCCCCAAAGAACTTCATCTCTCACATGTTCTGATCTTTCTCAATCACCCAATCTCACTTTTGAAATCTAAGACCCCATTCCCTCCTTTTCTTCTTTGTCCAAAATAACATATACCCCATTTTACATCACTGTCTTGAAATTTTCATGCATATGTGAATTCCCATGCAGATGTATTAAAATGTTTATTTTCTCCTGTTAATCTGTCTCTGTTAATTTGATTATTGTCCACTTGGCACTTAGGTGCTTCCATATCTTGGCTAGAAGAATTTAGAAGGCCGAAACCGGTTTGGCTCAGTGGATAGAGTGTCGGCCTGCGGACTGAAAGGTCCCAGGTTCGATTCCGGTCAAGGGCATGTACCTGGGTTGCGGGCACATCCCCAGTGGGAGATGTGCAGGAGGCAGCTGGTCGATGTTTCTCTCTCATCGATGTTTCTAACTCTCTATCTCTCTCCCTTCCTCTCTGTAAAAAATCAATAAAATATATTTTAAAAAAAAAAGAATTTAGAAGGTGGAGGGAAAAGCATGATTTTTTTTTTAGACTCCACACTTAAAAAAAAAAAAAAGTTATTTCACTCTGACCAGGTAGCTCAGTTGGTTAGAGCATCATCCTAAAAGTCCAAGGTTTCAGGTTCGACCCCTGGTCAGGGCACATACAAGAATCAACCAATAGCCTGGCTGGAGTGGCTCAGTGGTTGAGCATTGACCTATGAATCAGGAGTTCACGGTTCAATTCCTGGTCAGGGCACATGCCCAGGTTGTGGGCCCCCTCCCCAGTAAGGGACGTGCAGGAGGCAGCTGATCAATGATTCTCTCTCATTATTGATGTTTCTATTACTCTCCCTCTCCCTCTCTGAAATCAATAAAAATATATTAAAAACAAAACAAAACAAAACATTCTCTCTAGGAGTGGAAGAAGAATCTGACTTTAAAAAAATTGGTAAAAACATTTTTTCTGTAACATTTGTTGAATAATCTTTTTCTTTTCTGATTTAAAATGCTACCTTTTTGCCCTGGCCAGTGTGGCTCAGTTGGTTGGAAGTTCTCCCGTGCTGTTTGGAGGTTGCTGGTTCAATTCCTGGTCAGGGCACATGCCTGGGGTTGTGGGCTTGATTTCCAGAAGGGGATGTGCAGGAGGCAGCCAATCCATGTTTAGGTGTCACATCAATGTTTCTTTCTCCCGCTCTCTCCCTCTCCTTTACTCTCCTAAAAATCAATTTTAAAAATCTTTTAAAAAATTGAATTGCCTTATGACCCAGCAATACTTCAGGGTCATACATCTGAAGAATCCCAAAACACTAATTGGAAAGAATATATGCACCCCTATGTTTATTTATAATAGCCAAGATAAGGAAGCAACCTAAGTGCCAAGTGGATAATAGACAAGTGGATAAAAAAAGTGGTGGTACATATATTCAATGGAATATTACTCAGCCATAAAAAAGAATGAAATCATATCTTTTGCAATGGTATGGATCAACCTAGAGCAAGCATGTCAAACTCAAAGGCCAACACAGGCCAAATAATCAAGGTTTAAGTTTATGTGGGCTGCAAAAAAACAAAAGCTTCAATTTTCATAGAAACATAGGTTTATTTTGAAAAGTATAGTATAAAAAAAAAGAAAAAGAGCAATGATAAAATTAATGTTTTCTTCCTGACACTTGGCATCTCTTCTTTGCTGCTATCTTTCCTACTTCGGGGGAAATCTTGCTCAAAGTGATTTCTTTCAAAACTAACCCAAGGTGAATGTCAGTAATTCTGGATCTGACAGGAGACTTATTTCCTTTCATAATCTATACTAATAAAAGTGTAATATGCTAATTAGCTGGACATCCTTCCAGACGTCCTTCAGGACAAAGCCACGGTGGCGGGGGCTGAGGCAGAGGCGGCTAGGGGCGATCAGGCGGGCAGGGAAGAGAAGTTAGGGGCAATCAGGCCAGCAGGGAGAGCAGTTAGGGGCGATCAGGCTGGCAGGAGAGAGCAGTTAGGGGCGATCAGGCAGGCAGGCAGGTGAGCAGTTAGGAGCCAGCAGTCCCGGTTTGTGAGAGGGATGTCATGCAGGGTCAGGCCTAAACCGGCAGTCGGACATCCCCCGAGGGGTCCCGGATTGGAGATGGTGCAGGCTGGGCTGAGGGACCTCCCCCCACAGCCCCCTGCACAAATTTCGTGCACCGGGCCTTTAGTTGTAAATAACTGCTCACACCATTATATTGGCAGGGCCGCAAAATATTCGTGTGGGCTGCATGTGGCTGGCGTTTGACATGCTTGACCTAGAGAGTATTATGGTAAGGGAAATAAGTCAGACAGAAAAAGGCAAATACCATATGATTTCACTTATATGTGAAATCTAAAGAACAATATAAATGAACAAACAAAATGGAAACAGACTAAGAGTACAGAGAACAGACTGATGGTTGCCAGAGAGGAACGGGTATGGGGGACTGGGTGTAAAAGTAAAGGAATTACGAAGTACAAATTAGGCCCTAGCCAGTTTGGCTCAGTAGATAGAATGTCGGCCCTTGGACTGAAGGATCCTGAGTATGATGCCGGTCAAGGGCACATACATTGGTTGCATTGGCCCTGGTCAGAGTGCATGCAGGAGGCAACCAATTAATGTGTCTCTCTCACATCGATGTTTCTCTCTGTCTCTCCTTCTCCCTTCCACTCTCTCTAAAAATCAATGGGAAAAATATCCTCGGATGAGGATTCACAATAATAAAAAAGGAAGTACAAATTAGTAGTTACAAAATAGTCACAGGGATATAAAGTACAGTATAGGGAATATAGCCAATAATATTGTAATAATTATGTATGGTGCCTGGTGAGTACTGGAAATATCAGGGGGAATACTTTGTAAAGTATGTAATTGTCTAACCACTATCTGTACATCTGAAACTAATACAAAATAATATTGAATGTAAACTGTCATTGAAAAGTAAAATAAACAAACAAATAAGTAAATTAGCTCCGAGAAGGCACTCAGAAAAAAAGTTCTTCAGTGGCTTTGGATGTTGGAGGGCTTAGTTCAAACTTCTAGCACTTTGTCATAAGGTCTTTGGTCTTATCTCTTTCATCTTATTTATTTACATTCTCCTTCTCCTTACTTGCAGCTTTTAAAAAAATAAGCAATAGCTTTCCATCCTTCCTTCCTTCCTTCCTTCCTTCCTTCCTTCCTTCCTTCCTTCCTTTTGTTGTTAATTCCCACTCAATTCTGCCCAGGCTGGGTAGCTCAGTTAGTTAGAACATAATCTCACCAAGGTTGCAGGTTTGATCCCTTGTCAGGGCTCATACAAGAATCAACCAATGAATGCATAAGTAAGTGGAATAACAAATTGATGTTTCTCTTTTTCTTCCTCTTTCTCTCTAAAATCAACTTTTAAAAAAGACCTTGAAAAAAAATTGCACTTATCCTGTAAATCAATTTAAAAATAATTCTTCACTGCAGCCCCATTCTAATTTAAATATGCCTCTTTCTGCTATTGCAATCCATGCACCTATTAGTGTTATCACACTGTATAAATGAGATTGTTCATCCGTTTTTGGCTATTTAGTTTTTTCTCCTGGGAATTGACAATTTATATTTTGTTCACTTTTCTGTCGAGTTGTGATTTTCTTATTAATTTATAGAAATTCCTATTTATGTGGCAAATATTTTTTCTCAGTCTGGTCTTAGTTTTAGTTTGTTGGGTTTTTTTGTGTGTGTTTTTCTCATACTTAATTTTTGTGTGTAGTAAAATATATCTAGAAGACTTCTACACTGGTATAAATTTACTTGCTTAAATATGTCTTCTAATATATATTTTTTTATAATTAGCTCTTGGACTTCTTGGATAAGCATTTTCGAGATTATTAGTTTCTTCATAAATATCATTTTCTATGGCTGAAAATTCATTCAATAAATTTATCAAATGTCCACTTAGCTGCTGGGGAATACAAGATGAAAAAAAGACAAGGCCGCTACCTTAATAAAGCCTACATTCTAGAGGTGCAGGCAAACAATAAACAAGCAAACAAATAATCCAAATAATTATTGCTTTTAAAAACAACTATGGGGAAAACCAAGATGGCGGCATAGGTAAACACCGGAGATTGCTGCCTCGCACAACCACTTCAAAAATACAGCTAAAAGACATAACGGACATCATCCAGAACCACAGGAAGGCTGGCTGAGTGGAATTTCTACAGCTAGAAGGAAAGAGAAAAGCATACCGAGACTCAGAGGAGGTGCAGTGCCGAAGTAAAATACAAAGATGCGGAGGTGCATGCGGAGAGGGCTGGCGGCTGAGGACACGATTGTCTTTTTCAATCGGGAGGGAGTCTCAGGCTCTGAGCTCCAGTTCCGGGAGAGTCTCTGGGGACCCAGACTCATACAGGAGAAACGGGACTGTCTGGCATCGGTCGGAACTCGAGGGCAGCTTTCTCTCGGAGGCACTCACAGAGATAGCCAGGACCTCTGAAGGCAGGACTGAGAGCAGCCATACTGCTCGCTCTGCCTGCCCAGTTGATCCCCTGGAACCCGCCCTGCCCAAGCCGTGCATGGAGGCTTTTGCATATGAAAGGCCTGACCCTTTGTAATCTGAAAATAACTTAACAAACTGCAGCTGCCCCAAGGCCCCAGGGCAACTTGCATTGCTTTACAGCTGGCTTCTGTTGGGTAGCCGCAGGCAGAGGCTAGATTAGCACCTCCTTAGATCCAAGAGCCAGTGTACCCAGTGGTCAGAGTGGGACTTTCCAATTACAACTCCTCAGATCTATAAGGGACACACTCAGGGGGCAGACTCAGTGAGCACCAAAGCCCCACTGAAGCAAGTCTTGCCCCAGAAGGGTGTCTTCAGCACAGCAGTTCTCCCACTGTAGACACAGCTGATTCTCACAGACAACTGGCCTGGAGGTCAAATCCTCCCAGTTTTACCTACAACAATCAAGGCTTAACTACAACAAGACTGTGCACAAAGCCCACAAAGGGGTGCACCAAGAGTGTCTACCTCAGGTAATTGGGACACTTAGCACAGAAAGCCACTCTATCGACACAGCGAAGCATAAAAAATGCTGAGACAAAGAAACAGGACACAAATGACAGAAATGGAGGAAAGCAAACTACTGGATATAGAGTTCAAAACCACACTTTTTAGGTTTTTCAAGAATTTTCTAGAAACCGCCAATAAATGTAGTGAGATCCTCAAGAAATCTAGTGAGACCCTCGATGTTGTGATAAAGGACCAACTAGAAATTAAGCATACACTGACTGAAATAAAGAATATTATACAGAATACCAACAGCAGACATGAGGATCGCAAGATTCAAGTCAAAGATTTGAAATAAGAAGGAGCAAAAAACACCCAACCAGAAAAGTAAAATGAAAAAAGAATCCAAAAATACGAAGATAGTGTAAGGAGCCTCTGGGACAACTTCAAGCGTACCAACATCCGAATTATAGGGGTGCCAGAAGAAGAGAGAGAGCAAGATATTGAAAACCTATTTGAAGAAATAATGACAGAAAACTTCCCCTACCTGGTGAAAGAAATAGACTTACAAGTCCAGGAAGCACATAGAACCCCAAACAAAAGGAATCCAAAGAGGACCACACCAAGACACATCATAATTAAAATGCCAAGGGCAAAAGACAAAGAGAGAATCCTAAAAGCAGCAAGAGAAAGAAAATCAGTTACCTACAAGGGAGTACCCATACGACTGTCAGCTGATTTCTCAACAGAAACTATGCAGGCCAGAAGGGAGTGGCAAGAAATATTCAAAGTGATGAATACCAAGAACCTACAACCAAGATTACTTTATCCAGCAAAGCTATCATTCAGACTTGAAGGTCAGATAAAGAGCTTCACTGATAAGAAAAAGCTAAAGGAGTTCATCACCACCAAACCAGTATTATATGAAATGCTGAAAGGTATCCTTTAAGAAGAGGAAGAAGAAGAAAAAGGTGAAGATACAAATTATGAACAACAAATACACATCTATCAACAAGTGAATCTAAAAATCAAGTGAATAAATAATCTGATGAACAGTATGAACTGGTGATTGCAATAGAATCAGGGACATAGAAAGGGAATGGACTGACTATTCTTGGGGGGTGGGGAAAGGGGTGTGGGGGATGCGGGAAGAGATTGGACAATAATCTTGCACCTATGGATGAGGACAGTGGGTGGGGAGTGAGGGCGGAGGGTGGGGTGGGAACTGGGTGGAGGGGAGTTATGGTGGGAAAAAAAGAGGAACCAATGTAATAATCTGAACAATAAAGATTTAATTTAAAAAAATAAAAAATAAATAAAAACAACTATGAAGGAAATAAAATGGGTATCTACCTCTTAGAGTGGTCACTGAAGGCCTTAATGTTAGTAGGCAGAGGACGTGACGTGCACATAAAACAGTTCCATTAAATCAGTGGTTCTCAACCTTGGCTGCACTTTAGAATCACCTGGGAATCTTGTTAAAATCCTGATTTCTGGGCCTCATCCTCCAGAAATTCTGTTTCTTTGTTACTAATGATGAGGCCCAGAAATCAGGGTTTTAACAAGATTCCCAGGTGATTCTATTATGCAGCCAAGGTTGAGAACCACTGCATTAAATGGATCTCCCGTAATTTATGTAACCATTTAAACTTATTTTTATTTCAGAAAGAGAGGAAGGAAGGGAGAGTTTGAAACATCAATTTGTTGTTCCACTCATCCATGAGTTGATTCTTGTATGTGCCCTGACCAGGCATGGAACCCGCACCATTGGCGGGTTCTGGACGATGCTCTAACCAGCTGAACACCCGGCCAGGGCCTGAACCATTTTTCTTTACTGTTGTGTTTTTAGATTGCTTCCACATTTACCATTACACTAATAAATAATTAGAAACAACTCTCTTTGTATATTTCCAAGGAATAGGTTCCTATAAATGTAATTACTGGATAGGAACAGTACTTTTATACACAC